>NC_073693.1:41765727-42138988 GCF_029784155.1 Uranotaenia lowii
CCAGGCCGTTCCTCTTCATGTGTCCTCAAACATGGGTTCCTCAAGCCACGAATACTCGTGGCAACTACGATGAAATCACACACAGATCAAATCACAGGGAAGTACATGTCGGATTATGTGATGGTACTTTATAAAGCATTCAGTCCATGAAGCTTGTCCCACAGCTGTCGCTAATTGGCCAGTTAGGCTTCGGCCCATAAAAACTTTATAAGTAAAATGCATTAACAAAACCATTTGTAAATAATAAAAATTCTACAGGTAAGTGATCGTTTATCACATTCAACATCCATATTTGAACAAAAGACAATCCCATGTCATCGCTTATTTTTGGGCTAAGTTCGGATCAGTTAAGTATTTTTACTTTAAGGTAATCTTGACTTGCTTTATTGGTTAACATGCCAGCAGCTCACGGCAACTATCCGTGAGTTCATCTTCATAAATTTTTCTATTTAGCAAAAAAATGCTACTAAACGATAAATAGTAGTAATATTACGTAACATTAAGTAATATATATGTTTGTATGCTAATGCTCTAATGGTTTCCTTTTCGCTATGTGTACTTTCGTTTCCATCCAGTGATTGTTTATTAAGTAGTTTTCAGTGTCAACTGTCTGTATAGATTATTGTTTTCTTTTTATTCTTTAAATAAGTGCGATAGCTCTTCTAAAAACTATCGAACGCGTCTAGATGCAATAAATATAATTTATAGGTATGGTTCTTTTAATCCGTTTGCTTCCGTTGTTTTGTTCCTAATCCTAAGTTGAACGCCCGTCCAAACATAGTGGGTAAATAAACTATATAATACAATAATGGAATACCATCTCGTTCTAGTCCGCTATAATAGGACTAGTAAATGCACTTTTTGTTTTTAACTCTGTGAAGTTCAACATGGATCAGAAGAGCGATCGATGTTCCGATTGATTGGAAGGCGGCTGAAACCGTAGTTTTGAACTTTTAGTCAGCCAAATACATTTGAAAGGCAGAGAAACCGTACTCTGAGTACGACATAGTTACGCGCGGGGTACAAAACGTTAGACGTTTACTTGTTTTTTGATTTCGATAGAACTCATTTTCTCGAATATGTATTATTTCTTTTGTTTAAGAATCAACAAAAACTAACAATCCAGTAGAAGTAAAGTCCAGTGTTAGCCGATAAAAGCAGTTCTTCAACAATCAACAATCCAGCTTTCGGTAACACTCAAATTTTGCCTTCACTATTATTCGATTGACAGATAAAACAGCTTGTTTTTTTTCTAAACAAATATTAATACTTACCTTTAATGGTTGATCATTTATATTTTCGTGATAAGTCCGTCAAGGTTCAACTCTTCCGGTACATCGATTTCCTCCAGGTTGACTTCACTGTACTTGTAGGTCACGACCAGCGGAAGAACCATCTCCTCGTCCATCATGTAAGTATCCGATTCGCTGTGTTTGGCTCGTTCCTTCAGCTGCTGGGTTAGCCGTTCGATGAAGATCGGCTTGATCGCGTTCTCACAGTCGTCCGTTGAGTATGATTTTATGATCTGAAGGTGGAAAAAAAGAAAGTTTAGTCAACGTTATATGGTTATGAGGTCAGGTGTCGAAACAAACCTTCAAAATCTGCGGTGTAGTGAGGGAAGTGCTCAGCTCCAGCAGGGTCTGAACGTCCTCCTCCGTTTTCCGGGCTTGCAGAATTCCGGAGATTTGGTTCAGCGGTTCCAGTGGTTTCGCCACGTCTGGATCCATTGCCATGGTGCGGACCCAGGTCTCCAGACAGCCTACGTTGTAGCGTATCTTCATGCCCGTCTTCCACATGCACAAATCACCCCGCAGCATCAGACTGTTAACGGCCACCGCACAAATGTAGTACATAAGCTGGAATGAGATTACATGGGACATTATAATCAAGCTTTTTCCAAATTAAGAAGACTATCTCAACTAACCTGCTTAAAGATCTGCTCGATGTAGCACGACTCCATTCCGTGGCTGCTCAGCAGCTTGTGCAACATATCCAGCTGCTGCACCAGCGTCTTGGGCTCCCGATTTTGCTCCGGCGAAATGTCCAGGGACATGGTTCGACCTCGACTTCTACCTCGGGCCATTTCGTCGTGATCCAGTATGGCCGGTACGATGAACTGTTTGAGGCTCTCTTCAATCTGCCTCATCAGAACGTCGTGCATGCTGATGATCGTTTCGTAGATCACCTGACGATACTCCGAGAGATCAAAGTTCTTCAATTGCTGCTGGTTCTGGGCTTCGGTGTTGTACTGCATGTAGTCCGGATAGGCACCGAACTGCTTCAAAAGATTGTGTAAACTAGAATAAAAGAAAGGTTACCCGATTTTTGTAAAGAGTTATTAAGGCAGATAAACTCACGTTAAAGTATTGACTAGCCACAGGATTCGAATTTCGCTAATGTTTGGTACTTTGCACAGCCGCTTCATCATCTGTACGAAACGGGTCAAAAGAGATCGCACTTGATTGTCCGTGTTCACAAGATCTGTGTAGCGGATACACATAAACACTACATAGGCGGGTAAGCTTGGCAGCAAGGTCACTGCTACACGTGGCTTCAAGTCCGTTACCAATCGCTGCAGGATCTTGGTTTCATCTTCCTGCCGATACTTCAAGATACCCTGGTAGGATTGTGCCTTCTTTTTGACCACAACAGCCATATTCTGGAACTCATCGTTCGACAGTATGGAATCGTTCAAGCCGTGGTCCCGTAACCGGTTGCAGAGGATATTATTTTTCTTAGTCAAGTCACCAATCCTGGCCAGAAGCTCGTTGAACTGCTCTTGCAGTTCTACATACGCTGCCGTAGACTTCTTCAACTCATGCCTCAAGAACTGTTCACTCTGTTTCAAAGCGTCCACATCAACATTCTCCACGGTACCTTCAACTTGATCCTGCAATATGGTCTGCAAATCTTGCACCTCCTTGCGCAGTCCCTCAATGATTTTATTGTTCTCTACCAACGTTTCGTTATTGGCATCGGTTAAAGCTCTCAGTTCTGACTCAAGCTGACGGTTGACCAACTTCTGCGCCTGGAAGGCCTCCATCAGTTCGACCTCATCGTGAATCCGTAAACTATTGTCACCATTCGGATTCAGTCCGAACTGTCCCAGCGACCTAAGCGATTGACTCTGCTGTGCCAATACAGCCTTCAGGGAAATACACTCATCTCGACGACGTCTCAGCTCTTCCTGAAGAGCGTTGTACTGTGCCTCTATTTCAAGGTCTTCAACACCTCGTTTGATGCTATTCCGCAGCAGGTTGTAGTCCTGTCGAAGCTTTTCGATTTCCACCTCCAGTTCCGAGGCCCGGATCGAGTCCTCGGTACTGAAGGAGGCATTTTTGCGGAAACGAGCTACCTCTTTGCGTAGCTGGTCGCTCTTGGACTTCTCCTCCTCGAAGAGATGCCGCATCTTCAGGATGATGGCTGTTTGATCCTTCTCCGGTGGACTGTCGCTGGTATTTGGGGTTGAGTGGTCTGTGAGGGGACAGAAATGGTTTGTCGGTGATGAATATTGAAAACGGAAGGAATCAAGATGTCAACGAAATTATTTGAAAGTTATTTTACACAAAAGAAACGCTTTTCCTACAGACATTTTATTTTAACTAGTTAGTAGACACAAAAACGGATGTCGTGTTAACAGAGCAAACCATTATCATCTAACTTATAAAATCAAATAGTGATATCTTACATACATGGAAGTCAGGAGAGAAAATTCCGCACCACTAGCGATAGAGAGAAAAAGATTCTGTTTGGGGTCATGACAGGAGAAGAGTTTTTAAATTTCATTGAAGTTCGTCGTAAGATAACAACGAATAATAATACAACACGCACTATTAGTAACCGTAATCTAAATGTATTTAGGGAAAGTTTGAGTACAAAAAGGAGTATTCCAGTTTCAACCATCAAGGTGTGCGCGTACGGTCTCTCTTTTCCACAAACCTAAGTTTAGGGCTTATGGGCTCATCACTTATGGAAACTGAAGGAAGATCTTCAAACTAGATTTGATGGATGGACAGAAAAGTCGTCAGATCAGAGTAACTGTCAAACTGGAAGGTTGCCGAGCCAGCATGATTGTGAGGTCGTCGAAAGCGGTTCAGAGAAGGTCAAACCAGAACTGGTATGATACTCCGTATCTGTGTAGATTTACTGGTGTAACTGGCGCATGTCCACGATCAGCTACGTTCGATCGGCACATGACAAGTTCGTATCATGAGTCGGTAGAGGAGAGGTTAAGCCCTGAGTCGTTGAGACGACAGAGCTGACTTGCGAATGAATATTGTAGCGAAGCGCACTATTTAACAAGAGTGCTACTTGGAACTCTTTTTTAAGCGGATTTGTGCCAACGTTAGAACTTACCTACACAATTAACACACGACGACACGATACTTAACGTTCTTACAAACGGAAAAAAGGATTCAAAATTACCTTTTTTGTCGATCGGTATCGTGCTCGATGTTGCCCATCTACAGAACGATGTCTGACTGACGAAATAAATTACTGGCAGGATCGTACTACGAGTGTCGTAGTATTCGTTGAAGGATGGTTCTTTTATCCTTCAACGAATACTACGACACTCGTAGTACGATAAAGGATGGTTCCTTTATAATTTATCCTTCAACGAATACTACGACACTCGTAGTACGATCCTGCCAATAATTTCTTCGTGTGATCGATCAGTCGGACATCGTCCTGTAGATGGGCAACATCGAGCCCGAAACCGATCGACAAAAAAGGTAATTTTGAATCCTTTCTCACGTTTGTAAGAATGTTAAGTGTCGTGTCCTTTAATACGTCGTGTGTTAATTGTGCTACTTGGAAGACCAATAGGAAAAAAACTCCCTCTGAAAGAATTTTTGGTGCAGTTTTGTTCAACCGCATGATGTGCGTTGGAATTTGAGAACCCTTTGTTTATAAAAATTTAATAATAATCATGTTCACAGAGTACAACCAATCGCATACCATTTGGTTGAATAATTACACCAGACATCTTCTACAGAGAGATACCTGGGAATCTGTAGTATCAAAATAACTAAAAATCAACTTTAAATAACTTTAAAATCAGGACTGGTTTGGTAACAACGACTTATAAAATTGCAAGCTACCAAATCGGGACAACACGGAGAACATTATTCGATCCGGTAATCCATTGGGAGGGCGTCGTGTAGGGAATCCATAGGAAGGTTTTCAAGCCGAGAATTCATTGGAATGTTGTTGAGCCCTAGCATCCATGGAAAAGTCGTCATGCCGGGAACCCATTGAAAATCAATGAAAGCTGTAGTGTGGCCGTCATCTAGCGAGCCGGAAAGTTGTTGACCAAAACCAAAGGAAGGTTGTTGAAGTTCAAGGGATCGAGTCCTGGTAAAAGAATTCCTTCGTAGTACTCTTCCAATGGTTTAGCGGTTTTAGCATCTGTAAGATGAAAACCTTCATATTCTCGAAAGTTGTACGACTTAGGATAAGTCCTCCTCGAGTACACCTAAAGTTTCATTGTAATCCTTTATTACCCCCAAACGGAAAGTAGCTTAAGAAAAGCCTGGATTTCGGCACACCTATTAAAAATATATCTAGGAAAGGCACTATTTTTGTAAATAGATAGGTATTGTCTTACAACCGCTTTTGAATGCCGTTCAATTTGAGGTTAAATTTAAACAAATAACACGTTGTTATCCAACTTTAACTTATACTGTTAGATTCGTCAAAGAATTTATCAACATAAATTTAATTTGTTACACACTACCTAGACAGCTGTTATGTTGTTCCAGAAAATGAAATTTCAACACTCCCTTTTAAAAAAGAATATTAATGGGAAACGAGTAGATATTAGTAGCAGTCAGTATAAACTGCGTTAAAAAGTTCACAAGTTAGTAGGTCAGTGTTAAGTCACACGGACGAAAAATGATCAGTATTTTCTCACAAAACTGAATCACAATCCACAAACCTTTCAGCATACTAAACGACTCCGGCGGAGTGCTATAGATACGTTCGTACTCGATACTGGAAGGAACGTAATTCGGGACTTTTGCCCTGGGACTAGAAAGGATTGCTTCGGGCTGCTGCTGCCTTCCGGTACCCGCAACCCGGGGAGTTGGAGGAGATTTTTTCTCCGACTCTACACTACTATCGCTGCTGCTGACAATGGTTATCACCGAAAGTGGCGGTTTGGTTTCTGGCCCTGACGCCGCCGCTGTGTTGATAATTAGATTTTTGCGATTATTATTTACTTCACCTTCGTAAGAATGATGCGGAGAGCGACGGATTTCCAGGGTGTTTTTGCCGGAGTTGTACCCGTAGTCGTCTTCGTTGGTGCTGGAAGCGTTGCTCACCGACCGGGAATGGGTCTTGAGATCGTGCGAATTGCTGACGATGTGTTGCATTCGTTTCAGTTCGTGGCGCAGGGCGTTGTTCTCGGTTTCCAGATGATCTTTGTCCTTCATCATGCGTTGATAGGCTGCGTGTATTTCGTTGGAATCCGCTTGGGAAAGTAGTCGATCTTTTTCGAGTTTGTTTACGGTGCTGATTTCTTTAACCTGCTCGCGCATTTTGGCTAGGTCCTGTTCCATAAGGACACGTTCCTTCATTCGTTCCTCCTCTTCTCTTTGCTTTTCCTCAAGAAGGATCATCTTTTCGTCGCGTTCTCCCTCTAGCTGCTTGATTACGACAATCAGTTTTTCATCCTTTTGTTCTAGCTGTAGCTTCAGGGCCTTGAGTTCGTTTTCTTGGCGTTTCAGGTCCTGTAGCTGCACGCGCATTTCCGGTATGGTTGCATTTTGTTTTTTCAAATCTGTATTCTCCTTCGAAATCTGATCGTAGCGCTGCTGCAGCTCGATGATCTTGTTTTCCAAACCTTTGTACATTTTTTGGATATGCGAAATGGTACGGGCTTCCGCCTTTAGACGTTTGTACTGACGGCGAGCCAGGAAGCGACGAATTGTGGCTTGACACTTGACTATGTTGGCCAAACGCTTCTTGGTACGCATCCGGGCCAGATAACCCCGGCACAGTCGCTGAATCTGAGTGGCTTTGTAATTATCCAGGACCATTTTGAACTTCTGCCGGGCCAGAAGACCACGTGCGTATGTTTGTATACCAAGAACTGACTTTCGAACGCGTTGATATTTGACCCGTTTGAGCCAACCTCGGACGTATCTTTGAATCGTGATGGCAGCACGATTTCGCCGCAGATCTTCCGCTTTCCTGAAAATAAGATAAAATTGTTAACTTGAGAAAATGATTCATATTCTGCAAAGGATAAACTCACTTCCTAGCCAACATTCCTCGCGCATGCCGTTGCAGCCCGAGAGCAGTCCGTTTCAAACGTAGATACTTCTTCCTACAGATAAACCTCCGGATCAGCGATTGCACCAGGATGATGTGCTTCTTGCGGACATCGCCGCGCAACTGCTCCAGATAGGCGACCTGCCCGGCCCGGAAGAAAATCTGCGTCTTACCCAGTCGATACTTGTCCGGATCGGTTAGCCAGTTGCGCACAATATTGGTACAGGTGGCCTTCTCGTTCCAATCCACGATCTGTACCCGCTTGCAAAGTAACCGATAGCGTTCATAAAAGTCCTCGTACACCCACCGCGAGGGAAACCCGGCCGCAGATATTCGTACCGTTTCCAGCACGCCACAGGCACGCAACTGCTGGACGATCTTCGGTGCCTCCCACTTGAAGGCGGCTTTTTCTTCGTTGGGCTGTTTTCGAATGATGAATCACGGCATGAATGTATCGTACGTGCAGAAAATGATCAATATCAATACATATATCATTCGATCGACTACCTATAACTAATCAAATCTCACATCTTCTTACCTTAATGCACCTGACGTAATGCGGTGTCGTGTTGTGGAGCGTGGTGATCAGTAGGGTCAAGCTTTCTCGGAACTGGGAACCGACCGTCTTGCGCTGCTGCTTCTGAGTCATCGGCTGAGGGTGATTGAGAAAATTTAATAAAATTACAATTACTGTCAGTTTTGAGAAAAATGAATAAAGAAAAAACTATATTTGAACAAGGTTTTCTCCATATTTTCAGAGATTTTGCTGTTAAATCAGATTAAAAAAAAATAAATTCTGGTTTTAGACAAGATACCTGCATTTTAAATAAAAAAGCGAATCTAGGTCAAAAGCTATTATGGCAATTGAACTTGATTTTTGGAATTGTTGAGTCAGTTGAGGCTGAAGGCTGAAGCCTTTAAAAGGCAGTCTTGTCTTTCTGGAGTTGTAAAATCTTTTTCAAAGATATAAAGTCTTCTAAGACTTGAAGGGTTTTTTTGACGCCGGTAGAGTCTTTTAACGGTACAGTTTCTTAAGGGCCGTTGAGTATTCTTAAAGCCTTAGGTTTATTCTAGGGCGTTGAGTCTTTTAGGGCTTAAGAGTTTTTTTTTGACCATTATTTTAGAACCGTAGAGTCCTTTTAAAATTGATGAGGTCTTTAAGGACCGTTTGAGGTTTAGATTTGGTTTGGACGTTAGGAAGAGGAATCAAGCTCGTAAATTTCTTAAGAAACTTCAAGGCTGTAGGGCCTTTTAAAAGTCATTTAATCTGTAAGAAAACCTTAGCTATTATGGCCTGAGGCTTTTTCAGAAACAGAAAGAGTACTACGAATGTCATGACCGAGATTCAATCTCATGACCTCTGGCTTAAAAAAATTAAACACTATCCTCAAAGCAATCGTTGGCGGCCTTTAAGACCTAAATAATCATTTAAAACGATATGATCTTTTTAGGCTAACAGCTTTTTAAATTCCATAGAGTCATATGGTCTGTTCAACACTCATCCGTTCCAAAAATTTTTACCCGTTACACGAGTGTCAATTTGACACTTCTGACTAAAACCAATATATCTCTCTTATTTCCCAACCGATTTTTACAAAATTTATAGTTTTGGAAACCTCGTGATTCACGAGGAGAAACAGTTAGAAAATCGGGAAAACGAGAAAAAACGCGACAGCGGAAAAAAACATGTCTGTTTTCGTACACAGCTTGCTGCGACCTCCTGTTCACTTTTAGTGTGCTTCTGTTTACGAAAACAGAGAACGGATCCACATCCCTTTGAAGTTTGTCACAATATTCGATCCTTTTCACGGGCTAAAATAACTTTACGTTGTCAGTGTAGATAAGAATTAATGGACAACTACTAACTGAGAACACAACTTGTTATAAGTTTAACAGTTTATTAACTAATGGATAAAGTTTACAATCTAGTGCTTGCTTTTATAGTGAGTCGAGAAAGACATGATTGCTATGATAAATTCAAATTCAAATTAAGATTGCTGTGATCGGTTTTCGTCTCAACTTCAACACTCCTCCTAGACGAAAGCAATCAGACCAATCTCCTTAGCTAAATAGTCTATTCTAATACCCGGTAAGGGTTTCGTCAAAATATCTGCTATCATGTTTTCTGATGGACAGTAGATACATGATATTTCGCCTTGCTTCATCTGGTCCCTGGTGAAATGAATTCGAGCAGCAATGTGCTTGGTCCTGCTGCTAAATTTTTCCGACTCGATGATCTTCAAGGCGCTTTGATTATCACCAAATATCGAGACAGCTTTCACCTCCTCGTTCAAATCGCTCATCAGTTGCTTCAGCCACAATGCTTCCTGTGTAGCCTGCGAGAGAGCGATGAATTCCGCTTCAGCCGTCGAGAGAGAAACACAGGTTTGTTTCCGGCACGCCCAGCTCACCGTTCCACCATGCACCATGAATACAAAGCCGCTGTTGGACTTTCGATCGTCTCGATTCTCGGCCCAATCTGCATCCGCGTAGCCGACAACACCTTCTGGTCCACTGCAGTTGGATAAACGAAGTCGGTATTGAATCGTCCCTTTCAAATACCTCACCACACGTTTTAGCTCATTCCAGTCGACTTGGGATGGGCTACTTGTTTTCCGGCTCAGGATCGAAACAGCAGTCGCAATGTCCGGACGACTATTGACCGCGACGTAGAGAAGCTTACCAATAAGCTTCTGGTACTCCTTGTTGTCCGGAAGTGGGTCACCTTTATTCGCCTGCTTGACGTAGCCTGGATCAAGTGGAACCTTGGACACCTTCGCATCGCCTAAACCACTATCAACAATAACCTCGTTGATGTACCGATGCTGATTCAGGAAATAATCTCCGCCTTTCTTTTCTATTTCTAGACCTAGGAAATAGTGAATATCACCCAGAGCGCACACTTCGAAGGACTTCTGAAGTATTCCGATTAGAACGTCGATCATCTCAGCATCTTGGCTTGCCACCACCAGGTCGTCCACGTACACCAGAACGTAGCACCAAAGCTTGTTGTGGCACTTCCGGTACAAGCATGGATCCGATTTGCACCGTTGATAGCCAGATTTCTCCAAAACATCGTGCAGTTTCTGATTCCAGGAACGAGCCGCCTGCTTCAGTCCGTACAGGCTTTTCTGGAGACGACAGACCTTGCCTTCGCTGCCCTTCACGGTGTACCCACACGGCTGCTTAATAAACAACTCCTCCTCAAGGTCACTGTAGAGAAAAGCCGTTTTGGTGTCGAATTGTTTCACTGTCATGTTTCGTCTCGCTGCCACCGCCATCAACGTACGGAACGTATTTTGCCGGACCACCGGCGCGAAGACCTCTTCATAGTCCGTACCAAATTGCTGACTGAAGCCCTGCGCAACAAGACGCGCCTTGTACCGGATGACGTTTCCAGCTGCATCTCGTTTCACCGCATAGACCCACTTACAGCCGATCGCTTTTCGGCCAGGTGGTAGGTCAACCAACGCCCAGGTGCCATTCGTTCGGATGGATGCCAGTTCTTCATCCATAGCCATCTTCCAGTTCGCAGCATACGGTGAGGCCAACGCTTCTTTGTAGGTCTTAGGTGCCTCACACTGCTCCAGAATGCGCCCAGAAACAGCAGCTGTGCCACTGAAGCCAGCTTCTGGCTCACTGTTGGTAGCACCAGCCCCCGGAACAATCGGTTGGTTCTGTGAAGAATGGGAAACGAAAATACCTTTGCCCTTCATTTGGTAATCTGCATACTTGCCTGGAAGTCTGTGCTCCCGACCGCTGCGCCTCAACACCTGTGACCAAGGTGGATTTGAGTTGTTTTGCGGAGGGAGCACGGTCACATCAGTTACGGTGTCAGTTGATGTATTTCCATCTGCAGATTCGTAATCGGTTTCTTCAACATCGCTAACCGAAACGACATCATCGTCCGGTTCACCAACGACAGCAACATCATCAGCATCGCCCTGGTCTTCGGAAAAAGTTACTGGGATAACTGGAACGCTTGAACCCTCGTTGCTCGTCGTAGGATTTGTTATCGGATTATCAGGAACGCTTGAACCCTCGTTGATAAAGGACACCTCTCTGTTTTTCTCGATGCTCCTCGTTTTCACATCGAAAATTCGGAAGCCCTTGGTGTCTTCCTCGAAACCAACAAGGATGCACTCACGTGATTTCGGGTCCCACTTCTTGCGTTTTTGTTTCGGTACCTGCACCATTGCCTTCGTACCAAAAACTCTCACGTGCGACAGATCAGGTTTCCTGCCACTCCATGCCTCTTCCGGTGTCAAATCATGGCCTCGAGTGGGAGACCTATTGATGAGGTAAACCGCCGTCGACACTGCTTCGGCCCAAAACTTCTTGCCAAGATTTGTCTCGTACAACATACACCTGGCCCGTTCAACTATGGTTCTGTTCGCTCTTTCGGCAAGCCCGTTCTGCTCAGGAGTATAGTCGTTCGTTGTCTGATGACGTACACCCAAACCTTTCAGATACTGCTGGAACGCGTTGTTGGTGTATTCGTTGCCGTTATCGGTCCTCAAAATTTTCATTTTTCGACCGCACTGCCGTTCTGCCATCGAATGAAATGCCTTGAAACACTTCAGCACCTCGGATTTTTTTTTATAAGCGCTTGCAGTGTTCGGCATCGCTAACTGAAAGATTAGCGCCGCTAATTAAATCGCTAACGCATGCAAAGTTAGCGATCGCTAATCAAAACCGCTAAATGATCTGAAAAAGTTATCGCTTCAAGCTTAAAGCGCTATTCGCTAATCGCTAACTGTTTACCAAGTTATGTATATTTTTTTGAATTTCATGTTAAATCATCAAACAATCGGTTTAGACCCTTACTCGACCAAAGCAACAGCACCGCACATTATAGCATTTTCAACTCGACTTTTTTTAGATTGGTTTAAACTTGTTTAAGTATTGGTCCAAAATTTATGAGATTTGAACCCAAATTGAGGCAGTTCTAAAGCGTTTTACAGTTAATGGAACAAGATTGTGGTTGCCAGTTTTTTCTCAGATTTCATCTTGGTCCAATTGTTGTATGTTTAAGATTTTTATCAGTGACACTCATTAATGCCACAAATTCGTGTCGAGACTCAAGCACAGAAAAACTCAAGTCAGTGATTTAATAAACGTGTACGTGAACAACATTTTCAAACTTAACACTAGAAAACAAAAAACAGTTTACATTCGAACTTGAAACAAAGGCTAAATGAACTGTTAACAGCATTTGACAATTCATAGTACAACAAAACGTATACTTCTATCAGTAATCTTTCGTGAGTTTTTAACAAATATATGAGAGATAGCGCTCTTCAATTAGCGGAACTAAAAATTAGCGAAACTTTCTAATTCGCTAGCTTGATCAAAATTTAGCGGTAAAATTAAACCGCTAACAAAAAGTTAGCGGACTAATTAGCGATTAGCGGTTTAGCGCTTTTGTGCCGAACACTGAGCGCTTGCATTGTTACAGGACCACAGCTGATTTCATGTTCATAGGTGCAGTTTTGGAAAACTCGTCATTTTTGTTTCTCAAATAAAATTCAGCTACAACACTTCAGTTTTTCGTTATTCAAAGTCTTAGAAAAAAAATCTGAAAAACACACTTAGGAAAAAAGACTGTAGATCAGCAACAGAATAATAAAAAAAATTCACTTAGTGTCCAAAAAAGCTGAAGTTAGAAGCTATACGTTGCATATAAGGATATAATTTTTGGAATTTTTTTCAAGATCATGACTACAAAAAAATGTAAAAAGTGAATCAAACCAATCGAGAAATTTCCTTTAATTCAACCTCGGTATAAGAATAGTTCAAATACCTGTTTTTTCTTCAAATATCTGTATTCCGATAGCAACTTACTATATTCTTCAGTGAAAGTTTTCGACTGTTTAATGTGTATCGTTTGCGTTTCCTTCCCTTATATTATCCGCGTTAGTAAGCTGCTAATAAGTAGCAAAAACCTCCGAATGCTCGGCAGTTGTGCTGTTCTCTGTTTTTGGGTATTTCCTGGTAGTGCTTCATTATTTTCTAACCGATACTGGGTACTGTAGGTTGCTGTCGAAATACCAGTATCTGAACTATTCTTATACCGTGGTTGAATTAAAGGGAATATTTTGATTGCTTTGATTCAGTAGAAACATTCAATCAAGTAGGCTCACAACACATAATAGAGTAAAAAAGTTTACAACACAACCATACTTTTCAATCAATGAACCGTCAAAATTGTTTGAGTCAGACCAGATAAATTTTGAAAAAAAAAGGATTGAAAAGTTGATGTAATTGGGCACATTTTTGAGTTTATATATTTTCAAAATACGGAACACAGAATTTTCGAAGATTTTTCAAAAGTTTCTGTTTTTCGAAGCTCATGTCAATTTGAAATTTCTCTGATTTTCTTAGACTTAAAATCTACTTTGCACTAGATTTTGAGTATAACGAGAGATTTCCGTAATAAATTTATATTTACCAAAAAGGTAATTTCATACCGATTTTAGTGGTGTAATTAATTGTATTCGAAAAATATGCGTCCAATACAGATGATCATTGTCCGAAAATTTTTAAGCCGGATTGAGCAATGTCCAGAAAGATCCAGAAAAGACACCAAAACAAATGGAAATCAACAGAGAAGTTTTTTCAAGTACAATCCAAAAATTTCTACATGGGAAGTGATAATTAAGGTACATTTTTCTGAGTGGTTCGTCTAGCTGACTGATAAACATCTACAAGATAAAAAAAAAAGCTGCCAACGGTAAAATAAACAAAATACGGTGGTCAAATCGTTCGCAAAATATTTGGACCGCTAGAGAAGAGATATTTTGAAAAAAAAAAACGCAATGGACAGCAAAACGAACTCCTTAACGGGCACCTGGCAGGATTCCGGTCAAAATTTTTTTGTTGATAAGTCTAGCTTGTATTTTCCGGAGATAAACAAGGAGAAAAATTTAAAAAATATATGTCTAGTCTATGGAGGCTGGCGGTCTGTGGAAGCTATAAATCAGTCAGTGATTTATAACGATTGACACGATGAATGGCTCAATATAGCTTCGTTCAACCGTTAGAAAAAATCGGTTTCAACTGGTTTCTGTCAACTGGTAGATGTTCAACGAGCCAATGTTTTGGTCGAAACTAGTCAGGTCGTTGTTCATTGGAGCAAGTAGAAACTAGTCAAAACCAATCCAGCTCGGCAGCAGGATTCGTTTCGACCTGGTAGAAATCGGTCGAAGTCAATTGGAAAGGGACAGGTGATCAACTGTCAATCCACTTCTACTTGTTTCGACTCGTTTCGACTAGGTTTCATTGAACAGACCTTATATAAAGAAGACTGAAGAAGAGACATACTCTTTTGCGTAGGGCGTAGTTTCTGTGAAGAGCTACAGGCTCGTTTTAGGGTTGTATAGTCTATTCTTGCCCATTTAGAAGTTAAAAAAAAGAACACTGAAATATTTACCTCACATGAAATTTATGTAACATTCAGCAGAAAAAAGCAATTCATCGCCGACCGTGGCGTAGAGAATAGCATTCCAGTTTTCTAAACCAGAGGTCATGAGATCGGATCTCTTTTTATTTCTTTGTAGGGGAGAGCCCACTGCGACCAGTAGTTGATCTATTGTGGTAATTACCCCGCGTTACTGTATGCTATTGTGATTGAGATCGGATCTCGGTCACGGCAAAGTATTTTTTCTGTGTTCTGGTGGTTTAGCATTTGAAGGCTGCAAGCCATCATATCCTTGAAAGACGTTCGTCTTAGGGTTAAAGAAAGATGATCTCTTCAATGAGAATGTGTGTTAGTTTAAAAACAAATCAAGGCAGACCTCGTCAGATGTCAGTCATATTTTTTAATCCAATTTTTTTTGCGAATACAAGATACAATACAATACAAGATTAAATTGAACCTTAATCGAGAAGCCAAGCGACGACAAATTCCACTTCATGATCCTGACTTCAGGAAAGGCTTAGGGAAAGAAATCTTAGTTCAGCTGAGTCCAGAGGACCGCTTGCAGCCTGAAGAGATTACAGGAGTCAGTAATATTAAGGAGAATTTTGGGAGTCACGTCACTCAATAATTAAGTTCAAAATATTATCTTCAATTTCAACGTTAAATTTTTCTAATAGCTATTTTAGATTTTTAACTTAAGAAAAACTTCTCCATATATTGTTTAAGGACTACAAACTATACATTAACACTGAAATAGACATAAGTAATTTCTAATACAAACCTTTTTTCGCTTATCTGCAGGCTACGTACACGAATGACGAAACGAACATGAAATAGCATAAAAAACAAACACAGGACGATCACATTAGTACAAATAATTGTCATATTGTCATAAAACTCATCCAACCATACCTGAGCCCTGGATGCACTGATGACGACCTTAACGCCTGCCCCTCCCCTCGGCGACTCAACCGATTCCGACGAAGCCTCATCCTGAGCGTTCATCAGCTTATGGCACAATTTCATATCCGAAATCCGCAACACATTGACCAGTTCCTTCGAGACGGTGTCCCGATTCTTCTCCAGGAATCCATGCGACTCATAATGGACCGTATCGGCAAAATGTTTAATCAGAAACGCACTGGTCCCGAAACGTGGCTTGTCGAAGTGCCTATGTTTTCCACACTTCTCGAACAGCTTCCCAACCCAGGATTCATCCGATCCCCGCGGCATCCGACATTCCTCGTCCAGCAGATCCAGAATGCCCAGCTTCGTCTCAATCAGATCGATACACGGCTGGTTGTCGTAGAAATCGATCATCGTCCACTCGATACCTTCCTTCAGGTACTGTTCCTGTTCCAGTTTGAACACGTGCTGGTTGAACTGTTGCTGCAGCTTTTCGTTGGCATAGTTGATGCAGAACTGCTCGAACGAATTGATGTCGAACGTTTCGAAGCCATAGATGTCCAGCACGCCTGTACGTGAGGGGAAAACAGAATGTTACATAGAAGGGTGGGTATCCGGTTACGAAATGCCGAAAAAAGCGACACATAATTAGTGGAAATCGATCCCGGCCTAAATAATGCTAATTATTTAGGTACCAGTCGGCCTAAAAGGTGGATTTACATACAGGTCAGGTGTAAGCGAATGTGAACAATCATCCCGAAAAACTCGACAAACTACGTTATTTAGTTTTGTTATTCGGTGGCGGTAATAAAAAAATGAGAGCTAGTTTTTCATTCGAAATCTGATTTTACTGAATGTCAAAAGAGATTCGAATGGTTAAAATCTGACTCAAAACTGAACAAAATTGATTTAAAGGGTGAATTACAGAATAATATTTTTTTTTTATTCCCGAAGATCAAAATACAAACAAGATTCCGAAAGTAAAACAACAAAATATTGAAACTAATAAAAGAGATTTAATTTCTGATCTGATTCTGACTGAAGTTTCAAATCAAAATTTATATCTAACAACGTCTAGAATTCTGAACTTAGATTCAAATGTATAAAAATGATGAAAAAATATTTAACAATTTTTTTTTATTAAAAATAAGAAAGAAATAATACAACATCGAGAAAATATTCTCACTCAGTAATAGCGAAATATTCAAAGCTTTTCCCAAATTTTAGATAAAATTAATCTTTACTATTTCAAAAATATTTTCAAAAATTATAAATAATCGAGAAAAATAACAGACAAATTTTCAAAATAATTAAAGAAACATTTTTGGAGAACATTGAGACGCAATTAAAAAAGATAAAAGGAGATAGACGAAATTTCATTCATTTGATATGAGAGGAGTTAAAATCAAAAACAAACGTTATAGTTTGAGACAAAATTGTTTTTTTTTAAACTAAATTACAAAATTTATGACTAATTGAGGCCAAGGGAAACACAATTGGAAAACAATACAATCAAAATCAAGATAAAATGTTTCAAAACTTCGACAAATTTATGTAAACATATTGGATAAAGACGAATTTTAACGATTTTGACGATAAATTGAATGGAATTTCACTAAAGAGATAGGAAGGGAGGTTCCCTTACATTCTTTTTACATAACTTGATAACTAATCAAGCCAATTTGGCATGGGAGAGTATTTGAATACGACAAATGTTTCTATCTTTATTTGAGACCCCTTCCGTCTTCCTGTGTGGATACAGGAAGGAAGAGGGCGGCTTCCACACCATCATGGTTGGTCAGCTCCTCCCAAATGACAAGGAGCCGGGAGAAATCAACACTGTTTTTAGTTCGGCTTCCAAGCAGAGATGCCAATGAGCCTGATTTTTCAGGATTTGCCTGATTTTTCGAGGCTCAGTCTGATAACCTGATAAGCCATTAAATTTCCCTGGTTTGTTGAAAATATGCCTGATTTTTGCGAATGTGATGAAAAATGGGTAATGAAGAACCATTCCTGAAGTGAAAAAGTGAAAATGTGGCTGAATCAAATTAATCGAAAGATTCCCTTTAATTCTTATTATAAAAAAGGGAATTAAAGGGAATCATTCGATTGCTTTGATGTAGTAGAATTATTCAACCAAGTAGGCTCACAAATGGGGAGCGATGACCAAAAAAAGGTCGTTATTTTGAGCGGAATTTCCATTATTCTAACGAAGCCTGATTTCGCCTGATATTTATTTCACCAGTTCCCTGATTTTTGAAAAAAAATGTTGTCAACCCTGCTTCCGAGTGTAATCCTCTTTCGCTGATCGATCTCCACTCGTCATCCGAGTTCACATGAGCTGTAAGTGACTATGACGGCAAGTGTGAAGTGTGAGAGCATTCGCATCTGAGTGGGAGAAAGAAAATTCTTAGCCAAGAGCGCCCTAGTGTTTCAGTCATACACCTCAGTGTAAATAGAGAAAAAAAATATTTAGACTCCCACCACAAAACGTACAAAAAATAACAACATTTTCGTCCCCCTGTCAGCGTTGCCACATTCATATCTTACTCTTATTATAATTTTTTTAGACCAATTACTAAATGTACACCAACAACGAAAAAGATCATCAGTGGAAAGTAATAGTAATCTGTAGTTTTTTTTTTAATTTTGTTTGACTGTTGATACTTTCCTGTTCTCTAAATTTTCCAATAACCAAATTAATAAATTATCTTAAAGGTGTTTTAAAATCCGGAAGCTTCTTTCCACTGTGTTATTATTTCTCATAAGACCGGAACAAATTTCAAATCCTTCAAAATAACAAATTTATATTTGTTCCAGCCTAATTGACGAATTTCATCTGAATATAAATTCTGTCTTTTTGTAATGAAATGTTCAATTTGTCTACCCAAATCCTTAAAATTAATCTTCTATGCGGACAGAATCTGTACCAAAAAAAAAATTGTAGATTTAAGAAAAATCTGTACAGAGAGATAGAAGAGATAAGAAGTTGGCTTTTCAAATATCATCTGAACAGAAGATTACCATCGGGTTAAGAGGTTAAACTGTTTTATAAAAACAATCAATTATAATTAAGATTTTTTTTTCGAAAATCAGGACAATTCGAAAGTTTTTGGAAAATCAGGACGGCTTCTCGAAAATCAGGACAAATCCTGAGGATATCCCAGGCACCTCTGGTTCGGAGAGCAGCTTTTTTTCACGTGAACGTAAAGAACTGTGTTAGCTCTCTGATTTCTTCTCAACAAAATGCCCAATTGATTTGTCCGGAGAAGGGAACTCTCTTCATCAGCGGATGTGAATGCTCTCGCTCACTGTTATGTGTTTACAATTTCACATCTCACTCACAGATTGGGGGAGCAAACGCAAAAAATAACACTCTCTTTCACTGGACAAACCGATCTGAGCAGTTTTGCCATCCATGCACACAATTTTTAATGCTTAACTCGTGAACTAGAAACGAGCAAATGCATTTGTTTTGCATAAAACGAGGATTTATCGAACAACTGGAACCAAATTTGACATGGGAAATAATTTATTGAGAGGGTTTGGTTACGAAAAACTGGGATCCCCCCTTTTTCCCTTTTTTTCAGCAGTGGAAGATGCACAGGAGAAAGGGGGGCTTCCATACTTTTTTCGAGAACTTATCAAGCAAAAGAGACCATATATTAAAAGAAAGGTTGTTTGCGTACAAATAATATGAGACCCTCATTTTTTGTCAGGGCGGAGTCGGGAAATAGGGGGCAAGTTTTTTCTATCTTTTTTAATTTGGAAAAACTCATTAGACCAATGCAGCGAAATGTGACGTTATTTAGATACTGAAAATGTTTCTTTAAAAGTTAGTTAGTTAAATATACATTTTGGCTTGGTTAAAGAATATTGAAAAACAAATTCAGAGATCATGTCAAGAAAATTTGAGATTCGAAACTCCAGTTGCAGCTTTCATTTTAAAGCATTTGCTTCTGAATAATGTTAAGATTTGATTTTAATTAAATTAAATCTAAAATTATTTTCTAAATTTCATTTTTTGAAGATAAAGCAAAGTACACCGGGTCAGCTAGCTAAAAATAAGAAAAAATATTTTCAAAAAAATAAAACTTTGAAATTGAGCATGTAAATTGAGTAAATAATCAAAACAAATTCAAAATCAAGATAGAACAATTATCGACTTTAGCCTTATTTCAACACAAATTTGAAATCAAATTAACACATAAAAAAGAAGAAAAAAATAGGACTGAGCTAAAATCGCGAAAATACAAACATATCGTAATCCAAGTAAAGAGAGATGAAGATCAACTTGAAATTAAAATAAAGTTTATTCAAATTGAGAACAAAATTGGATAAACATTTGATTAAAATTGGAATAACAAGAATGATAATTTTGAAAAAAAAAACAAAAAAGATAACAGTCTGGAAAGGAATTTACGCAAATTTGAACAAAATTGAAGCACAATTGAGGCAAAAAATAAAATTTAAAAAATTGTCAAAAAATAAGACATAGTTAATAAGAAAATTCTAAGGTGGTGAAAAGAGCGAAGAGCATTTGAAATAGAAGCTTGACCACATATTAAATTCTTTGTCCTGCACCAATTAACTGTATTGAAACAAATTGCGGGTCAAAGAATTTAGTATGTGGTCAAGCTTCTATTCCAAATGCTCTTCGCTCTTTTCACCACCTTAGAATTTTCTTCTGATCTTCTATCCGTCTTTCATTTCAACTCTTTAACCCTCACCGATAAAGCCGCAAATTAATTTCATTAAACAAATTCACGGTGATTTCTATTCTGAAAAATTTAAATGATTTTTAGAAAATTTTGAGATCTAGGAATTTCGAAAAAAAAGTTCAAATAATTGAAAAAATCAAGGTACTCTGTTTTTTTATAACTTTTGTCACAAATTTGACTCAGATTTTTCTGAATTTTGTTTATTTGATTTCAATATTTCTTCACAGTTTGATATCAATGTAGTCCTGAAAGTGTCTATGATTTTAAAAGATTCTTTAATTTCGTAGATTGGAGGAAAAAGGTGAAATCAGAACTAAATTTAAAAGATAAATTGAATATCATTCCGATGAGGTTCTGAAACAATTTAGATACTGATGCAATAAAATTGAAACTAAGAACAAACAAATTTGGGAAGAAATTAAGATCAAGCTGAATTATTTTTATATCAAAATTTGAACACAATTTCAAAACAAGAGAGGTAAAATTATGATCACTTTTTGAAGCCCTAACAAAAAGTTAAAAAAAAAAACAGAATGAATCGATCAAATCTCAATCAAATTCACACAAATTCCAGACTATATAATTGATATGAAAAAAAAAATAAATGATTGAATTGAGACCTCCACAAAATTCATACAAATTTGAGAATAATGTTCAAATCGTTGATTCAAAATGGAATCAAAATCGAGAAAAAATCGACAAAATTACCCAATATTTAAAAAACAATTGGGAACATTTATAACATAACTCAAATGATTAAATTTCAAAATGTTACCAAAACTATAAAAATTGTAAAATTTGAGAAAAAAAAAGTTTTAAATTGTGTCAAAAACTACCAAAATTTTCCAAATTGTCAAAAATTCGCAAATTACGCAGGATTGTCATGGCTATTCAATTATTAAATTGCCTAATTGTTTGTTAAAAAATTTTAGAATTGTCAAAACTGTCAAAATTTCTAAAATGATCAAGCATGTTAAATTGTTGAACTGAAATTTTTATAACATTGTGAAATTTTTTGATCATTTTTATAATTGCACAAATTAGCAAAATTATCAAAATTGTTAAAATTGTTGAAATTGCTAAAATCATCAAAACTGTCAAATAATCTAAATTATCAAATGATCAAAGTTGTAAAAATGATCAAAATATCGACAACTTATTTTAAAAAGCATTAAAATTACCCACATTGCCAAAACAATCGAATGGTTTGAATAAGGAAAATTATCAAAATTCTCAAATCATCACGATTGTCATGAAATGAATGTCATAATTCTAAAAAAGAATTAGGAAATTAACAATATTAATAAATTTGATGGTTGTCGATTTTACAATTCCAACAAATTGTCAAAATTTTAAAAATTATAAAACCTGTCAAAATCGTCGAAATAGTCAAAGGTAAAAAAAAGAAAAAAATGAAATGTTAAGATATTGATTGTTAAAATTCTAAAGTTATCACAATTGTCAATATTGTAAGAATTTTCAATCAGATTACCAGGATGCCAAAAAATTTACAACCTTTGAACCATCGCAATGGCAATGGCTGTAACTTTCATTTTCGTTAGTAAAAAACTTTAAAAGTTTTTAACAAATTATATCTCATAAGGAATGATCATTAAAAGTCTTCTTCTGATCTTTTAAAAATGGAAAACTAGAAAATTGGGTAGGTAGTATAGTAAAGTTTTGAATGAAGTCTGATTTATTCACGTTCACTCTTACACCAAAAGAAAAATCCAGCTTTCAGAAAAAAAAAACAGAAAAAGCGAAAGAAACTTACAAACCGATGAATTTATAAGTTTCTTCGCTTTTTCACTTATAAATTGATTCCGATCCAATTTGATGATGTAAACCATGTAGTTGTCTGAAGGATTCAAAATTCTAAATGGGACAATTTCAACGTAGACTTCAACCCGCAGAAAAATACATACCGATGAAACAGTTCTGCTTCTTGCTGCCGGACAGATTTCGGTTTATTTTCTTAACGATATGCTGGAAAAGTTCCGCGTACACGTGCTTGGCTAGCGCATCTCGAGCTGCCTCCGCCTGGGATTTATTCTGCGGAATCAACACACTATCGTTGATGGATTCGATCAATCGGTTCATGAACCACTTGCGCAGCTCTTCCCGATCCAGCTTCAGGATGTCGCTGAATATGTTCAGATGCAGATCGTCTTGCTGCAGGGTTAGGGCGGGTTTGAAAGAAAAATTTCGAGAGATATTGTGAAAAGTAGTCACTTACCGCTATACTGCATGCTTCCTGGTCCACTTCCTGCGTCTGCTTTCGTTGCTTATGGGTAAACTGTATATTTCCTAAATGCAGCACAGCTGCCAAAATCTTCATGATATCACTAACTTCACCGTTATCAAAGCCAAGAACCTTAAGGGCGTTGACGGTTTCTTTGAACTGATCCTCATCCGATACCCTCACGATGTCCGGCGAGTTGCCTTGGTTCAGAAAGTGGAACTTGTCCTGGTGATCCAGCATCAGTTCCGGCCACTGTTTTCTGGCCGCACAAAGCTGATAGAATATGTGATAGTTTCGCTCGCCAGGAGCCTGGAATACCACCCGAGACTTCTCCAACAGGTACGTCTGCATGGTCCCTCCCGTAAGTGACATCAGTGATATCTGATTGGTAAACAGCAGCTTGGTAAACTTTCCAAACCGTGAACTATTGTCGTTGCGGGTTGTTTTTGCGTTTCCGATCGCCTCCATAATCGGATTACTCGCCAGGACTTTCTTCTCGATCTGCGTTTCCGATTCGCTTCCCCCAACAGCAGCGAAATATCGCATAGCGTACTTGGCCGAAACGGTCTTTCCGGCTCCCGATTCCCCACTCACAATTATACTAATATCACATTTTTCTCGTTCTAACTTGGCGTACGCCTCCTCGGCCACGGCGAAGATGTGTGGTTCCAGTTCACCCATCGAGTGGCCCCGATAGGCCCGTATCAAATCCGCACCGTAAAGCGGAAGCTCCGCGTAAGGATTGATCGCCACCAGGACGATTCCACAGTAGGTGTAGATGGCATGCCGTTCCCGGAAGCGGACCTCCAAATTGTACAGCACATCCGGTTCATGCAGGTAGGACAGTGCGGTGAGATCGTTCTGGCCGATGAGGATGGCAGGGTTCCGCAACGGGGGCAGATCGCTGCTGGATTTGATTTGGATCGTGTGCTTCTGCTGTCCTTCGGCTACCACCAGCTCTAGCGTGCTGTCGCCTTCTTTGTAGTCTTTGGTCACGACCGCCCCCTGCCAGACGGTTTCCGGATGCGGGATCCATACCCGGGCGTCCTGAAAGAAAGAATGAGAAAATGAAGAAATCAATACCTTGGAGTTGAAGTAAAAGAAAACACAAATCAGAATTACAGAAATTAAGAAAGCTTTAGATTTAAAAAGTTGAGTAGTATCATTTTCCTGTAACATGCATGACTAGTAATATAAAACAGTATTGGGTCCAGCCAGAATACTTGTATCTTGTGGGGTGAGAAGACGATAGAACTGGAAACAAGTTCAAATTTGATTGATGAATTTTGGCCATTGTCAAAGTTCTCTTAGGACGATACGCCTGAACGAAAAGTTTGCAATTAGTTAACAAACTAAATTTAAAATGCTTGTTTCAACATCGTCAAAATAACAAAATCGAATGTCTTACGAAAATGCTGAGTAAAACGGTAAAACTTAAACCAAATTTCTAATCACTCTTTTTCAGTCCTGTTTTTTTGTTTCCTACCTATTTTCTGGAGCTCCTGAAGCTTCCTCTCAAAATAATTCCGAATTTGGACGAGTTTAGCAGAATGTTCTACTATGACACAAAAACAACGTCCTTGGACACCATTCCATTTTTTATTTTGAAAAAAAAGTGCAACAAGTGAAGATTCTTCATCTTCTTCTTCTAACACCAACATGGAAAAAACTTCTATGCATCCTGGAAAATGAAAAACTTGCGTTCTACATTTATCTTTTCATCATAATGTCTGATAACATGCATTGCAGATACTACTACGGCTATCGCAAGCATGGATTACCAGACAGAACATCAGTGATTGATATCACCTTTGCGAGTCCATCATTAAAAACTGATATGAATTGGAGAGTGTGTGACGATTATACCCACAGTGATCACCAGGCGATACGCTATAGCGTAGGAAACCGAAATCCGGTGGCAGTAAGGCAGCTGCCAGTGCACGAGCGGAGATGGAAGACTAAAGTGTTCGACAAGGAAGTGTGCACCGAAGCTGTATACATGCAGGACTCATCCCAGGTCCATAATGCTGAGCAGCTGACGAAAATGATGGTAGCGGTGTGCGACATGATCATGCCCAGAAGAAATACACCGAAGTGGTGGCGACGACCGGCTTACTGGTGGACTTCAGAAATAGCTGAGCTTCGTACTAGCTGTCTAAAAGCGAGACGACGAGCTCAACGGGCGAGAAATGAAGCCGACAGAGAAACGAGAGGTGCCGTTTACCGAGCAGCCAGGGTGTCACTTAAGCGAGCTATTAAAACAAGCAAAGAAAACTGCTACAGAGCGCTATGCCAGAGCGTAGATGATAACCCATGGGGCCAAGCCTATAGAGTTGCACTGGCGAGATTCGGTGGCCCAAGGTCGCCGACCGAACAGTGTCCGGAAAAACTGAGAGAGATCGTTGCACATCTTTTCCCGCAGCATGGCCCGACGCAGTGACCACTTACCCCGTACGACGCGGGTGCCCACGACATCGAGCCAGTAACGAACGAAGAACTCGTGGCTATCGCTAAGAAACTTGCGGTGAATAAGGCCCCTGGTCCGGACGGAATCCCAAATGCAGTGCTGAAGGTGGCGTTACAGACCATTCCGGATACCTTCAGAGTGGTGCTACAAAAGTGTCTCGACGAGGGATCTTTTCCCAATTCGTGGAAAACGGCGAAGTTGGTGCTACTACCGAAACCCGGGAAACCCCCAGGGCATCCATCATCATATAGACCCATTTGTCTGCTGGACACCCTTGGTAAGCTACTGGAGAGGATAATATTAAACAGACTTATTATCTACACAGAAGGCGGAAGTGGACTGTCGGACAGACAGTTCGGTTTTCGGAAAGGGGGATCTACGGTGGACGCCATCCGTATGGTGACAGAGTACGCGAAGCGCGCATATAAAAAGAAGCGAACAGGTGTTCGTCACTGCGCCATTGTGACGATCGACGTTAAGAATGCCTTCAACAATGCCAGCTGGGAAGCGATTGCCAAAGCGCTTCACAGGATGCTTGTTCCCAATACTCTCTGCAGGATAATAGGAAGCTTCTTCGAAAATCGAATCCTGACGTACGAAACCGAAAATGGGATACGATCTACTGCCCTAACAGCGGGTGTTCCACAGGGTTCCATACTCGGTCCTGTGCTTTGGAATGCTATGTATAATGAGGTGTTAACGCTGAAACTACCAGCAGGCGTGCAGATAGTCGGATTTGCTGACGATATCGTGCTCATGATTACCGGCGAAACAATCGAGGAGGTAGAAGACCTTGGGTTGGCATCTGGATGGAGGGAGTTAAGCTTCAGATAGCTCACCATAAAACTGAAGTTCTGCTCGTGACCAATAAAAGAGTTGTGCCGCACATGGAGATTACTGTTGGAGGGCAAACGACATCTTCGAAACAGCAGCTGAAATACCTTGGAGTAATGGTCGACCATCGCTTAAGTTTTGGTGCGCATGTCAAATACTGTTGCGAAAGTGCATCGAAAGTCATAGATTCATTGGCCTGGATTATGCCGAACTGCCATGGTCCAAAGAGTAGCAAGAGACGTCTCCTTGCGAGCGTAGCACTGTCGAAACTACGATACGGAGGAGCGGCCTGGAGCTCCGCGATAGAGGTAGAGCGCAACAGATCCAAATTACGGAGCACACATCGGTTGATAGCCATGCGAGTTTCCTGTGCGTACAGGACCATATCAGCAGATGCAGCTTTTGTCATCGCGGGCATGGTTCCCATCGACATAACTCTGGCGGAGGATATGGAATGTTACAAAGCAAGAGCTGTTAGAGGAGTGCGTAATATTCAACGAGCAGCGTCAATGCTCAAGTGGCAGGAGCAATGGGACGCATCGAACAAAGCAAGATGGACGCATAGGCTAATCCCGAGACTTTCAGACTGGGTAAATCGGAAGTATGGAGAGGTCAATTTCTACCTGACGCAGTTCCTTTCGGGTCATGGGCAGCGATGGAAAAGAAAAGATTTCGACTCGATCAACGCAACGTCGCAACGTCGCAAGATCTCGGTATGTTACAAACCAAGAGCGAACTCAATCCCGTCGGCAGCTGAATCGAGTTGGCATGATGATGGTTGAATACCTACATGCAACATTTTGGGAGTGATGTAGCTCTGAGAAGGATGCTACTCTCTATGCTCGGACTTGAATAAATTCCTACGTACGCGTCGCTCGCGTAGAGTGAGTGTCACTCTTGCACACGATTGGACCCAATCGCAAGTTGTAACACACCGTGATCGGGGAAACTCGAGACTTGTACACTTTGGGATTTCCTACATCTTGTTGCAACCACTCCCAAAGTTCGGCACTTGTTGGTTAGGTAGGATGGCTAGGATTTGTTTTGCTCTCGAGTTACCCAACCCCCCGTGTATGGATAGATACAAAAAGAAACATAGGGGAAAGGTTTCCTAAATGGGCCTATCGGGTTAAATGACCCTACGGCTGTTTGATGAAATGGCTGGCTAGACAGCTTATCTGACCGATGCATTTTGAGGGTGATACGCTTAGAACATAGGGCAAGAAAGAATTTGATGAATTTACATACTCAAAAAAATTTAAAAAATCATACAAGGTTTTCATACATTTTGATGTAATATTTCGACTTATAAAAATTATACGTAAAGAAGCTTAAAACAAAAACTAGGATAGTTTTTGTTTCTTACTCAAATGAACTTTGGAAATTAAACATATTTCAGCTTTTGTGGAGTTTTAATAATGATTATTTAGTGGAATAATAGAGTGTTTTTGTATGCCCCCATCATGTTTGTAAAATGCCTCTATCCTAAAATAACAGGTTAAATAGGATAAATGAATGATTTTTATCATTGAACCTTCAAATTTGAGGTCTGAATAACATCTAAAGAGAAAATTGAAGATCTAAAAACAGATTTCATAAAGTTTTTCTCATGGATGAACTGCCTCCATAGTATGGCAACCCTAACTTTTGATTTATTCCATAAAATTATAATATACATAGATTTTTATAAAACTTCAGCTTTGTCGTACGGAAATTATTACTTTCTAGCAGTTTCAATTGAATTATACGGAAATATTGCCCAAAAAACCGAAATTTTGTTCAAAACATAAATAGGCGCATATAGCCCGCTCCTCCCCTACGCACGGGCGTTGTTTCATGGGAATTTTTTTCGGAACTTATTAAATCTTCCCATGCCGTTTGCAAAGTTTCCGTTAAAACTGATGTCGTTTTTTATTTTATTCGGATTTTGTAGTCGTTCCACTTGCCATAGAATGTGTTCAATTTGTATGATGTTAGATTTATTGGGTACGTAATTTATTCTTGTTTCTCAACATTTGAAAACTCAACATTTAATCACTTCAAAAAATGCATACAACTTTAGACTGTCTTATTGTATTAATCTGGTTTTACAATAATTGTAATTGTTACGAATAAATTTATACTAAGGTGCATAAATGCGCGAGGATTCAACGGAAATTTTGACCGCTATTTCAAAAAATTTAGTTAAAAAAAATTCAGACAAAAACATCCATTTATTGCTTTGCTTCACTGTATCTCATTTAATTTAATATTTTGTCTATTTTATTGGTTTTACCAAGTTTGCCAATGTTCTAATTTTTTTTAATTTGTTAAATAGGTTATATTTCCTCTATTTTATCAATGCTGTCAATTTAGTCAGTTTGTTTACTTTTGTTATTTTTTTTCCAATAGATTCCATTTTGCAAAATCTGCCAATATGTATTATCAAAGCAATTTATTTTGTCCATTTTTTTTTCAAATTCATTTAACTAATTAATTTGGTCATTCTGATGGTTTCTTAATTTATGGTCATTTTTAAGTTCTAATAGTTTTGTCATTTTTAAAATGGTTGTCAATTTTCACAATTGGGTCAATTTTGTAACTTTTTAAGCTATGAAAAAATATCAATTTGTCTATTTTGTAAAGACAATTTTTAAAACAAATTTGAAATATATTTGCTATTGCACAAAGATTTTTTATGAAATATTAAATCCGCCGTTGACATGTAGGACTTGAAATATTTCTCTGAAATATCGTGTTAATTTGCGAGAACCGTGGAAAATAAACGGGTTTATGACAAAAAACCACGTAAATAGAAGTCATGTAAGAAAAACTGAGCAAAATCAATCCTTAGTGTCCTTTCTATGAATAACTTTGGTTGATGGTATATTTACTTATAAGTTTAGCAATACAATTTAGCTTTTTTAAGAGTTTCTTAAATGTCCCGCTTTTTTTTAGCTGTGTCCCGCTTTTTTGTCGTGAAATGTCCCGCTTTTTTCTGAAAGTATCTGACAAGCCTGGAATAATGTTAATTTAAATTTTGTTCTTTTAAATAATTCATTTTTATGTTAATATTAATCTTAAATATTCTGAATGTTTTCTCTGATGTTAAATTCAGAGTTTGTTTACCTACGTATGTATATTTTCAAAATCCATATGTTGATATTAAATCTGAAACCAGTTCACAGTGGAAGTTTATCCTATATAAACTCTGTTGTTTATGACAATTTAAACTTTTATAATGATAAAACAACCTTTTTTATGATAATATAAAAAAAAATTTAAATACCATCAAATAGTAATTTAGTATCAGAATATGTACGGTTTTCACTGAGTTTTGATAGAAGCTATCAAATATTTACTACAAATGATTAGAATTTTTGGTTTGGTTGTGGCTCAAAGTATATTTTGAACGGTACATCGGGGTACGTGCATACAAAGTATTTCCAAAACTTGAAAATTTGGATTCCTTTTTTCATTTATTTATGAATATAATTTCTTCATAATTGAAATTGTGTTCCGGGGAAGGTTGAAGGTTTTGAAAGGATTGTGCCAAAATCTGGATTTGCATTAAAAGTACACCTACCAAGGTTTTTAGAAATTTGGAATTGCAGGAAATTTTCATGTTATAAAGGATGCCAATTTATAATTTATATAAAAAAACAAATGTTGAATGTTATAAACATAAAATAATTGATGCATCATATTGATAATCACTAAGATAAGAAAGTTAAATGACAGTTATACGCTTTTATAAGTGCTAACTGGAGAAATCATAACCCAAAATGATTGGTAACACCCCAATGAAGTTAAATTATTATTATTTTTCAACGACTACAAAAGTTCTCATTTATTTTTAGAAAATTTTAGGATTTATGTAACAGGATTCTCTCACTTGGGAGACTTTGGGATTTCAGCACTCAACCCCAAAGCCCCCCTCCTCCCCCATTTACAATTTCGCACATTGAAAGATCCAAGTTGAGTACACTCTTATAATGAAAAGCAATAGTCAAAAATTAAATAATTTAAAATAATAATCATCAAATTTTAAAAATAAAGTCATCAGGGAAAAAGTAAATTTGATTAATTTGATTGAAATGTTGAGTAATAAGAGTAAATTACCTACACAATGAATATAACATCATTAAAATCGGTTAACATTTCCAGCAGGAGAACGAAATCAAACTACAACTCAAATTTCCCCGAAACCGATATTTTGCGAACGGCTTTGGAAGGTTAATCTAACATCATGCTTAAAAAATGTTCTTTCACAATCATTTTGCAATATTTTTTATATAGCTAGTTTTTTGACAAAGTTTTGTTTGAAATAAAGAGTCATTGTTGAAATCAGTTAATATTCATATTAAAGTTCTTAAATTTCAACGACAACAAGCTTAATTCTAAAAAAAAGGAAACTGAATAATTTTTAATAGAAAATGAAGCTCAAGAAATAGCCTTTCTAGCTGTACAAATCACTTTGATTACAGTTGAGAAGCGCTTGGAATGGATCATTTGTTTACCTGTTGCTATGGTCATAAAACAGAAACTTTTCAACCCCCTTCTCACCCACAATCGGTGGGATTTTTTTTCAAGAATACAGCAATAACACTCTATGTCGCTACCTATCTACATAATTGCGAAAGAATCGAATCCAACGACTAACGAACGAACGACCAAGCAACAAACAGCAGAGCAGGATCATTAAAAAAATCATGATTATGAACACCATGATTCGATCCGATCGCAAGTTGTAACACACCGTGATCGGGAAGATTCGGGAGTTGTATCCTTTGAGATTCGTAGCTTGTCGTAACCACGCACAACAAGCCATATAGAAGATATGGGATAGCGTTGCGACTGTTGCGAGTGCACGCAACAGGATTTTTTCTGTTCTTGCATCTTCGAATCTCTGGTCACTCGTCGCTCTCTGAGATCTCTCCATGCAACATAAGCAGAACGCAGGGCGTCGCCTGCCAGTAGCAATCGGAACGAGTCCGAATGTTGGTCGTTCGCTGCTCAAAATCTTTAGAAGCGATTTTTTCCATCGCTGGTCATGGGTGCTTTAAGCAATACCTTCATCGGTTTAAGCTTATCAGCTCGCCTTATTGCCCGGAATGCGTAGAGACGGAGGAATCGGCAGAACATGCTATCTTTGTCTGCCCCAGGTTCAATTCAAGGCGTCAACAACTTCAAAATTTGAACGCTGAAAACATAGTGAGTGAAATGTGTCGCGACGAACAGTCATGGCGTGCTATAGTCGACGAAATCTCGCAAATCATGCGCGATCTGATAAGGATCAGGAAAGATGATGAACGGAGAGAGCGAGATAGTCAACCAAATTTGACAAGCTAATGAAAGGTCTTGGGCCTCGTATGACACTTCAATTCAAAAGCAACGCGATCTTAGGGCGCGGTATAACCCTAATCTGGACTCATACGTGTGGTGGGACTTAAAAGGTCTCACGTACTCAGCTACGATCTTTCCTGCAGCAAAAGGAAGCGGAGATACCATTCGGGGTGGTCGTGTCGGGATTCTAGCTTGGTAGTTTCTCAATCGGCCATGCCTTGGTGGTTAGAAATCCTGCGGAAGTGGTTGCTGTGACGGGCGCGAGTTACTTTGAAAGCGTTACCTAACCGGCACACGTTTCGAGGTCCCCGGGATAGTGGATGCTGTGACGGGCGTGAGTTATTATGAAAGCGTTACCTAACCGGCACACGTTTCGGGGTCTTCCGTACTAGTCTGAAGTTGACGATAGAGGAAAAGGAGAAGGAGGAAGAAGGATAAAGCAGAACGATGATCAAGGAGAAATTGAGAAAAAATTGAGAAAGAGGAAAAGGGTGAGATGTATAAGTGCATGAGCACAGCCTACCCCTTGATGTAGTATCATAGGGTGAAACCAAGGGGCACATCTGGCACACGAAGCCCAAGGTGGTTTTAGTGGGACGAACCCACACACGGCAGCAAACACCCGGCTGTTATGGTTTGAAGTCAAATTTCCATCTTGTAAAAAAAAAAAACTACTACGGCCTGGCCAACCATGCGATGAAAAATGCAAAAGGTACAGGAACGAGGGATAGAGGAAGTGTGGAGTTCCTAGCTAAACGCTTTTTAAGCGGGCCGCATTTGTACAAATGCAATGAAATTCGCGCAAACGATTTGAGTAAATCGGTCGGGATCGAAATTTTCTATACAAACAACTCTTTGTGGCATGGTGTCACCTTGCAAGGGGGTTGCAACAACATGAAAAAAAAGACTCGTCTTGACGGCTGATAGAACTTTTTAAACTTGCTTTCTTAAAAAGTGTAAATAGCCGAAACAACACTTTTATGAGTAACGATTTGTCTTCTCATCAGCATACAAAAAATTACACAAGCTCTTCGAAAAATTCAACTCCTATAATAACTCCCGGCCTTCCAGTAATCTATATAATGATAAACCTTGGTCTCCTGATGTTTGGTGACTGCACTTCTTCATCGTTTCCCTATAATTTAGGTAACTTAAACTTAATTTAAACAAAACTTTGGCGGACGGAGAAAAAACGCGTGCGGCTCCCACAAGGAACCGCCTACTCGTCAAAGTGACTGCGTTTTGGAGATTCGAGATTAAATTTTAGCATTGGATTTGGCGTATACATCGTGCACACCCACCCAAGAGGGAAAAAACCGTTAAAAAATATACGAAAATGCACGAGAAATTATTCAACATCCCGTTATGGTAAAAATTTAAATTGTAGCAAAATTTTCCATTGCGATGACTAGATTTGCAATAATCGTCCATTCAAACCCAATATTTTTTTTACAGAAAAATCAACATTTTTTTATGATCATATACCAAAGTACAAAAATTAGATTTTTTTTTTTCAAAAGTTGCATAACCACGTGGGCTAAAGAGCTTATAGAGAATTCGTTTTGACGTGGTGGTGCACCGGGGCACTACCGGTAGTGCACTTTTTGCTGTTTTCATGCTCGTTTTCACGATGAGTAGTCCACTGGTAGTGCACCATAAAGTGGACGGTGGAACACTCTGAAAATATTCGGTGTTGCTTGCGCTCTCACCAATACTATCATGAATTTTGACAGCACGTGCTTCCCGATGTAAACAAATATCAGCTGGTTGGTTTATTTCTATACCGCAAAAATTGGGTTCGAGCTGTTTGTTTCTCTTCATTATCCCGAAGAACGGAAACTTGTTCCGGATTCGATACCAGTGCAGTTTCCAACAGAGGCGGAGAATTTCACCTGGATGGCACGTTCCAAAGCAAACAACGCTCCCAAGAAGAAATGTGCCCAGAAGGATTGCTGCAATCGGTTCCAGGCGATGCCGAAAAAGAGCAGCAAATCCGAGTGCAAAAAGGCCAACCCAAAGATCTGATGGAATCGCCCAAACCGAAAAGTTTTCTTGATCGGGAGGTCCTATAAGTTGGTCTCCACAGCAAGAAGCGTTCAGCTGCATCGAAGCTACTCTGCTACAAGCTAGCTTCGAGCTGTGCCTTAGGGTGACGATGCTCGGTTGCGCCAAGTCCCGGATTCTCACCCGTTGCCCTTCAAAAACGGTAGTTCGAGACTACACCCGCATTGGGAGCTTGAATTTCGTTCGTTTCGGTCTGTTAGCAAAATTTTCTCCCCCGACTTCCGCGATCCGAGTTCGCCAATTTGACTTCCAAGAATTTTTCTTTTGTAATCTGAAAACGGAAATAGGTACTCGAACGAAGGTGAGATTTGCGAGGAATAACCGTTCAAAATACCGGAACCTTCAAGCTGGGGTAACTGCAGTCTAGCATCAGCAGCAAACATAGACCGCCCAGAATCAGCCGGTATTTCAGTTATCATCAGAGCCAAAGCGAATCTACCAAGCAAAATAAATCTGAAATCTTCACAATTCAACATAATATATAAGTTCATGCTAAAATTTTCATATTATTTAAAAGATAATGATCAACTAAAGTAAATTTCATTTCAATTTTCGAAGTCAAACGAAAACAAATACCAGCTGTAATGGATTTTTGACAGCTTGATGTTTTCTGTTGACACTGCCGATTTCACGCACACCAACAAAGATTAGTGCAAAACTCGATTCATGCTCGTTTTCAGCTTGGAAGGTGCAACACTTTCGGGTGGTGAAAACAAATACGGTATTAGTTTCGGTACTTTGTTTGGTTGCAAATATTGAACATATCTGTCGAGTTGTTGTCGTTTTTCCTAACCCTTTACACCATGGGTGGCCAAACCATGGTCCTGACTTTTTGTGGCCCTCGAAGTTCTTCTTGGAATAAACATGTTCTAAGAATTGAACTTTCTTTTGGTCTGCATAGATAATCATTCGGATAAATATATTTCATCTATACTAACTGGCTAGTGAACGGTAGACAATGTGCAACTCGAGACCCTATACACCCAACCTTCGGATAGTGGTCATATCACCTCTTGTAATTCCTGTCACAATCGCCAACTGCAGTATATGACCGGCGAGGGTTTGCGAACACAAGAGGTTTCGAAGTGTTCCACAGGGGTCAATACTCGGCCCGGTTCTGTGGAACATCACTTATGACAAACTCCTACGAACGAGTCTCCCATCGGGAGCTGAACTCGTAAGATTTGCGGATGATGTAGTCCTCTTGGCGAGAGGCTCCTCAACAGCGGAGGTTGAGCTACTGGCCACGGTAGCTATCCAAGCAGTGGAAAGCTGGATGCACTCCAAGTGCCTGCGTCTAGCCCACCACTAAACCGAGATGGTGCTACTCACCAACTTTATCTCACCCCAAACAGGTACCATTGCCGTAGGACCGTGCAATAATGTGTTCAAACGCGCAATCAAGTACCTAGGGGTGATGATAGACGACAGGCTCAGCTTCACGAGCCATGTCGAATACGTGTGCAAGAGAGCGGCAATGGCCACGGCCGCACTCACACGGATGATGCCGAACTCCTCGGCCATCCAAAGCAGCAAAAGGCGGATCCTGGCAAGTGTGACCACATCGATCTTGCGGTACGGAGCAGCGGCCTGGAGGCAGGCCCTGGAAAGAAACTGTCACCTGCAGCGACTTAGCAGCGTTCAGCGGATGATGAACCTGCGGGTTATCAGCGGATACCGGACCATGTCGTCCGAAGCCGCCTGTGTAGTAGCGGGTGTCATGGCCATCTCGGTTTTGCTTGAGAAGGATGTCTATTGTTACGACAACAAAGACACGCCCAATGTACGAGATCTCGCCAATGAGAACTCGATGTCCAACTGGCAGCAGCTGTGGGACAGCTCAACGAAAGGAAGGTGGGCCCATCGTCTGATCCCGCACATCGGGAGCTGGATCGGAAGAAGGCACGGTGAAGTGGACTTCTATATGACGCAATTCCTGACATGGATGCTTCATGAAGTACCACTACCGGTTTGGACATGTGGCCTCGCCATATTGCCCAGATTGTGGTGGAGAAGATGAAACACCTGAGCATGTGGTGTTTGTCTGTCCGAGGTTTGCAGCGGTACGTACTTCCATATTTGCCGCCTGTGGGCCCGACCCGACAGCAGATAACGTTGTACAGAGGATGTGTGCGGATTCCAACACTTGGCATGCAGTCAGCGATGGGTTCACCCGGATCATGACTGACCTGCAGAGGAGCTGGAACCAACGGCAGTCCGCGAACGGTGTAGGATGAATCCATCGACGGGGAGCATCTGAGTAGTGTGCGTCCGATCCCTTGATCGAAGCTACAAAGATAAGGCAACCTCTTCTCGGGGGATACCCACGGGTAGAGAGGCTCTCGTTGCCGGGCGAGCCTCTCGAGTCGGTGTAGGATGTCGTCACCGTCGGAAACATCCGAGTCGTAGCGTTCCAAGTCCCGTACGTGTTTCGTGACAGGCGCGAGTCCAGGATAAGCTGCTCTCGATCTGGCACACAACGGGCAGGAAAAACCGCGGGCCAAAAATCCTAGGGTTGCCAGCCAAGGCGGATAAAGAAGACCGGACAACGGTCGGAGTAGACTGACCCCATTGACGGGGGGCTGTCGAGTAGAGTGCGTCCGACCCCACGGTTTGAAGCTACAAAGATAAGACAAAACCTTCTGCGTAGCGGATGCCGTGGGTGCGCCGCGTTCGTGCGTAGGATGCTCCACCTTCGGGGAGTATCCGAGTAGGGCGGTTCTCAACGATAGAAGCTGCGGGGATAAGACTTGACCTTCTTCGCAGTGGAAATCGTTGGCAAAGGGTTGTTCCACGTTCGGGGAATACCCACGGGTAGAGTGGCTCTCGACGCCGGGTGAGCCATTCGAGTCGGAGTAGGATGACGTCTTCGTCGGGAATCATCCGAGTCGTTGCGTTAAGTCCCGCGCGTGTGCCGTGACAGGCGGGAGTCTAGGATAAACTGCTCTCGATCAGGCACACGACGGGCAAGGTGGCAAACCTCGAACCCTGAAGATAAGAGGTCGAGCCTCGAGTCGCTAGAGGAGAGGTCAGGCCTCAAATCTTCAGGTGGAGAGGTGTGTGTGGTCAACCCTGAGTCTTTATGATAAGGGGTTGGGTCTCGAGTCGTAAGAGGAGGGATCATGCCCCGTATCAACAAGAGGAGGGGTAAAAGTGGTCACCTCGAGTCATTACGAGGAGAGGTCAGATTTCAAGTCGTTAGAGGAGAGATCGGGCCTTGAATCGTGCAGAGGAGAGGTAAACCTCGAGTCGATGCGAGGAGGGGCCGTATCTCGAGTCGTTAGAGGAAAGATCAGGCCTCAAGTCGCGAAGAGGAGAGGTTTGTGTGGGAATCTCGAGTCATTGCGAGGAGATGTCGGTTCTCAAGTCGTTAGAGGAGAGTTCAGGCGTCGAGTCGTAAGGATGAGAGGTTTTGCTGAAAGTGGTCTCGTATATGAGTATTGCCTTGGAGCGCATTAGCGCGAATAGACCTCCCACTATTGAAGCATAGTGTACTAAACAGTTCGAGGTGGGAAAAAGGTCTGCGGCTCCAGGTGAATTTAGGGAGTAGGGGGTATACACGGAGTATATCATGAGTCTTCCCATTGTACCCATGGACCCAGAGTAGCAAACTGGGGGGACGCGGTGGCTCGCCGTGCCTTGGAATACAATCCGTAAACCGGGATTTACCACCTGTGGTTACCAACTAAAAAAAAAATATCACCTCTTGTCTGCAACTCCGATTCTCTACCTCCCCGTGGTGCTAGCTGGGGTGCGAGCAACCTTAGCGGAGATCGGGTACCCAACCCCGGTGGATGCTTTGGTCGCATGCAAACTGAGTTAGGGGGCTTCGTACGCGACTGTTCTCCATGAAAGGGGCGGCGTGCGGAGTGCAACAACGTCCTGGTGGTGTTCGGGACCCAAAACAGCAACACCACGACGGTCCTTCTGCGAGATAGTGGGGTTAGCTGCGAGCCTTGCGAGCCCGTGACTACAAAAAACATAAGCAACGAACAACGAACAACCAATTTCTCATGGAAATCGGCAAAGACCCACGCGACGAAAAGGGACTAGCGATTGGAAACTTGGAACATGGAACTGCCGATCTCTAAATTTTGTGGGCAGTACCCACGTGCTCTGCAACGAATTGAAGAGCCGCAAATTCAACATCGTAGCGCTGCAGGAGGTATGCTGGAAGGACTCCACTGTACGAACGTACCAAGATGGTCGTGCCATCTACCAGAGCTGCGGCAACACACACGAGCTTGGAACAGCTTTTATAGTGAGGGAAAGATGCAAAACGCGAGACAGCCGGCACTTCTCGGACATCATCGACGTCAGACCCTGTTGAGGCGCCAACATCGAGTCAGACCACTATCTGGTGATGGTGAAGATGCGCCCAAAACTCTCCGTAGTGAACAACACACGAAACCAGCGCCCGCCTCGGTTAAATATCGCACGACTGAAGCAACCTGAGGTCGCGGCAGACTACGCGCAATCGGTTAAAGCAGCGCTGCCGGCAGAGGGCGAGCTTGACGAAGCCCCTCTTGAGGCTATTGGGATACCATCAAGACAGCCATCAACAGTGCTGCGGAGAACGTCATCGGTTATGTGGAGCGAACTCGACGGAACGGCTGGTTCGACGAGGAGTGTAGGAGGGTGATGGACGAAGAGAATGCCGCGCGGGCGGCAGTAGTGCAAAGAGGCACCCGTCGAAATGTAGAAAATCACCGACAGCGGAAGAGGCAGCGAGTCCGATTTTTCCTGGAGAAAAAGCGCCGCCTGGAGGAGGAGGAGCTGGAGCAGCTGCATCGTTCCCAAGAAACACCAAAGTTCTATCAGAAACTCAACGCATCCCGCAAAGGCTTCGTACCGCAAGCCGAAATGTGCCGGGATAAGGACGGGGGCATCCTGACGGACAATCGCGAGGTGATCACAATGTGGAAGCAGCACTTCGATGAACACCTGAACGGCGCACTTGCAGGAGATCAAGACGGTGGGGAAAGGTACATCGCCAGCGTAGCCAACGAAGTAGAGGAGCCACTCCCAACGATGAGTGAAGTTAAGGAAGCCATTCGCCAGTTGAATAGAAACAAGTTGGCTGGGAAGGATGGCATCGCAGCTGAACTCATCAAAATGGACCGGACAAGTTGGCCGATTGCCTACACCGGTTGATAGTCCGGATCTGGGACATAGAACAGCTACCGGAGGAGTGGAAGGAGGGGGTAATATGCTCCATCTACAAGAAGGGCGACAAATTGGACTGTGAGAACTACCGAGCGATCACTGTCCTCAATGCCGCCTACAAAGTGTTCTCCCGAGTTCTACTCCGCCGCCTAACGCCACAAGCAAATAGATTCGTGGGAAGTCATCAGGCCGGCTTCATGGAGGGACGGTCTACGACGGACCAGATATTCACATTACGGCAAATCCTCCAAAAATGCCGGGAACACCAAGTCCCTACGCACCATCTATTCATCGACTTCAAAGCCGCATACGACACGATCGACCGTAACGAGCTATGGAAAATAATGGACGAGAATGGCTTTTCCGGGAAGCTGATCAGACTGATCATGGCGACGATGGATGGAACGCAGTGCTGTGTGCGGATTTCGGGTGAATTGTCGAGTTCATTCGAATCGCGCAGGGGATTTCGACAAGGTGATGGTCTATCCTGCACGATGTTCAACGTGGCGCTAGAAGGTGTTATTCGACGAGCGGTGGGGCACGATTTTCAACAGATCCAGTCAACTTATCTGCTTTGCCGATGACATTGATATAGTCGACAGATCATCTGTGGCGGTGGAGGAGATCTACCGCAAACTGAAACGCGAAGCAGGAAGGATTTGGTTGATGATTAATACGTCCAAGACGAAGTACATGCTGGCCTGCGGATCCGAGACCGACCGAACCCGCTTGTCCAGTAATAACAAGGTCACGATCGACGGCGACGAGCTGGAGATAGTCGAAGACTTTGTCTATCTCGGCTCACTGGTGACCGCAGACAATGACACCAGCCGTGAGATCCGGAGGCGAATTATCAGCGGAAGTCCTGCCTACTATGGACTCCACAAGCAACTGCGGTCGAGAAGACTTAGACCTTGCACGAAGTGTAACCTGTATACGACGCTCATTAGACCGGTTGTTCTCTACGGGCACGAGACATGGATATTGCTCGAGGAGGATCTGCGTACACTCGGAGTATTCGAGCGACGAGTGTTGACAACCATCTTTGGCGGCGTACAGGAGGACGGAGTGTGGAGGCGAAGGATGAACCACGAGCTCGCGCGACTCTACGGCGAACCCAGTATCCAGAAGGTGGTGAAAGCTGGCCGGATACGCTGGGCGGGACATGTTGCGAGAATGCCGGACGACTGTCCTGCAAAACAGGTGTTCGCTACGAATCCGGTAGGAACAAGAGCGAGAAATTGGAGAGCGGTTGCCATGGACCGAGTAAATTATAGGAATTATGTTCGTCAAGTTATGTCGTGAGACGGTATACTATGTAAATAAAATAAATAATCGTTATTCAGAAAAAAAAAACACTTCAGGTCTGCTACATTAGTAACAATAATTAAACATGAATTTCAATAACTCTATAAATAATCAAACGAGTCGTTTGTAGCAAAAGGGGAACAAGTGCAAAAATTACCAAGTTCGAGGAAATAATGCAAAACGATTAATCACACCTTAACCCTCTGCTAGAGTACATTTCGAATTTATAGAACTTTATCTTCATATTTATTTTCTTTAATTGAATGGAAATAACAAAAATAAAAAATATATGTGAAAAACGAACGAAACAAAAAAACGAACGAAACAAGTTTACGTTAGATTGAAAATCCAGTCGAGAATAAGTTTCATATGCATGACCACTACAAAATTTTGGTAAAATGAAAAATGTTATATCTGTTAGCTAATATCAGGATCCTAACCCCTAGCCTTAAGATACCATTATGTAGTCTACACTGCTTGGCGAAATAAATGAATAAATCAAAAAATTGGCTTCAACCGAGGTTGATTGGTTGGACATCGAATTTCAAGAAATAATTCAAGTTGAAAACAAAAAATATAGAGTATTAATGGATATTGCTTGTTTTTAAAGAAGATTCATCCAACTTTTTCTTGAATTGACATCAACCAACACGAATGTACGAACACCTATTTTTTTTTTTGTTTTTTTTTCTTCTTTCGAATCTAAAATTTCTGGTTCTGGTATTTTTAATGATTCTTATGAACTTATAACAGAGTTTTTAATCGTAGTCACTATGTTTATCAACTTTGTCAAATTATGCATAAGTAGATACAGATATGAAAAACAACAGAATGTCGGTCAAACGTTACTCCACATACAATCCAGTCAAAATCCCATAACTATGCATCGGATAGTCATACTCTTCCACTTTGTTGTTATTTGCTGTTTACTGAAAGCTAGCAACTTGTATACAGCGGGAGCTTGTGTTGTTTTTATTTTGCAGTCTTTCTGTATATTAAATACACATGCTGCACTGATCAGAAGTGATTCATCAGCGGCGGGCGCGTCGAAGTTTGCCGGCAAAGTATAATACTTTCATGCATACGGCAGCCTTTACTTAGGAGGGGTACATCTACTAATAGGCTACATGGGGTGTCAAATTTCCTCGACGTCCGGCCAGCTAAAACAAGAATAAATATGACAGTGTTTTCCTTCGAAGCTGTCCAAATGTGTAGCACAATGTTATGTAGGTATACTCGATCCAGTAAATAGTAAGTTGGTTTCAAGTTTTGTCATGCTTCCGTAATTTTCTTCAATAATACCCCTACAGCAAGAGACTTTAACGAAGGACATCGGTTTCACCATCGAGAAACCAGAGCCGTTTCAAAAGTTCAAAAGTGAGGTGACCTGCGAGCGAGCTACGCACTCACAAGTTCTTATCTGGGAAATCTCAAGTTTACTTCCATGATGTTTATGCGGCTTGACGTTTATAATCTGATTGTGTATTATTGTGTGCTCAAAATTTGAAAGAAACATTTTAACGTAAACAGTAATATATGACCGATAGATTGTTAACTACAATCGGAATTATCCTTTAAAATTAAAATTTACAAGATTTGTTTCTTTTGATAAAACTGTAATAAAACTAATCTTCTCACACTACTGTGACATTACTAACTGCATGGGTGCATGAGCTGCTACTAATTGTACACTCACGCTCACTAAAGAGCACTCTCTTACTGCTATGGATGAGTGCTCTCATCGCATGGCAAATGTTTTGTTGATACTTCTCGCAGTGCTCTGCTTGCTATTACCTATATTTGTTTTAATTGAAACGTGGCCTTCATGCTAAACGGAATCGGTTTAACCATTCACCGACCGCGCTTTAGCCGTGGCTTTGAACAATAAACTGGAAAAAAAATGCGGCTTTGCTGACGCTCGCTGCTTGAATGTTGCAATTGCGTGAGAACTTTCCGCGTTTGTTCATATTATTGGTATTGAACACTTTGTCGTCGGACTGTCTGCCCTGGGAAAGATTTCCGACAACATCCGACCGAAGGAATGCATGTCAAATTGAAGCTAAACAAACTGCGGGGGTTCGCTGATCGAAACAAATCCATTTTCGACCAAGTGGGACAAAAATTTAACGCCATAATGACCTAACAGCTTTTTATAGAAGGAACATGTTCCTCGCCAGTTGGTCTGACGTATGTCACAGGTCAGTAGGTATAGGATGGAATATCGATCGAAGACTGAGTGAATATATGTAGATATGTATCGCGATGTACATGTTTTTGCTGCTAGTACGATTTCCTTCGCTTTCCTATGAATGCATTTGATGCTGTTATGTAATCGTTGTTGGCTTTCCTAAAATAGAAGAACCACGTGCAGACAGACAGAAGAAACTGGAAATGGAGTGTTTATGTCTCAATTAGTTTGGAGCACGCAATTTCTCAGCTTATGATTTATTTCTTCTTATGAGTGGTGATTCATATTCATGATTGACCAATGAATTTTTTGAATGATATTAGTCTGTGAAAATTCAGAAAAAAAACCTTTATTTTCATCAGTTCATTTTTCGGTGTGACTCTCAATAACTTTCAAAATGTTTACTAATGAAGTTTTTTTTAATCAGGATGGAATTTTCAATATTTTCTAGACAAATGAAAATGAACTTTTTTTCAATTTTGTCAAAATTTTATGATAATTTTTGTGCATGATTCATGTAACTGATTCATTTAGAGAATCATTAATCATTTAAAGAATTATTTTATCGGCTATATCGGTGAAATTTTGTATTCTTTGAGTTAGAATATTAATGATTTGAAAGATTATAGATGCATAGAAGATTAGAATAAGATCAAAGCTGTTGAAAATGAGCGGAAGGGTAATTTTAATTTGAAAAACTTTTCATCACATATCATCTCTTTGTTAACCACAGGCCTACTACCTTGTAAAAGCAGAGGGATGAATGACACCATAGCTGTTAAAATCAATTAAATAAAAAAAATTGTAAAAGCAAGTTCACTGGTGTTGGGAGAAAGTGGTAGAAATTTTGACACCTTAAGCTCATTTTGAAATCATTCCCATGCGAAAACATTTCAAGATCGGTGGCCTTCAAGAGTTTTTACAACACGTGTTGTAGTCTCGCATGCTGTGATGCAAAAACAGCAATACACCTAGGTTTTTTTTTACGCGGTTTTTTTTTTACGCGGTTTTTTTTACACGGCTTTTTTTACACGGTTTTCGGGAATTAACACGGTTTTTTTTACACGGTTTTCGCGAATTAACACGGTTTTTGAGAGAAAATATTCCTTTTCAAAGGAAAACACTTAGAATCTTTTTGAAGTTGGGAAAATCTTAGCTCTGAGACTAAGAACGTGAAACATGAGACCCTTGAGACCTGAGACATGAGACTTGAGACCTGAGACCTGAGACCTTAGACCTGAGACCTGAGACCAGAGACCTGAGACCTGAGGCATTAGACCTGAGACTTGAGACCTGAAATATGAGACTTGAGATCTCAGACACGAGACATAAGACATTAGACCTGGGACATGAGACCTGAGACCTGAGGCTTGAGACATCAGACCTGAGACATGAGACCTGAAATATGAGACCTGAGACCTCAGACATGAGACACGAGACACGAGACATGAGACTTTAGACCTGAGACATTAGACTTGAGAACTGAGACCTGAGACCTGAGACCTGAGACCTGAGACATGAGACATTAGACCTGAGACATTAGACATGAGACTTGAGACCTGAGACCTGAGACATGAGACCTGAGACCTGAGACATGAGACCTGAGACATGAGACATGAGACATTAGACATGAGACATGAGACATGAGACTTGAGACATGAGACATGAGACATGAGACATGAGACATGAGACATTAGACATGAGACATTAGACCTGAGACATGAGACATTAGACCTGAGACCTGAAACCTGAGACCTGAGACCTGAGACATGAGACCTGAGACATGAGACCTGAGACCTGAGACATGAGACATTAGACATTAGACTTGAGACATGAGACATTAGACCTGAGACATACACATGAGACATTAGACATTAGACTTGAGACATGAGACATGAGACATTAGACATTAGACCTGAGACATGAGACATTAGACCTGAGACCTGAGACATTAGACATTAGACTTGAGACCTGAGACATGAGACATGAGACATGAGACATTAGACATTAGACTTGAGACATGAGACTTGAGACATGAGACATGAGACATGAGACATTAGACATTAGACATGAGACATGAGACCAGAGACATGAGACATGAGACCTGAGACATTAGACATGAGACATGAGACCTGAGACCTGAGACATGAGACCTGAGACCTGAGACCTGAGACATGAGACCTGAGACATGAGACATGAGACATGAGACCTGAGACATGAGACCTGAGACATGAGACATGAGACATTAGACCGGAGACTTGAGACCTGAGACCCATGCCTCATGTCTCATGTCTCATGTCTCATGTCTCATGTCTCATGTCTCATGTCTAATGTCTAATGTCTCATGTCTCATGTCTCATGTCTTATGTCTCATGTCTCATGTCTCATGTCTAATGTCTCATGTCTAATGTCTAATGTCTAATGTCTAATGTCTCATGCCTTATTTCTAATGTCTAATGTCTCATGTCTCAAGTCTCATGTCTCAGGTCTAATGTGTCATGTCTCATGTCTCATGTCTCATGTTTAATGTCTAATGTCTAATGTCTAATGTCTAATGTCTCATGTCTCATGTCTCATGTTTAATGTCTAATGTCTAATGTCTAATGTCTAATGTCTAATGTCTAATGTCTAATGTCTAATGTCTAATGTCTAATGTCTAATGTCTAATGTCTTATGTCTAATGTCTGATATCTAATGTCTAATGCAATGTTCCGAATATCAATCATTTTCGATCAGCCATGTGTTACTGCATTCAGAGCAAAAAAATCGAAGCAGTCAATTTTTCCTTCTTCAACCAAATTATATAAACAATCATGCATGACAACGACGCTTCTGTATTTGAAACATTCCCGCAAAACATGATATGGTAAAGAAGGACGCAGACTATCAGCAACGAACGTCTCGATGGTGATTGCCTTCCTTGATGGTTTTCAACCTTCTAGGATCACAACTGATGTGTATCAGTTCTGAGCGATGCGTAAAGGTTACAATATGATTTTTAATTTTTCGCTTTGCGTAGAAGAACAAAATCATTACTAAGTAATCGTAATGAACTGTCCAGCATGTGCTACGGCTTTTTTCAACATGTGGTTCTGGTATTCCTTCAGATTTTCCTTCTGATACATTCATGATCGTCTATCAATAACGATCATTATCAACAATGATGCGAGGATAGGCGTTATTGAATGATTGTGGGAACGACGTTCAAAACTTATCATCAAGTATGTCGATCACATTTGAAAAGCCACGTGACGAATAGAAACGGTAGCCCCCGATGGGGCATAGTATTTTTTTATGTATCTAGTTAGTGTTGATGTTCGACAAATATTCAACGGATACGTTCACCACGTGCGTATCACAGCACTCAGAGGTGTAAGTATTCTAGCTTGAAACGAATCCTGATTGCTTTTCTTGAGCGATTTTCCGCACATTGGTCTAATGTCTAATGTCTAATGTCTAATGTCTAATGTCTCATGTCTCAGGTCTCAAGTCTCATGTCTCATGTCTCATGTCTAATGTCTAATGTCTAATATCTAATGTCTAATGTCTAATGTCTAATGTCTAATGTCTAATGTCTAATGTCTAATGTCTAATGTCTCATGTCTCAGGTCTCAAGTCTCAAGTCTCAAGTCTCAAGTCTCAAGTCTCAAGTCCAATGTCTCATGTCTCATGTCTCATGTCTCATGTCTCATGTCTCATGTCTAATGTCTAATGTCTAATGTCTAATGTCTTATGGCTTATTTCTAATGTCTAATGTCCCTTGTCTCATGCCTCAGGTCTCAGGTCTCAAGTCTCATGTCTCATGTCTCATGTCTCATGTCCAATGTCTAATGTCTAATGTCTAATGTCTCATGTCTAATGTCTAATGTCTCATGTCTCATGTCTCATGTCTCATGTCATATGTCTCATGTCTTATGTCTCATGTCTAATGTCTCAGGTCTCATGTCTCAGGTCTCAGGTCTCATGTTTCATTTCTAATGTCTCAGGTCTCATGTTTTGTGTCTCAGGTCTCAGGTCTTATGTCTCAGGTCTCAGGTCACAGGTCTCAAGTCTCAGGTTTTAGGTCTCAGGTCTCAGGTCTCAGGTGTCATGTCGAAAGTCTCAGGTCTCACGTATCAGTTCTCAGGTCTCATGTCTCAATTGTCAGGTCTCAAGTCTAAGGTACCAGTTCGCAAGTCTCAGATCTCAGGTCTCATGTCTTAAGTATAAAGTCTCAAGTTTCAGGTCTCAAATCTCATGTCTCAGGTGTCATGTCTAAGGTCTAAAGTGTCTAGTTACATGCCTTATTGTTTCAAGTTTCAAAGCTGCATAAATTTAAAGTTCTTTTTTTGCACGGTTTTCCGCAATTAGCACGGTTTTTTTTACACGGTTTTCGGGAATTAACACGGTTTTTTTTTTACACGGTTTTTTTTACGCGGTAGGTATATCAGTGTAAAAAAAGACCTAGGTGTATTTCTATCATATACGGCTGGAAAAGAAACAGTGCTGTAAAAAAATCAACGCCCAAAGATCTTGAAAACATTTTTGCTTGGTAGAATTTTCAAAATGTGCTACAAGTGTCAAGTTTTCTACCACTTTCCTCCAATACCAGTGAACTTGCTCTAATATAGTAGATACAGATAGAGTTGTATCACAATACAACCATGCGTGCCATGCGTGGTTCGCCCAGCAAGCAGAAACTTGCAATGCGAACGAAAGAAAATAACATTTCACAGATATAGCGGATAAAATAGTAAAATAAATTTACGGTGATTAAGTTAATCATTTACGAAACTCAGAATCAGAAAATGAATTAGCTAAACATCAGACTCGGTTTTTTTTTTAACAATTATTTATTTGAAACGGCTCGTACCAGTAGGTTTGAAGGAGCCAAACTCGATTTGATTTTTACAATTGATTGCTTAAAACTAACAGTTTTTTTAAAGGCAAAAGAAGACAGAAAGGGAAACATGAAAATAAAAAGAATTACAAGTGGAGATCGATAGCTTTTAGAAAAAGATAGATTTCAAACATGTAATCCAAGTCTATCACAGCTAGCACATCTCTCACTGGAACATTAGGTGGTTTCCCTCGGGCCCGAAGGGAGTCAATAAGATTCGATCTGGCGACAAGGTGGGTCTCACACGACCAAACAATATGCTCAATATCATGGTAACCTTGGCCACAACTACATAAATTGCTGCCAGCAATATTTACACGATAGAGTACCGCGTCTAAGGAATAATGATTGGACATGAGACGGGAAAATATTCGAATAAAATCTCGACTCAAGTTCAATCTATTAAACCAGGGTTTAAGACTTATCAGACTCGGTTTGATTTTGTACTTTACTCATAATTTTATACGTGAAATCGATTGCTTACCTTTTTAAACCCTTGTTAGTAAATTTTCATCCAATGCATTACAACGTAAATATTATAAAAACAATGAAAGGTAAATTTGGACGACCCATTTTGCCAAACTGTGACCCGAAATTTGATACCTGGGATCAATTACCCATCCTTCAAAAGTCCCATATACAAATTTTTATCTCAATCATTCATTTCATTCATAATTACGACATGAACAATAAATATGGACGACGCCTTTTTCCCGACCCTGGTCCAAGATTGAATTCTTGAAATCAATCACCCCTGCCTCAAAACTCTGTCAAAATTTTTAAAAATATGACGAATCTGATAAAATTATGACAAATGTGGTAAATTTTTTTTTACAAAATTAAGGCAAAAGTATGACAAATATAACAAAAATATCACATAATTATGACAAAATATTGGCAATGAAAGGACAAATATATGGCAGTAAAATGACAAACTTATGACATAGAATTGACAATAAAATAGCAAAACGAGACAAAAATATGACAACTGGAAGAAAATGACAGAATTATGACAAAAAGATGACAAATATGATTGAAATTTGACAAAAAATTGAAAATAACATGACAAAAATCCGACTATGATAAAATGTATGTATGTATGGTAGCAAGGTCCAGCCTATGTCTGTGTGGCTTGGCCTTCGAATTGCTTCTAGGGCTTCCACGGCCGATGGTTCGTCGAGGGAAAGCATTCAACCTTCAAGATCCTACAATGGTTGGCAATCCACTCCACTTGCAATAGTCTCTTCAGATTAACCCCAGATGCATTCCCTCTGAAATATTTAGTACCTTTACTAAACACATCTTACCTGCCGGCAAATTATGGGATTCGAACCCAAAAGTTTTTCTTGTCGGTATCGGGAATCAAACCCAGTACGCCTGGGTTACCAGACTTGCGCCAGCCTATCCACTAGACCACAACAGCGCTCCACAAAAATCCGACTATGATAAAATGATAATAAAAGGACAAATGTGGTATCTGTCAGATTGATGGTGTATGTAGATTGATGTAATACTTTTGTCACATTTGTCATAATTTTGTCATTTTATTTTCATATTTGTTAGATTTATTATCATAATTTTATCTTATACTAGCTGACCCGGTGTGCTTTGCTACACCTTTCGAAATCGAATGATATTTTATTGTTTTGTTGCCATTATTTTAAATCAAAATATAACATAATTCATAAGCAACCGTTATAATGAGAGCTGCAGCTGGAGTTTCGAATTGCTACACAAAAATAACTTAAACTAATATTCTGAATCTTGATTTGTGTTAAAGATCTGATAATTTTAATCTGTTTCTTTAATCTCCGCCCTAAAAAAGGAGGTTTCCAAATAAATCGTACGCAATCAATCCAACTAATAGAATATGGTTATTTTTGCTTGATATGTTCTGAATTTATGCTAAAAAACTGATAAGAGAGGCCAACCGCCCCCCCCCCCCCCTTCTGCCCTTCCCTTCCCCCTGCTGAATAGAGATCGTGATTTTTAATAATCAAACCCAGTTTTTCGTTCCCGGAAAATCTTCTTGTATCAAATATTGTTCCATTGGTTGATAATTTTTTAAGCTTTACAACAAAATTTATATGGAACCCCCTCCTTTTTTCTCCTCTCTACACTGTAAAGCCTAAGGGTCCATAATAATCTCGTAACCAAGTACCTTTCTATGCAATATTTGTTTCCATTTGTTGGCTTCGTCAGCATAATCTGAGAACTTATTCTAAAAAATTGTATTGGGTTCAACCCCCTCCTCCTATGTACCTAATGAGGATGGTGTGTCAGATAATCATAGAATCATACCAAAATGATTTTCCATGTTAAGTTTTGTCCATTTCTCGGATTTTGTGAAAAAAAGTTAAATGTAAGCTTTCCTCTTCCTTTCCTTTATTTCCAATTCTATCATCCCACTGCAAGAAAGGAATTGTTTGACATAAAAAAATTTCTCGTGTTGAAATACCATCCCATGCCAAATTTGGTTTTATTTGCGATGTAAATTCTTGAGTTATGCATAATTTTGAAAGGAAGTTCCAACCCCCTTCCATTCGCCCCATTGAATGGAGGGGTGAGAACTTGATATTCATAAAAGTATTTTTCGTGCTCAAAAAGTTTTCGATACCAAGTTTTATTTCATGTGCTCTATTAATTCTCAAGTTATGCAAAAAAAATGTATGGTAGCCCCCCTTTCCCCTTTATATCTTTCCGCTAAAAAAAGGTGGGGCTTCAATTTTTAATAGAAACATTTCTCGTATCTAAATTCCCTCATATGCCATATATGGTTCAAATTTACTCGATCAGATCTCCAGTTATACTGAAAATTGTAAGGGAGACCTCTTCTCCCCTTTTTCATCCACCTTTTTGAAGGATTGAGGGATACCAAATATTCAAAGAAGCATTTCTCGTACCCAAATATCGTTCCATGCCAAATTTGGTTTCATTTGCTTGATTAGTATTTGAGTTATGTAAAAATTAAAAAAAGGGCCTCTCCCCCTTTATACCTCCTGACTGGAAAGAAGGAGGGGTTTCAAATAATCATAGAAATATTGTTTGTATCCAAATACCTTCCCATGACAAATTTGGTTCCATTTGCTTTATAAGTTTTTTAGTTATGTAAAAAAATATGAAAGAGGCCCCTCCCCCTTTCAACTGCAAAAAGGGAGGGGTCTCAAATAATCATTGAAATATTTTTCGAATCAAAATACCTTCCCATGCCAAATTTGGTACCAATATCTTGAATAGTTTTCGAGTTATATGAAAAATTGTAAGGTAGCCCCCCACCCCCCTTTCTATCACCCCACTGAGAGGAGGGAGGGGTACCTAATATTCATTGAAATATTCTTCGTTCCCCAATACGACCCCATGCCAAATTTGATACCATTTGCATTTGCATGATTGGTTCTCGAGTTATGCAAAAAAATGTCTTTTGTTTGGGAGGCCCCTCCCCCCCTTCCTGTTAGGGGGAGGGGTCCCAAACTATAATAGGAACCTTCCCCGGCCTCCAATACCCCCACCTGCCAAGTTTCACGTAAATCGGTTTAGTAGTTTCTGAGTCCATAGGGAACAGACAGAAAAACAGACAGACAGACAGACAGACAGAAATTCATTTTTATAAATATAGATTTATCACATTTGCCATATTTTAAACAAAGAATTATCGTATTTCTGTCTTTTTTTTTTGTTAAATTTATGTCATATTTAGGTATGACATATTTTTAGCATATTGGTCAGATTTTTGTCATAATTTTTCAATTTTTTTTGTCATGTTTTATCATTGTATAGTATATTTTTTCATACTTATGCCATAATTTGGCCATATTTTTGTGATATTTGTCATATTTCATCATATTTGTCTGATTTTTGTCTTGTTTTGTCATTTTATAGTACATACATATGTTGTTTTACATATTTATGACATATTTCTACCACATTTGTCATATTTTTGTTATTATCAATTGCCATAAAGACATTTATATTCATCCCGTAACGTCCCGTTCCCCTCTGAATAATCGTATAGTCTTAGCGGTTTCAAGTCGTGTTTTTTTTTGCGAATCCCAATTCACAATTTGCAGAAATGGCAAAAACAAATGCCTTATGAAATTATCAGCAACTTTCACCGACACTGATTGAAAGCTAAAGCTGCATTATCTGATCGAATACAGTGAGTGTCAGAAATTCCTAGGCGAAAGACGCTTCCGTATAGCGATAGTAATCGAGTGAAACAAGTTGTTCTGGTTTACGAGTGAGCTTTCTACTTACTGATAGACATAGTACTAAGCTTTCCATAAACACTAGAATGATTGAGCCGAACAGAAGCTTTTATATTTGTTGACGTTTCTATTCCTTTCATTTCACAGTCAATATCATCCGTGCTTTCAGAGAATTTGCAGTACTAATTACAACAATATCGCTAAATTGGTGAAAAGTTAATATGAACGACCCCTTTTACTGACCCCGTATTCAAAATTTGTTAACTGAAATCAATTTCTCATCATCCTGAAAAACCCTCGTGTGCCAATTCTCATGTCTATCCGATATATAATAACGTCAATATCGCCAAAACAATAAGCAGCTATTTAATATGAACGATCCCTTTTGCCAAACTTTGTTTTTCTCGGGATTTTCATCCCTTGGCCCCTTACACAAAATTGGATACCTGAAATCAATTGTTCATCTTTGTAAATTACTATGTGTCAATTTATATCACAAAGCGATGGATAGTAACGTCAACATGGATAAACTCCATCTAAAAATACATCGATTTTTTTAAATTTAAATTCAATTTTATGAGGTAGAGCTTAAAAAAGCTAGAATCTAGAAATGATCATGCCTGTAGTTTTTGAAGTAGTGGAAAAAGTATTCCGTACAACGTCAAAAATCACAACCGCTCAATTGGGGCCTTCAACCGAAACCCGAACGCCTCCGTTCGGGATGTGGCTAAGAAGCTGCACCTAAGCCGAAGTTTTGTCCAGAAGGCCAAAAATAAGGCTGGGCTTCGAACGTTCAAGGTACAAAAGGCCCCTAATCGCGACGAGAAGCAGAACAAGTCCGCCAAAACCCGTGCCAGGAAGTTGTACCCCAACATGCTGACGAAAGTTGAATGTTGCATCATGGACGACGAAACATATGTCAAGGCCGACTTCAAACGGATCCCCGGCAACCTATTTTTCACGTTCAAGGATAAGTTCAGCATTCCGGAGCATGTCCGCACTCCGAAGATGTTCAAATTTGCGAATAAATTCCTGGTTTGGCAAGCCGCACGTGCACGTGCGAGAAGCGAAGTGCACCTTCCGTGACCCAGGACACGATGAACGGACAGGTGTACATGAACGAGTGCCTCCAGAAGCGGCTGCTTCCTCTTCTGAAGGCCCACAACGTCCCATCAATCTTCTGGCCGGATTTGACCTCATGCCACTACTCCAAAGACATGCTGAAGTGGTATGCGGACAATAAGGTCGATTTCGTTCCGAAAATGTTCAACCCTCCAAAAACTCCCGAGCTCCGCCCCATGAAGAGAGTCGAGGAACTGAAGGAAGTATGGGATTACATGCAAAAAACGGTTGATTCACAGGTTGTGCAGAATCTTATGGCCGGGGTTAAGGCCAAGATGCGGGCATTTGCGTATGGACTGTAAACAAAATACGAGTAAAGTGGTAAAATGAAGTTTAATAGTTACATATTTTTCAATCCGTGAAAATTTGATGGCAATCGGATGAAAAATCGAATTTTGCTAATCAATTTTGTGTATGGCAATTTCATCGTGGACACCCTTCATTTGAACTAAGATGATTATAAATACACTCACTGACTGTTACTCAGACACTAATCGCATAGGTTTTAGAAAAAATCAACATTTCAGTGGAACTTCAGCGAAATTGTGAACAAAAATCTCTAATGTGTGCCCAACCACATCTACGAAAGTTTTCAAAAAAAAAAATAGGTATTTTTCACAAAAACTCCTAGCGCATGCTGAAAACTCATTCAAATGAACTAAAATTTTGCCAGAGTTCTTGAAAATAAATGAGGATCAAACAACTCTGTAAGTGGCGATAAAGTCCGAAAATTGAACTATTTAATCAGCGTCAGTTTGGAAACACGAACCAGGTGAAAATGAAAGAATGTGATCTGGATCCATTTTGGAGGTTTGGTTTTTTGAGGATTTTAATTACAAAATAAATCACTAATGATTGATGATGATAAAAGAAGTTGTATTTGATCTTCATGAAAAATTGATACACTACCACCAGTGCTTAAAATAAGCGAAAAGTGCTAAGCGAAAAAGTCAGTAAACTATTGAGAAAACATGATATCATTGCATCTTCAAAACCAATAAATAAAATAAAAAACTGTTTGTTCACCAAAACAAAGGACCAGATCCCAAAACTTAAACAAACAAATGTAGTTTACTCGATTCCCTGTGAATGTGGAAAGGAATACTGTGGTCAAACATCGCAAACACTGGAAAAACGTATAAAAAACCATAAAACAAGTCTTAAACAAAACTCCAGGGCCACAGGATTGACACAACATGCTCTTGAGCAAAACCACAAATTTGATTTTGAAAAGGCTTATATTTTAGAGAGAGTGAACCAAGAAGGAAAAAGAAAGACTGCTGAAACATTACATATAAAACTGAAAAAAGGAAATACAGTAAACATAAAACAAGACGCTATCGAGATCTCTAAAATATACAGCTCAATAATCAAAAAACTAAGAGCGACGCCACAGTTCTCAAGAAAGAATTCGAAAACGACGACCCCAAACACGACGACAACAACCGACTGCACGACGTCACCAAGAACGCAAAACGCAAGCTACTAGAAGCGATTCAAAATCTGACTCAAAGTAAGTTAGACAGCCGTTAGGAAAGCACACGGCGAAACAATTGTAAGTGCTTCTAGTGTAGTTAAAAGTGACGAAAAATTGTGTGGTTATTCTAACAAAACATTTTTTGTATTATATTCTATTTTTTAAAATTTTATGAAATACAGTTTTTCTGAAGATGGCCGAAACAAAACAGTAAGCCGAAACGTAAAGAAGTTGTTTGGATTTGACTTAATTTTCACCGAAAAATATCAACCAAAATCGATAATAATTAAAATGGTTTTGCTTATTGTTAAAAGGAACTAGTTTATTACTTGCTCAAGTAAATGCATAAAGCTTTTCTTTTGAATTAAGGTTTAGAAATCCATTATTTATTTCTAAAAGTTTCATCGAAAAATTTAAAACTTCTAGGATCATCCTTCAAAAGTTGACACGCTGCCATTTCTAACTCAATTTACATGTTTTCATGAAATTTAACAAATCACTGACATATCACTTATTTTCGGTTCAATATGGACAAATATTCTATGAAAATAAACAATACATTGTAGATAAAAAAAATGAGGAATAATTTTAAGTTGAGGAAACCTTCGCGGACCGCCCAACTATTGCAATGTGTTGAGTCTTGAGGGCCCTGACTCCCAGATGAAGATCGATGTTGATGAAATTTGGCCAGCCACTAGACCATACTTTTCCACGTTATTTCACAAAATTTCAAGAGGAGAAAATGAAGTTTGACTAGCTTGTGTGAAAATTTCATGAAAAAAAATATAAATTTAGTCGGGAAAGACACCGAGTCAAAGCAGGGGCTGCATCCGATTTTGTTCGTTTATGAACGCTACTGTATGTAGGAATATTAAATAAGATTTAAATACATGTTTTTTAATATAAAAAATTCAAATTAGTAGCTTGCACGTGTCCAACTCTTTGGGAAAATAGAGGGAAAGAAATCTTTGATTATCTTCCTTTTCGTAACTCTACACATTTCTGATGTGGGTATTGTATTTTTCTTAAATTTAAATTTTTTTCATTTATTTTAATAAACACGTCTTACTGGGGGGAATTTCCGAAATAGTCATATGTTGATAAAAAGGAGCAGTAAATCGAAAGGAACGACTCGAAGTATGCCCGATGGAAGCAACGAAACAAAAAAGAACCAAAAATACATAAATAAGCAGTGAATGGTAACGTGAAAGAAAAATTGGGTCGTAAGCGGCAGCGGGATATGACGATGTTCGGTTATGCCTGGAAAATTATCATACACTCCAAGCTATGTTTATTATTAGGCTTGGTTGTTTCTGATTTCAGCTTAATGTAAACAGTTCAGGGGGATTGAACTATCAACTATCAACCATCATGATTCGATTGAACGCGAATTGAATCAATTATATACCCCTACAACTTAATTTTCTCACGTTCAGTGGGTCACGAAATTGTCTGTCGACCGTATAATGGCGCAATTAGCTATCTTTACTACTTCCAAACCCGGTTTGCGGAGGACGGACAAAACTTTGCGGGAAACGATGGTGGCGCGCTTTTTAGGCTAACCGCTATAAAAACAATAAAAGTCACACACCGGCAACAACATTTCATTGCGAGATTCACGCAAACGTTGAGCTGATGCCGGTCTCACGAGACGACAACAATTCCGTGTCGCGTTTTCTCCGTCTCCGAGTCCGAAGTGAGAGTTTCCTCCACAGTCAGTCAGTTGATAGAAAATGTGCATCATCTCTTTCCGTGTGGCCTTGAAATTTTCACCGCCCCACACTCAAACCCAATGAAAACTCACGCCGGACTCATGGGAGGTCTCTTTCGATTTACCTTCTCTTTTAGAGAAATGATGCCGTTGTACCATATGGTTGTGGGTATTTTGGGTTTCATGACTTCCCACATACAATTTCGATGGTTTATTATAACAATGTGGCTTTCCAACAAAAAACCTTAAGTTTTCTACGTTTATCACCCTTCAAAAACCCATTAAGGGTGTCTTACACCAGAGTACCCCTCAGCGTTTGATTGGGGGTTTGGAAATAACCACACTTGTTTCCTCTCCGGTGGGTGGTGAAATGCTTTCTCGAATTGCGTGACGCGTAATTAAAGCTGATAACAGGACAGAAGAGGATTGCAAATCGTGGGAGTTAATCTGGGAAAAAACGGTTGCCGTTCATGCAAGGATGAAGTTTTTTTGGACACGAGAATCAAATCGCCCATAAAATTTGGTAAAATGAAAGATTTCCATCACATTTGGATAGAAAGTTGATGAATGCTTATTTCCAGATAACCTTATTAAAGTTGACCATTCGTTGACAAGAAATTATAAATCAAGACTTTTTTTTTATCAAAAACCAAGGAACTTATCTAAAAATTGATTAAAAATCGATAAAAAAAAATGATTATAAAAATAAATGAAAGATATTTTTGTAAATTTGATGATTTGGGTCAATTTTTTGATTTTTTTTTAATTTTTGTGGTTTTTGTAATTTTGTCATTTTGGTCATTTTTTTGAAATTTTAGTAATTTTTGTAATTATTGTCATTTCTGCGTCAGTTTTGTCATTTTTGTAATTTCTGTCAATTTTATCATTTTTGTCATTTTATTAATTATTGTCATTTCATTCGAGTCATTTTTGTCATTTTTGTCAATCCTGTCATTTTTGTAATTTTTGTCATTTTTGTCTTTTTTGTCATTTTTTGCATTTTTGCAATTTTTGTCATTTTTGTCACTTTTGCCATTTTTGTTATTTTTGTCATTTTTGTCATTTTTTTCATTTCTGTCATTTTTGTCATTTTTGTCATTTTTGTCATTTTTATCATTTTTGTCATTTTTGTCATTTTTGTCATTTTTGTCATTTTCGTCATTTTTTTCATTTTTGTCATTTTTGTAATTATTGTAATTATTGTAATTTTTGTAATTTTTGTAATTTTTTTTTAATTTTTGTAATTTTTGGTGATTCTGGTAATTTTTGTTGTTTTTGTAATCTTTGTTATTTTTGTAAGTTTTGTCATTTTTGTATTTTTTGTAATTTTTGTAATTTTTGTAGAATTTGTAATTTTTGCAATTTTTGTCATTTTTCTTATTTTTGTCATTTTTGTTATTTTGGTCATTTTGGTCATTTTGGTCATTTTGTCATTTTTGTCATTTTTGTCATTTTTGTCATTTTTGTCATTTTTGTCATTTTTGTCATTTTTGTCATTTTTGTCATTTTTGTCATTTTTGTCATTTTTGTCATTTTTGTCATTTTTGTCATTTTTGTCATTTTTGTCATTTTTGTCATTTTTGTCATTTTTGTCATTTTTGTCACTTTTGTCATTTTTGTCATTTTTGTTATTTTTGCCATTTTTGTCATTTTTGTCATTTTTGTCATTTTTGTCATTTTTGTCATTTTTGTCATTTTTGTCATTTTTGTCATTTTTGTCATTTTTGTCATTTTTGTCATTTTTGTCATTTTTGTCATTTTTGTCATTTTTGTCATTTTTGTCATTTTTGTCATTTTTGTCATTTTTGTCATTTTTGTCATTTTTGTCATTTTTGTCATTTTTGTCATTTTTGTCATTTTTGTCATTTTTGTCATTTTTGTCATTTTTGTCATTTTTGTCATTTTTGCCATTTTTGTCATTTTTGTCATTTTTGTCATTTTTGTCATTTTTGTCGTTTTTGTCATTTTTGTCTTTTTGGTCATTTTTGTCATTTTCGTCATTTTCGTCATTTTTTTCATTTTTTTCATTTTTGTAATTTTTGTAATTTTTGTAATTTTTGTAATTTTTGTAATTTTTGTAATTTTTGTAATTTTTGTAATTTTTGTAATTTTTGTAATTTTTGTAATTTTTGTAATTTTTGTAATTTTTGTAATTTTCTGGAATTTTTGTAATTTTTGTAATTTGTGTAAATTTTGTAATTTTTGTAATTTTTGTAATTTTTGTAATTTTTGTAATTTTTGTAATTTTTGTAATTTTTGTAATTTTTGTAATTTTTGTAATTTCTGTCATTATTGTAATTTTTGTAATTATTTTAATTATTGTAATTTTTGTAATTTTTGTCATTTTCGTCAATTTTGTGATTTTTGTCATTTTTGTCATTTTTGTCATTTTTGCCATTTTTGTCATTTTTGTCATTTTTGTCATTTTTGTCATTTTCGTCATTTTTTTCATTTTTGTCATTTTTGTAATTATTGTAATTATTGTAATTTTTGTAATTTTTGTAATTTTTGTAATTTTTGTAATTTTTGTAATTTTTGTAATTTTTGTAATTTTTGTAATTTTTGTAATTTTTGTAATTTTTGTAATTTTTGTAATTTTTTTTAATTTTTGTAATTTTTGTAATTTGTGTAATTTTTGTGATTTTTGTTGTTTTTGTAATCTTTGTTATTTTTGTAAGTTTTGTCGTTTTTGTATTCTTTGTAATTTTTGTAAAATTTGTAATTTTTGCAATTTTTGTCATTTTTGTTATTTTTGTCATTTTTGTTATTTTTGTCATTTTTGTCGCTTCGATCATTTTGGTCATTTTTGTCATTTTTGTCATTTTTGTCATTTTGGTCCTTTTTGTCATTTTTGTCATTTTTGTCATTTTTGTCATTTTTGTCATTTTTGTCATTTTTGTCATTTTTGTCATTTTTGTCATTTTTGACATTTTTGTCATTTTTGTCATTTTTGTCATTTTTGTCATTTTTGTCATTTTTGTCATTTTTGTCATTTTTGTCATTTTTGTCATTTTTGTCATTTTTGTCATTTTTTGTCATTTTTGTCATTTTTGTCATTTTTGTCATTTTTGTCATTTTTGTCATTTTTGTCATTTTTGTCATTTTTGTCATTTTCGTCATTTTTGTCATTTTTGTAATTATTGTAATTTTTGTTATTTTTGTAATTTTTGTAATTTTTTTTAATTTTTGTAATTTTTGTATTTTTTTTTAATTTTTGTAATTTTTGTAATTTTTGTAATTTTTGTAATTTTTGCGATTTTGGTAATTTTTGTTGTTTTTGTAATCTTTGTAAGTTTTGTCATTTTTGTATTTTTTGTAATTTTTGTAATTTTTGTAAAATTTGTAATTTTTGCAATTTTTGTCATTTTTGTTATTTTTGTCATTTTTGTTATTTTTGTCATTTTGGTCGCTTTGATCATTTTGGTCATTTTTGTCATTTTTGTCATTTTTGTCATTTTTGTCATTTTTGTCATTTTTGTCATTTTTGTCATTTTTGTCGTTTTTGTCATTCTTGTCATTTTTGTCTTTTTGGTCATTTTTGTCATTTTCGTCATTTTTTTCATTTTTGTAATTTTTGTAATTTTTGTAATTTTTGTAATTTTTGTAATTTTTGTAATTTTTGTAATTTTTGTAATTTTTGTAATTTTTGTAATTATTGTAATTTTTGTAATTTTTGTTATTTTTGTAATTATTTTAATTATTGTCATTTTTGCCATTTTTGTCATTTTTGTCATTTTTGTCATTTGTGTCATTTTTGTCATTTGTGTCATTTTTGTCATTTTTGTCATTTTTGTCATTTTTGTAATTTTTGTAATTTTTGTAATTTTTGTAATTTTTGTAATTTTTGTAATTTTTGTAATTTTTGTCATTTTTGTAATTTTTGTAATTTTTGTCATTTTTGTCATTTTTGTAATTTTTGGCAATTTTTGTCATTTTTGTTATTTTTGTTATTTTTGTTATTTTTGTCATTTTTGTCTTTTTGTCATTTTTGTCATTTTGGTCATTTTTGTCATTTTTGTCATTTTGGTCATTTTTGTCATTTTTGTCATTTTTGTCATTTTTGTCATTTTTGTCATTTTTGTCATTTTTGTCATTTTTGTCATTTTTGTCATTTTTGTCATTTTTGTCATTTTTGTCATTTTTGTCATTTTTGTCATTTTTGTCATTTTTGTCATTTTTGTCATTTTTGTCATTTTTGTCATTTTTGTCATTTCTGTCATTTCTGTCATTTTTGTCATTTTTGTCATTTTTGTCATTTTTATCATTTTTGTCATTTTTGTCATTTTTGTCATTTTTGTCATTTTTGTCATTTTTGTCATTTTTGTCATTTTTGTCATTTTTGTCATTTTTGTCATTTTTGTCATTTTTGTCATTTTTGTCATTTTTGTCATTTTTGTCATTTTTGCCATTTTTGTCATTTTTGTCATTTTTGTCATTTTTGTCATTTTTGTCATTTTTGTCATTTTTGTCATTTTTGTCATTTTTGTCATTTTTGTCATTTTTGTCATTTTTGTCATTTTTGTCATTTTTGTCATTTTTGTCATTTTTGTCATTTTTGTCATTTTTGTCATTTTTGTCATTTTTGTCATTTTTGTCATTTTTGTCATTTTTGTCATTTTTGTCATTTTTGTCATTTTTGTCATTTTTGTCATTTTTGTCATTTTTGTCAATTTTGTCATTTTTGTCATTTTTGTCATTTTTGTCATTTTTGTCATTTTTGTCATTTTTGTCATTTTTGTCATTTTTGTCATTTTTGTCATTTTTGTCATTTTTGTCATTTTTGTCATTTTTGTCATTTTTGTCATTTTTGTCATTTTTGTCATTTTCGTCATTTTTTTCATTTTTGTCATTTTTGTAATTATTAATTATTGTAATTTTTGTAATTTTGTAATTTTTTTTTAATTTTTGTATTTTTTGTATTTTTTGGTGATTTTGGTAATTTTTGTTGTTTTTGTAATCTTTGTTATTTTTGTAAGTTTTGTCATTTTTGTATTTTTTGTAATTTTTGTAGAATTTGTAATTTTTGCAATTTTTGTCATTTTTGTGATTTTTGTCATTTTTGTTATTTTTGTCATTTTGGTCATTTTGATCATTTGGGTCATTTTTGTCATTTTTGTCGCTTTGATCATTTTGGTCATTTTTGTCATTTTTGTCATTTTTGTCATTTTGGTCCTTTTTGTCATTTTTGCCATTTTTGTCATTTTTGCCATTTTTGTCATTTTTGTCATTTTTGTCATTTTTGTCATTTTTGTCATTTTTGTCATTTTTGTCATTTTTGTCATTTTTGTCATTTTTGTCATTTTTGTCATTTTTGTCATTTTTGTCATTTTTGTCATTTTTTTCATTTTTGTCATTTTTGTCATTTTTGTCATTTTTGTCATTTTTGTCATTTTTGTCATTTTTGTCATTTTTGTCATTTTTGCCATTTTTGTCATTTTTGTCATTTTTGTCATTTTTGTCATTTTTGTCATTTTTGTCGTTTTTGTCATTCTTGTCATTTTTGTCTTTTTGGTCATTTTTGTCATTTTCGTCATTTTTTTCATTTTTGTAATTTTTGTAATTTTTGTCATTTTTGTAATTTTTGTAATTTTTGTAATTTTTGTAATTTTTGTAATTTTTGTAATTTTTGTAATTTTTGTCATTTTTGTCATTTTTGTCATTTTTGTCATTTTTGTCATTTTTGTCATTTTTGTCATTTTTGTCATTTTTGTCATTTTTGTCGTTTTTGTCATTCTTGTCATTTTTGTCTTTTTGGTCATTTTTGTTATTTTCGTCATTTTTTTCATTTTTTTCATTTTTTTCATTTTTGTAATTTTTGTAATTTTTGTAATTTTTGTAATTTTTGTAATTTTTGTAATTTTTGTAATTTTTGTAATTTTTGTAATTTTTGTAATTTTTGTAATTTTTGTAATTTTTGTAATTTTTGTAATTTTTGTAATTTTTGTCATTTTTGTAATTTTTGTAATTTTTGTAATTTTTGTAATTTGTGTAATTTTTGTAATTTTTGTAATTTTTGTAATTTTTGTAATTTTTGTAATTTTTGTAATTTTTGTCATTTTTGTAATTTTTGTAATTTTTGTAATTTTTGTAATTTTTGTAATTTTTGTAATTTTTGTCATTTTTGTAATTTTTGTAATTATTTTAATTATTGTAATTTTTGTAATTTTTGTCATTTTCGTCAATTCTGTGATTTTTGTCATTTTTGTCATTTTTGTCATTTTTGCCATTTTTGTCATTTTTGTCATTTTTGTCATTTTTGTCATTTTTGTCATTTTCGTTTTTTTTTTCATTTTTGTCATTTTTGTAATTATTGTAATTATTGTAATTTTTGTAATTTTTGTAATTTTTGTAATTTTTTTTAATTTTTGTAATTTTTGTAATTTTTGTAATTTGTGTAATTTTTGTGATTTTTGTTGTTTTTGTAATCTTTGTTATTTTTGTAAGTTTTGTCATTTTTGTATTTTTTGTAATTTTTGTAAAATTTGTAATTTTTGCAATTTTTGTCATTTTTGTTATTTTTGTCATTTTTGTTATTTTTGTCATTTTGGTCGCTTTGATCATTTTGGTCATTTTTGTCATTTTTGTCATTTTGGTCCTTTTTGTCATTTTTGTCATTTTTGTCATTTTTGTCATTTTTGTCATTTTTGTCATTTTTGTCATTTTTGTCATTTTTGTCACTTTTGTCATTTTTGTCATTTTTGTCATTTTTGTCATTTTTGTCATTTTTGTCATTTTTGTCATTTTTGTCATTTTTGTCATTTTTGTCATTTTTGTCATTTTTGTCATTTTTGTCATTTTTGTCATTTTTGTCATTTTTGTCATTTTTGTCATTTTTGTCATTTTTGTCATTTTTGTCATTTTTGTCATTTTTGTCATTTTTGTCATTATTTGCCATTTTTGTCATTTTGTCATTTTTGTCATTTTTGTCAATTTTGTCATTTTGGTCATTTTGGTCATTTTTGTCATTTTTGACATTTTTGACATTTTTGACATTTTTGTCATTCTCGTCATTTTTGTCATTCTCGTCATTTTTGTCATTTTTGTTTTTTTTTCATTTTTGTCATATCTGTCCTTTTTGTCAATTTTATCATCTTTATTATTTTTATCAAATTTGGAATTTGTCATTTTTATAATTTTTGTCATTTTTGACATTTCAATGCGTTTTGATGTGCTATTTTATGATTATCGTTGAAAAATAATAGAGTTATTTTATTCACAAAAAATCTAATCGAATCTAACTCGAAAAATTAAAATTTTAGAAATCTGAAAAAATACATGGGTGTTTATAAGTTGTAAAAATGAATCATATTTTCAATTTTGGGTAAAATTAAAAGACCACCGGCGCAAATTGTCAGATAGAAAAAAGCCGAAACAAAGCCTTTCTTTTGGTCCACCCTAGTATATTAACATTGTATTTTCCAATTGTGATCAGATTACACGTTGGGTGTTCCTGATTGTGACTCATCATGATAATGCAATACAAAAATCTAGGAAAAAACTTCAAATTGTCAATAAAGCCTCAGTATAAACATTGGGAACAACTGAGATGAGTAATGTTTTGGTATCGATGAGAAGGTAAATAAATGACTTATAAAATCAGTAAATGTAGGCGAATATCTGATCAAGTTTGTTTCTAATTTTGATTGATATAAAATATCAGTTTTTTTTTTCAAACTATACAAGTCCTACTAACAACCCGGGTACTGTTTCTGTGGAATTTTTGCACAAATATGGGCATCACTTCCTCGGTAAGCGAGTATGGTTGAAAGGAGGAAACAAACAACCGAGAGCTATAGGGTGTTATGACGTTCCCCATCATCTTCTTGGGCCTATCGCTCGGACGTTCGTGCCTACAAAAGACCGCACCATCAAAAGAAGAAACGAAACGTCCAAGTTGTCGTGACGATCGAACCCGCAAAAAACATATTCGGAAAATCACCGCTGCTTGGCAAACCATTCGATGCAACCATTCGGTTGGTAAAAAGGAATAAGGCAGCCAGACCTAGCCTGACTTGTTTTGGTTTTTCTCTCTCCCAAAGAAAGGTGAAAGGTATCGAGGAATGTGGTCGTCGTCGGCCGTCATCGTCTTTTAAAGAGTGGGAGTTGGTCAAGTCAAGGGTCATTCACTTGGCGACCGGATTAGGGTTTATCGATCGTTACTGAATGGAGGAAAGACACCCTTTCCCTTGGGACGTTTCTCGATATTACTTTAGCTTCAGCGACTGTTTTCAAACAACTTTAGAGGGTTGAGTCACGTCCATCGCACGGGATTACTTAATCGGAATACTTCTTCAATCAAATGGGGAATCAAATATCCACCACAATTGTATAATTCCACAAGTCGTTCCAACAATGAAGGTTTTGTTTAAACAACTCACGCGGCGTCAGGTACACTGGCAGTAACTAGTAGATAGATATAGCATACAGATGGTTTCTTATCAGTGAACGACGAAAAAGGCAAACAAACAGCGACTGTTATCGGCGCGGGTTGAACGTTGTTCCAAATTTTAACACGTCGTCACGAATGAATTGGGCTGGACTGGTGACTCAAATCGGCATGAGCAGCCGAGTGCGCTAATTTTTCCCTCCCTGATGATGACCTGGATAGTGTTCGTTCAGGCAGGTATTTTATGACACATTCAGGTTAACGAAGCGAACTGATTGGATCTTGCCATTTTGCTGCTTTCTTTTCGACTGCTAAAATCTTGGGAGGTTGGTGACGTGTAGGGAAGACTTGAGCTGAGGTAATAAATTAGGTATAAATATTTTAGCAGTTTCGATTAGCACACCTACAACCATACCGTAAAATATGCTACATTATACTATGAGGGTGAATTGGAGCTGGAAACATTGTTTCATACAAAATACTAAGAAAGATGTCAAATTTTTAGCATGTATTTTTGAAAAAGCAATCAACTGTGAATTATTTAGCAGAATTTGTTTAACTAACTTCTCAATTAAAATAAAATAAATGAGTTCCCCGAAGTGCTGCATGACGTGTTTGTGCTGATCTACACACAAAATTTTCGAGGCCAGAAATTAGCAAAATTTTGCTCAAATTTGACCAGCTAGAAACTTAGCAATCATTTTAGCAAATTTTTTTAACTCGAATTTTAGCAAACGAGAGAAAAATTTAGCCGCCGCAATTTTGCTCACTTTTTTAGCAAAAACCGGTAGAAAAGATCCTATTGGATTTGAAATTTTCATTTTTCCAGGAAATTCAGGGGAAATGTCTGTTTATAAAATAGAATACCAAATTTTTTCACTTAATTTATTTGACACCTTTTTTTTTAACTTCAATAAACACTTTCTTCACTAAAAAACAAAACCGCACTTGACCGCGGTAGCTGACCATCCGCCAAGCGGAAAACCGATGCGTCCAGATTGGATTCCTTCTTGTCGATCATCCTGATGGCAATGCTGTCTGTTATCGCCGGCAGCAGCAACCTGTAGAAAGAAAACAAAGAATTTTTCAAATTTAAAACCGAACTTTCCATTGGCCAAATCTGCTCTTACCTGTCCGCTCCCGATGTAAATTTATCCACCATTTCCGCATCCAATTGTCCATCACATGCAGCAATGTTGACCGGGCTTCCATTCCGTCGTTATTGTCAGCCCAGTCTCCGCAGGTTCCACCAGCATCTAATTTACTCAACCGCACTGATTCGCGTCGAACTTTTTTTTCTCGAAGACGGCGGCTGCTTTTCGAACGAAGCGGCTAACTAGGCTGCGTTTTTACCAAAATCAAGCAAAATAACAATTTTGCTATCGCGTAAGTAAAACAACCCTTATTGCTAATCGAAAGTAACCCAATATTTTTGCTAAGTGGAGCCTCGAAAATTTTGTGTGTACGCAGATGATTAGAAAATGTTCCTTCCTGTTCGGCATGCTAAGAATTGTATGGTTCTACGGAATGCGCTAAATAGATTTTCTGAGTGTTGCATCAATTTTGGTTTGAAAATCAATGTCTCAAAATGCCGCGTAATTACCTTCTCTAGGAAAATGAGCAACATAGCGCACGATTATTGTCTTGAAAACAGCTGTTCCGTTACTAAATAGGAAATCTTCAGTTAAATATCGAGGCGTAGAGTTGGATGCAGAACTCAATTTTTTCTCACGACAATCCATACACTATCATCTCGATTTATGTTGGACTTATACGAACCACTAGCGAATACGCAAGTATTATGTGGCAGCCAAACTACAACGTTCAGAAGAATAGAATTGGAAGAATTAAAAAAAGATTTCTAAGGTACATGCTCATTTTTTTATAACCATTTATGGTTCTTAAATAACCATTTTATAGGTTTTGCTTGTAAACCGTCAATATGGTTATTTTTCAACAATATTTTTAGAAAGAATTTTAACCATTTTGATAGTTCTCCAGCATTAACCACAAAATGGTTGAAAAAATTGGAATTTCTTTATCGCCATCTTGAAAATGATTGTTTTTGCAGCCCGGTGTGTTTTTCGAATTTAGGCATTAATCTGTTTTGTATTGCTAAAAGTGAAATTATATGGCCAACATTGTCTGCTGAAGGTAAGTCTTTAATGAATAATATGCGAGATACTCGAAATTAATGCGAATTATTTGTTTCCCAATAGGATGCTGAAATTGCGGGCCCTCACGGCCATTTTCCTTATCCTCCGGAAAGCAGAATCCGATCGAACTGTCCATGGAACACATGCCGTAGAGGAGCCGGTGGATTCTTTGCTGTTGGTAGCTCGAAATGTCTGGGCGAAGCCCTCACCAACAACAAAATCAATCTCCAAATCAACAGCAGGAGCAGCAACAGATTTCCGGATGATACAACGGCAGCCTGCAGCTAAATCAGAAACGAAGAATGCTAGCGAGTCGCAGGAATATGCGAATGAGGGGTCAATTTTGTTGTCACAGGACCACAGGACCAGAACGAGGTAAAAAGATCGCATCAAAGCCAGCAGGAGAAGCCCTATTCCGTGGGAATCGTAACACAGGTGACGAAGGGTTTTTGAGGAATCGATGACGAAATGTTTCGAGTTGGGCAGGATGAGGAGGAGGTGGTGCAGCTAATCATCGGAGGAATGACCGGAGATGTAAGGCTTTACAAAAATGCCATTATAATTATTTTTAAACTGTATTTTATTGTATTGTATTTTAATAATTCGATTCAATATTAAAGCATTTTTGTAAATCATGCAATAAATAAGAATATTTAATTGAAAAACTCTGATTTTTATTGAAAATTTTATGAGAAATCCTCAAGAACCTAAAAAAGTAGCTCATTTGAATTTCGGTTGTAAAATAACCATTTTTCAACTTCACCTCCAGAATCCCATTCGGTTGAAAAATAACCATATTCCAACTTCTCCCCTAGAAGTCATTTTATGACTTCTCACGGAGAACTCATAAAATGACATTTCCCGGGAAAAGGTCAAAAATGGTTATTTTTGAAACCTAAATGGTTTAATCATTTCTAGCGTGTACGCCTTAAGAAAACTTGGCTGGCAAGAAGATATGCGCTGGAATGAATATTGAGCTATGTGCATGCTGGTTGGTTTGGACTCACTGGAAAATTGCAGAAAATATTTTTCACCGTATTTTTTGTCACAGATTTCTCCCAACGAAGGACGTAGCAGTCTACACAGCATGAAACCGTTCCAGCTCCCTAACCGAATTCAGAACTACGCTCGCAATGACACAATATATAGGATGATGGCGCTCTACTATGCACATTAGGCTGCCCCAAATTTGTATGGGAAATTCGAAAACTGTGAAATGTTAAGCGCTGCAGGCTAAAATTGATTCTAGGTCTAGTAAAGGCGGTTCACGGAAAAGGGTCGCTCAACGAGCCTGAAGTTTGTATAGGATTTTGTTCGGGAGGAACATGAAACCCCTGTTTTTCATCAATAACGGTGGTCCCCTTCGGCCGATTACTTTTGAATACGGTTTTTCTTAAAGCTTAAACTATGACAAATATTTCATTCGAAAACTGCGAGATGAATACCACCTGTTAACGCGTTAATTTAAGCCACATTAATGAATCTCATAATGCGGAAGCAAAACGAGAGCAAACAAACCTATTGAGAGCAAATTTATCGCAGACTGGATACTCTTTTGGCACAGCTGATCAACACCCGATCAGCTGACGATCGAGGCAGTCAAAATTTACCACCGAAGAGATCGGATATAGCTCCACAATACAAAATAAAGATAAAGTCGAAAGCACAAGTTAAGTTATTCTTTAAAGTTATATAATAAAGAGGCATATCTTTGAAGACAATATAAAGTGTTTTGAAAGTCAATCCGCGCTTCTGAATTCATCCGAAAGTGTTAAAATAAGTCGTTATAAACTGCAACATTTGGTCCGAAACGAGCCGGATCGAGAAGCGCGTTGATTTACTTGCCTTCAATTGTTCCCCGTGTGAAGCATCAAGTGTGATAAAAGGACAACCAACGGCTATTGTGTGCACCCAAGCCGTCGCATGTAGTGAAGCCAAACGCTCGTGTCGTTAATTTGTGGCTTTTGCGTCTGCTGTTGAGTGTGGTGATAGGGAATCAATTGGATACCTCGGGTGAACCCTCTTCCCTTCCCCCAAGTAAAATTAGTGCGCCAGTACCTCAGCCCCCGCCCCCCTCGCCACCTTGAGTGTGATTGGGTATTTAGTAGCAAAAAGTGCACCACTTTGAAAGCGGATCTGTAGTGCTGGGTTCAAAACAAGATTGTGGAGTGCGCTTTAAGCAGTGGGGTAGTACTGTAAGCTGCTTTTGGTGGGTCCCTCTACCCTTCGGGTTGCCTCCCCCTTCCGTTTTTACCAGGCGAAAACTGCTGTGAAATTGTGGACTTTTCGCTGTATTGTGGCATTTGTGGCAGTAGTACATCTCTCTTGGTGCTGCTGGTTATAAACCCAAGTGTACCCAGTGTCTCCCCTGGGAACGAAACACCCCTTACCCCTCATCATGGTACATTAGAAGTTGATTGAATCAACATAAAGTGTCGGATTTGAACCACATAAAGTGTACTCAAGTGACAAGTGTTGTGCTTTGGTCGATGTACCTTTCCCCCCCGTTGGTTTGAGTGACACCTCCTCTCCCCCCTCCCCCAGGGACTGTAAAATTGGGGAACAGTGTTAGTGAAAGGCAAATAAAACCAGATTTTGAAGGAGTTTTCATGAGAATTGGCACGAGCTCGACGCACGGAACACCAGAGTTTGGCAGAAGCAACAAATTAAGGAATTGGATAGTTTGTAGGATAAGTACTGTGTGCTCAGGTAAGTCTGTGGTGCAGACCAGCTTTGAGGATCAGGTTGCTGGAAACCAAATTGAATGAAGGTAATTGTGCATGCTGGGTTAATAAATCATTTTGCGAGAGTCGGTTAAATTCGATCATCGGACATTCTGTTGGTTGGTTGTTAATCGTGAAACATCGTCGTTTACCGTGCTGTTCTGTGGACTCGTGATACCGTGCAGTGCAGTGGTGTTGAGTTTATCCTGTGGTTGTGCGTGCCCGGATAACTACCATGCCTCGAGAGGACTTACGACTCCTGGTGAAGCAGGAAAGGAACCTGAGAAGTTTAATGGACAATATCCAGGATTTTGCAAACGGTTACCAAGCAGAGCGAGATTTCATATCCTTAAAATTCCGCATGCAGAAATTGGACGAATTGTACGATAAATTCATTCGTGTGCGGGAGAACATTGAGGTGCTAACTGACGATGCGGAAATGGACGTTTGCATACAAGGCGACGAGGAACAGACGGCCCTTGAACGTGCGATGAGAATCAGCGAACGTGAAGAAGTCAATATGCGCATCATCAAGGACTTCGAGAATCGTTTCTTCGACATTAAACACTGTTTGGGTGTGCTGGAAGCAGCTGAAAGTGGTTCCGGTGCCAGCACTCAAAGGTCAATTCAAGCATCCGTTTCACAACCCAGAATCAAACTCCCTGAATTGAAGTTGCCAACATTCAGCGGAAGGCTTCAGGATTGGATCACCTTCCGGGATACATTCTCCAGCATGATCCACAACAACCATCATCTGTCCGACATCGACAAGTTTACCTATCTCCGAACGTCGTTGACAGGTGACGCATTGGTAGAAATAGGTTCAATTGAGTTGACATCGGCTAACTACAGCATTGCCTGGCAAGCTCTCCACAATTCCTTTGAGAACAAAAAGCTTTTAGTGAAATCCTACCTCGACGTTTTGTTCTCTGTCTACCCCATGGAAGAAGAATCCTATGAACAGCTCCACCGAGTGGTGAAGGATTTTGAGACAACGCTGATGATGCTCCAGAAGGTCGGTGTGGAAACTGATGGGATGACCACCATTCTTCAGCATATGTTGTGTCAGCGTTTGGATTCTGCTACTTTACATCACTGGGAATGCCACCACAACTCGAAGGAGGTTCCAACATATCCGCAGTTGATTGAATTCCTGAAGTCAAGGTGTATGGTGCTCCGTAATCTTTCTAATTCAAGTCAAGGGGAACTGAAAAAGCAATTTAGTTTTCCGGCACTCAGTCATACCAGTCTCGAGTATAAGTTTGCCTGTCCTTTCTGTGCTGAGTCTATACACTCAGTGTTTAAGTGTCAAAAGTTCACACAAATGAAGGTGTCCGATCGTGTTGATTTGATTAAGAAGAAATCATTGTGCCTCAATTGTCTCTCGCCAGGTCACATCGCGAGATTTTGTGTTAAGGGATCTTGTCAGATCTGCGGAAGAGGCCATCACACCCTCCTGCATGCTGGTCCTGTTGTATCACAGTCCAATTTAGAGCAGTTACGAGTTCCACAGCAAGTCAATCAGGACGCGAATCAACAGCCACCACAGAACCAAACAGAGATACCCTTTGAAGAAATCCTTCCTAATTCCACTCTCCAGAACCAGACACATCTGTCGCACAATCCGAACATGATTAACCACCCATCCTTCAGTACCACAGACAATCCTTCCACTAGCCACAGTGCTTTCATATCCGTAAATCCTAGTAACTTTTCAAGCACTGTTTTGCTGTCCACAGCAGTTGTTATGATTGAGGATGGATATGGAAATTCCATTCCAGCACGAGCTTTGTTGGATTCAGGATCACAGCTATGCTTCATGACTGAAAGAATTTCTCAGTCTTTGAAACTTCAACGCTATCGACATCATCTTCCAGTCAACGGTATTGGACAATCAACTACCTGTTCCACACAGTCTGTAATCGCTTCCATTGGATCTCGGTATACCAACTACCGGTCTACTTTGAAATTTCACGTCCTCCCGAAAGTAACCTCTGGTCTCCCCGGGAAAAAGTTCAACATCACTAGTTGGAAGATACAGTTGCGTTCAAAAAAGAATGAAATCGCATTAAGCTGCGCACCCTCTTCCAACTTTGACAAGCTACCATTTCTCTCTCGGTTTATATTTTTTTATGAAAGTTTCACAACATCTAGATCAACTATCCAACTAACACTTCACAAAATTTTAAGTCTTTTCAATGACGAGAAACAAAGATACAGCTTTTCTCGTAAAAAAGGGAAATTTGGAACTGCTTCACTAAATTTGCTATATCTTTGACAATTTTCGTTGAAAAATCTTGAAATTTGGTCCAAAGTAGTAAAAATGTTTTATCTAATATCAGGCCAAGTTTCGTCAAAATCGATCAACGTGATCAGAAATGGTGCTGGATTGAAAATGAGGTTCATTATCGTTCAGCAGACGATTTCATTCTTTTTTGAACGGATGTTTGTATGGAAAACATCGTAATCCATGTATTCTTGGTTTTTTCTTTCACAAAACCAAAAGTTATCACAAGGAATGTTCTAAATTGCTAAAAACTTCATTCGTACTTTGTTTCAAAAGAGAAAATGTTTCAACAGGGTTCAAAATAAGAAAAGCAGAGTTTCAGAAATGACCTGCTAATTATACCGATAAACAAATTTGATCCACAATTAAAGCGAATATTCTATTCGGTCTTTTGTTTCAATACCAGCTCTGTTGGAACAATTTCTATTTCTTAACAAAGCAAGGATGAAGTTTCTATCAATTTTCGACATTCTTTGTAATAAATGTTGGTTTGTGGAAGAAAAAACCAAGAATACATAGATTACGATTGTTCCATACAAACATCCGTCCAAAAAAGAATGAAATCGTCTGCTAGGCGATAATGAACCTCATCTTCAACCCGGCACCATTTTTGATCACGTTCATCGATTTTGACGAAACTTGGCCTGATATTAGATCAAACATTTTTACATCTTAGGGCCAAATTTCAAGATTTTTCGATGAAAACTGTCAAAGATACAGCAAATTTAGTAAAGCAATTCCAAATTTCCCTTTTTTGCGGGAAAAGCTGTATCTTTGTTTTTCTTCATTGAAAAGACTTCGAATTTTGTGAAGTGTTAGTTGGATAGTTGAACTAGATTTTGTGAAATTTTCATGAAAAAATATAAACCGAGAGAGAAGAGGCAGCTTGTCAAAGTTGGAAGTGGGTGCGCAGCTTAATGCGATTTCATTCTTTTTTGAACGCAACTGTACCTCCAGGACTCAACATTGCAGATCACGATTTTCAAAATCCCGGTAATATTGATCTAATTCTCGGAGCTGAGATATTCTACGATCTGTTGTTGGAAGGACAACACAAGTTAAACGACGTTGGGCCGGTACTACAGAATACACAGCTGGGATGGATCGTTTCTGGCAAGGTTTTCAATGAGAACCAAGTTCAAAACCCTGCAATTCAGCATGATGTCATGCTCACAAATAATCACATGCTACTTATTTACTCATTTTAAGCGGATTTGTGCCAACGTAAGAACTTAACTGCACAATTAACACACGACGTATTACAGGACACGACACTTGACGTTCTTACAAACGGAAAAAGGATTCAAAATTACCTTTTTTGTCGACCGGTTTCGGGCTCGATGTTGCCCATCTACAGGACGATGTCCGACTGATCACACGAAGAAATTACTAGCAGGATCATACTACGAGTGTCGTAGTATTCGTCGAAAGAAGGTTCCTTTATGAGATTTTCCTTTTGGTGAAGGTGAAAAGCGGCGACATAATTGGTGGGTCATCTTCGTTCATTAGCGGTTTTTCGGAAGTACTAATAAACATCGACTCCCAAGCGTTCAAATGTGAGGCTTTTCTTACGCATTTCCTATAGATCACTTTTTCCCAGTTTATGGAGTGGTCCATTTCCGTTGCGTGGGCGGCTACGCTGGATTCATTGACCCTGTTGTTGTCTACAGCATTCCGATGTTCTTTAAGTCGAACTTTAAATTTGCGACGAGTTTGGCCAATGTAAACAGCTGGGCAACTCTCACAGGGAATTTCATAGATTCCGGATCTCTCATCCTGCGGGATCTTATCCTTCAAGGAGACCAACCGATCCTTAAGTGTGTTGCCGCTCTTGTATGCTGTTTTCAGACCGTGTTGAGAAAGGATTTTTGTTATCCCATTAGTTAGTTTCGGGTGGAACGGCAGGCTAACTCTGTAGGGCTCTTCTTTCTCTGGCCTGAAAGTGGTAGCATCACTTCGGTACTTTTTTCGGGCATGTTTTCGGAGAATTTTGAGTACAAATTCGTTGTCAAAACCGTTCAAAAAACCTGCCTCAAGGATTTTATGTTTTTCTTCTTCAAAATCTTCCTTTTCCATGGGGATATTGTACAGGCGGTGCGCCATGGAATGGAAGGCGGCTTGTTTTTGGGCACCGAAGTGGTTGGAATCTGCTGTTATGTATCGGTCGGTTGAGGTTGGTTTTCGATAAATTCCAAATTTGATGGTGTTGTCCTCTTTCCTTGAGATTAGGAGATCAAGGAAAGGGAGTTTTCCCTCAACTTCTTTTTCTACTGTAAATTTTATCGACCTGTGTTTGGAGTTTAGAAGCTCTAATGTCTGTGTGAGATAACGCTCCTTTACCGAGGCAAGGATGTCATCGACGTAGCGCCACCAGACACGTGGGAAAAGTCTTTCACTTTTCTCCAAATCTGCTTCCAAGTCGCTCATAAAAACTTCAGCCAAAAGTGGGGATAGTTTGCTGCCCATGCTGAGGCCAAAGGTTTGTTTAAAAAACTTACCCCGAAATATGAAGAAGTTTTGCTTCATGCATACTTCTGCAACTGCCAGGTAGGCATCTATTTCGTTGGGAGGCACCCGGCGGCGTTCCAAGTGCCCCCGTAAGCTGTTGAGGGCGTCCGAAGTTGGTACACTGGGGAAAAGTGCGGAGACATCGAAAGAAACTAATATTTCGCCTCGACGCACTTTAAATCCTTTTAGGCGCTCGACCAGTTCCACTGAATTTTTTACACTCTTACCATGCTTCACAGGGTACTTTTTCATTTCTTCAACCAACCATGCTGCCATTTTTTCCGTAGGTGTATTTATATTTGAAGAGATGGGTCTCATAGCTATCGGGTTTTGGGAGTCGATGTTTATTAGTACTTCCGAAAAACCGCTAATGAACGAAGATGACCCACCAATTATGTCGCCGCTTTTCACCTTCACCAAAAGGAAAATCTCATAAAGGAACCTTCTTTCGACGAATACTACGACACTCGTAGTATGATCCTGCTAGTAATTTCTTCGTGTGATCAGTCGGACATCGTCCTGTAGATGGGCAACATCGAGCCCGAAACCGGTCGACAAAAAAGGTAATTTTGAATCCTTTTTCCGTTTGTAAGAACGTCAAGTGTCGTGTCCTGTAATACGTCGTGTGTTAATTGTGCTACTTATTTGGAGCAACAATCCCGAGCCACCAGAAAAGGCAGATTAGAGTTCTCCTACATCGAGGCGCAATCGGCGCGCCTGCGGGGGTCAATTGGCCCCCGCAGTCCAGTTAAGTAATTTGTTTTTAAAATATGGTCAAAAAAGCTCAAGAAATGTTCATACTCCATAGTCTCGTCAGTGGCCACGGCGGTCGCTGACCATCTGTACCGTCCGTACCGTAGAGTCCATCCATGAAGCGCTGAAGTCTACCAGAACCTTAAGTCGATCACATCCCTAAGGGCATGCTACCTCGCTGAATGAAAGTTGATAGAGCGTCTTGTATTTTTGTGGAGGTTGTGGGACCTCCACGCAAAGTTAAGTTTGCGTGATTTTATACTATTCCTTCAAGAGCATACACAATCCTTTCATCAGCAGGAAGTCGTGCCAACCACATCTCAGTCGTCATATGAAGTTAAGTTATCACCACAATTCGTCTCACCCCCAAAGAAGATTTCATGAAGCCATCACCGATCATCGCAGCAGCATCGGCGCAATGAGCGCCCGCGGTGGCTCGAAGCCACCGCTTCAGGGAAGTCTTTTAATAATAATTTTTGATTGAGTAAAAAAGCCCTTCTCATCTGATTCCAGAGTTGATGGGCCTAGGAGGCCGTGTACCAGGATCAACGGTGCATTTCTTCATCGAAGGCTTAGGCTACAACCTACAACCACAGCCAGGTCGAAGAGGAAAACATACAGTCCACTCTGAAGAATAAGAAGAAGACGATGTCCAGTCCAGTGAGACACTGATCGAGTTCAGCAGAAAATCAACGCATTTCTTTTATTTTGTTAGTTGCGTGATATCATTTTTTGGATTGTTTTGAGAAGTAGTAGATATAGTAGAGTTTGAATTTCGTTGATAATGCTAGGCATATCAAGGGGGCCGGTAATGTTAACGCGTTAATTTAAGCCACATTAATGAATCTCATAATGCGGAAGCAAAACGAGAGCAAACAAACCTATTGAGAGCAAATTTATCGCAGACTGGATACTCTTTTGGCACAGCTGATCAACACCCGATCAGCTGACGATCGAGGCAGTCAAAATTTACCACCGAAGAGATCGGATATAGCTCCACAATACAAAATAAAGATAAAGTGGAAAGCGCAAGTTAAGTTATTCTTTAAAGTTATATAATAAAGAGGCATATCTTTGAAGACAATATAAAGTGTTTTGAAAGTCAATCCGCGCTTCTGAATTCATCCGAAAGTGTTAAAATAAGTCGTTATAAACTGCAACACCACCCTTAAAAAAGTTATCCAATTTTTGAAGTCTAATAACTTTTTTATCTTAACTCTTAACGTAATGCATCTTAGGATGAAATATTTGTCATAATATGGACTTTAAGAAAAACCGTATTCAAAAGAAATCGACCGAAGCGAACTCAAGTTATTGATGAAAAACTGGTTTACCATGTTTCTCCCTAACAAAATTTCTCAAAATCCCAAACAAACTTCAGGCTCGTTAAGCGATCCCTTCCCGTGATCCGATCTGGCCCAAATTTGGCATTAGATCTTGTACCACCTTGAACTAGGTAAAGGAATAATTTTAGCCTGCAACACAGAACTTTTTTACAAGTCAGGTGATTTGGGGCACTCTAATGCACATGTTAACGTTATAACGCCGAATATATCCAGAGAATAAATCAATAATAAACTTAAGAGTGTTTTTCACAAAAATATTTTTAACACCATTAAAGAATGAGGCTGATGCCTAGGATCTATCCATAAGTAATAAATAATATAAACATTTCTTCCTATTTTCCAGAGTTACAAGTGCTTGAAGATATTAAGGAGTGTATTCGAAAAAATAAATGAGAATTGATGAAATTTTCTGCTAGGATGCCTATAGTTAACAAAATCAATTACTAATTTCCAACCATAGGTCAAAATATGGCATCTAAAATTGTTACAAATCACGATGACTTGATTAATAAGTACAATAGCTTAACTTTCTCCAAAAGCACCTTTTTTCTTTCACCAACGGATGAAATAGAAATATCTTCTTTAATCAAATCCTTTAGTAATCACACAAGTCCTGGTCATGATAACATTACTGTCTATTTTCCTCAAGCTGCTAGTGACATTGTTTATCCAATTTATCCGATATTTATAATCTTTGTTTTGAACGTAGCATTTATCCCAATAACCTTAAAATGGCTAACTAAGGCGATGCATAGACCGCGAATGGAATTTTAAAGAACCTCAAATAGATGACAGAATCAAACAATGTCTGAAAGATGGAACATGTAGGGACCAAGTTGTTCCGACTTTCAAAGCGTTCATAAATGATAAATACCACGATTATAATATCATTTATACCGATGGATCTAAGACTAACGATGGAACAGTAGCAGCTCTGGTTGGTGGAGAAAATGTAATGAAATTTTCACTTCCGGGTAGTTGTAGCATATTTTCGGCTGGAGCATACGCAATTTAAAGGCTATAGTAGAATCTAAACAAAATGTATTTGAAAGTTCCTGTGAAACAAATATTGATGAACTTAAATTGATTTTCAAAAAATTTAAAAATATGAAAGCTCCGGGGGAAGATGGGATTTTCTATATTCTTATTAAAAAGTTGCCTGAAAGCACTTTAAATTTTTTAGTTAAAATCCTCAATAAATGTTTTCACTTGGCTCATTTTCCCAATAAATGGAAACATGCCAAAGTAACTCCAATTTTGAAATCTGGAAAAAGTGCTTCAAGTTATCGACCAATTAGTTTGCTTCCTTCTTTAAATAAACTATTTTAGAGAGTTATTTTGAATAGAATGATGATTCACATTAATCAGAATTCTATTTTCCCTGATGAACAATTTGGTTTTCGTCATGGACATTCTACTACACATCAACTTTTGAGTGTAACTAATATGATTAACGCTAGCAAATCTGAGGGTTATTCAACTGGTGTTGCTCTTCTTGATATTGAAAAAGCTTTTGACAGTGTTTGGCACAAAGGTTTAGTAGCTAAATTAGCTCGATTTGATTTTCCTGTATATCTCACCAAAATTATTCAAAATTATTTGACTAGCCAAACCTTACAAGTAAGCTATCAAAATTCATGCTCTGAAAGGACAACCATTAGAGCTGGTGTCCCTCAGGGCTGTATACTTGGGCCAATTTTATACAATATTTTTACTTCTGATCTTCCTGATGTACCCGAAGGAAAAAATTTTTTTAGCTAGTTCCAGAGCTCATAAGCTGTATAGCCGAGGCTATGAGGCAGATGATTTCTGATGGACGACAAAACTTATGAAAACCCCTATTTCAAACAAATTCCAGCTTTTGAATCCTATTACATGTCTGCTCGTGACAAGGTCCCTAGCATATTACACGGTGTGTTTCGTAGAAGGACTTAAAGAAAAAAAATACAGTAACTCTAATTTTTGCATGGGCAGAAAATAGAGCTTTTCCCGGTTCATTTCCAGCAAAAATTAAAATATTTGGTCGGTGACCCCCCATTCAAATTTTTTTTTTTTGGAAAATTTTCCATTTGAAATCTTTAAAAAGTACAAATAGTTTTAAGTGTTTCTTAATTTCAGAGGTGCTTGTTCTCTTAGTTCTAACTTTCTATATTTTTTAATTGAACTGATAGCTCAACAGTTATACTAACATAGAAAAAAATTTAAAATTATTTAAAACTAGTTACAGAGCTTTTAAAACGATGAAATTGCATAAAAATATCTTCTAATCCTAAAATTCAAAAATCAGCTGGCAAATACTGTCAGCAGTCTGAGAGGGTCAAATTATCTGAGATGTTTAGAATTATTTGGAACAATTTGAATCGATTATTTTTAGATTTTCTGACTGTGGAAACATTGGAGAATAGTATTTTATTAAAAAGTTCAATGATTAATTCAAATAAACAAATAAACAAATTAAGAAAATCAGTTAATACTAGGAACCGCTATAACTATTTTGTGATAACGCTTATCGTGATGCGATCTGGAGTAGAAACGTTTGTCTTACTTGATGTACGGATTTCAGTGCAATTACTTTTACTTCTAACTAAATTTTATATTTCTTAAATTCTATTAAAAACTGGTTTGCTGAGATTTGTTTAAATTTTAATCTGAGGCGAAAGAAATTGAAGAAGTCCATAATCAAGCGGTATCATAAAAAAAATTTTTTTTCGGAAAATGCGTATTCATATGCATTTGAGCATACAAATATTGTGAAATGAATTCAAAGAACAAGTTTAAAACAAAAAGATTCTTTTTTATATTTCCTTGGGAACCAATCAAAGAATGTTGGACGTTTTTATTCATGTATCTTTAAATCTCATTAAACCAGAATTAGTTTTCAGAAACATACACATATGAATAAAAATTTAAGCTAAATTTGGATAACAACAATTATAACGAAGATATTCTATGTAATAAACTTAAAATAAAATGTTCATATTATAAGTTTTTCAATGCAAATGATGATTCAGAAAAACAAAACTTTAAAAAAATTAAAAAATTAAATTTTTAAAGTAAAACATTGCTATTCCATTGCACTGGAATAATTTTTCAGATTGAAAATTTATAAATATAGACTGAAAATCTTCAAAAAAAACAAATTGTATGGGGACTCACCGACCAAATATTTAAATTTTGCCCGGAAATGACTCAAAAAAGGCCAAATTTTCAATTTCTGAAAAATTAGAGTTACTGTTTTTTTTCTTTCAAACATCTTCTAGAAACACGCCGTGATTAAAGAATGTATTTTCTGGTTGTTTTATAAAAAAAAATAATGATTTGCCAAGATTTTGCTACAGTGCACAATAGGGAAAAAAGTGTACAAACCGCGAAGAAATTCAATATCTTTCGTCCTACATGATCCAAATCTATGAAGTTATACTTTCCTTTTGTGAAAATTTCCGGAGAATCGATTGGACATAGTTTTAAACGCCGCACAAGCTTGCGAACGGAGATATAGTGCCTTTTTAAAACCTAATTCCCCTATATTTTGTAAACATTCCAGAAAACACTGTTTCGAACCGAAGAATTTTGAACGAAAACAGACCTATCGTGTGTAATTTTTTCTGAGAAATCGAATGAAGGCTGTTTCGGCCACCGCACGCTACAGAAAATGGAGCTATGGTTGTTTTTACCCTCCATTTCCCTAAATTTTTCAATTATTTCTGAAAAAAGCTGGTTCGGACTTAGAAAATTTTGAGCCAAATGGGTTGTATCTTGTGTGGTTTTAATCGAGCAATCGAATGAAGGCTATTTGAGCCACCGCACACTTCGGAAAATGAAGTTATGGCTGTTTTACGTTCAATTCCCCTCAATATTTCAAATTGTTTAGAAAATGCATGTTCGGACTTGATAATTTTGAACCTTTTGGAACGTATCTTGTGTGATTTTTTTCGAGGAATCCAATGAAGGCTGTTTGAGCCACCGCACGATCCGCAAAATGGAGTTATGGCTGTTTTTACCCTCAATTCCCCTACATTTTTCAATAATTTTAGAAAAAAGCATGTTCGGACTTGAAAATTTTGAACCAAATGGGTTGTATCCCATGCATGTTTTTTTCTGAAATCATTGAAAAGTGTAGGGGAATTGAGGGTAAAAATAGCCATAACTCCATTTTCCGAAGCGTGCGGTGGCTCAAACAGCCTTCATTCGATTCATCGGAAAAAAACTCCACAAAATACAACCCATTTGGTTAAAAATTATCAAGTCCAAACATGTTTTTTCTGAGCTATTTGAAAAATGTTGGGCAATTGAAGGTAAAACAGCCATAACTCCTGTTCCCAATCCGTGCGGTGGCTCAAATAGGCTTCGTTGGATTCCTTGGAAAAAATCACATAGGATACCCATTTGGTTCAAAATTTTCAAGTCCGAACATGCTTTTTTCTGAAATTATTGAAAAATGTGGGGGTAAAAACAGCCATAACTCCATTTTGCGAATCGTGAACAGCCTTCATTGGATTCCTCGAAAAAAATCACACAAGATACGTTCCAAAAGGTTCAAAATTATCAAGTCCGAACATGCATTTTCTAAACAATTTGAAAAATTGAGGGGAATTGAAGGTAAAACAGCCATAACTTCATTTTCCGAAGTGTGCGGTGGCTCATTTGATTTAGCCTTCATTCGATTGCTCGGTTAAAACCACACAAGATACAACCCATTTGGCTCAAAATTTTCTAAGTCCGAACCAGCTTTTTTCAGAAATAATTGAAAAATATAGGGGAATTGAGGGTAAAAACAACCATAGTTCCATTTTCTGAAGCGTGCGGTGGCCTTCATTCGATTCCTCAGAAAAAATTACACACGATAGGTCTGTTTTCGTTCAAAATTCTTCGGTTCGAAACAGTGTTTTTCTGGAATGTTTACAAAATATAGGGGAATTAGGTTTTAAAAAGGCACTATATCTCCGTTCGCAAGCTTGTGCGGCGTTTAAAACTATGTCCAATCGATTCTCCGGAAATTTTCACAAAAGGAAAGTATAATTTCATACATTTGGGTCATGTAGGACGAAAGATATTGAATTTATTCGCGGTTTGTACACTTTTTTCCCGATTGTGCAGTGGAGTGAAAAAAAATAATTTCAAAACGAAAACGTTTTCACTGTTTTTGAAAGCCTTAACTAAATTTTTCACTTTTTTGCCTCGGGGCCCCCTTGAGCCGGGGGCCCCGGGGCAATTGCAACTCATTGCCTCCCTCTTTTAATCCGGCGTTGCTTAAAGGGTTATGCCATTGGAGTTCTAAAACAAATCTCATGTATGTAATGTATTTGTTATGTTGTAAATAAATAAATAGATAATTATACGGAAATCACGATCATGCCAAGTATAGCTTTCAGTGAAACCCTAATGATGCCTTGTTTAGCAGTTGTAGAGAAATTTATACCAAAAAGTTCAGCCATTTTGCTTTCGATACTCTATTTTGGTGTTGTTTTGCCATCATTTTATTCAAAGAATCCTAATCTTGCCATCGAGGGAAACTATCAGTAATAATTATGCTATTATTTAGGCATTATTAGCTGACTTTAGTTTCAATTTACTATTGTTTTAGGCATCGTTTCCATTTTATTTACATTTGCATTTAGAAGTATAAAAATCGCTTTATATCTGGAAAAAGTTTAGAATTCTTAAGAGAGCTTTATGGAGGTTCTGTCATAGTCTTGTAAATAACTTCTGTGCCCTATGTGGGTTTGGAGCGGTTCGCAAATAGATCCTTAAGAATTCCGTCAATTAATTAATGATGGATTCATAATGACTTCATTCTACCCTACTGGAAAACTAAAGAAATAACGCCAGAAGCAAATAGAGCAAGAACGCATCGATCCCTCGAAGGAATCACCGAAGAATCCATACAACCGCCCCGTAAGTAGTCTACGGTTTGGAAACAAACAAGCAGAGGAAAAAACACAAAACAATCCGCTAGTTGGTTCAGTTTCAATTACCCAAGAAAGATATGCAAATGAGTAACTACAACATCTGATCTGGGCCTGGGCGAGGTTGTTGTAAATGGTCTGACTGCTAATAAATGCAACAACGAGACCCCACGACCACTTTGCGGCCTTTAGAACTGATATTGTCCAGTCCAGTAGTACCTAGATAGTTGTATTTCATTCATTCCGTATTGTTTGCAGCAGCTCATTATCCGATGCTGCTGCATTGTATTGTTTTGTTTGTTTACCTATTACGAGGTACCTTCCTAAGTTGGTAGCTGGCATGAAATTTGAACCATACCGTCATACCGTATGGGTTTCCTTCTACCGGATTTGGATTCGGTGGATATGGGAAACAAGTTTCCTACCGATAGAGTTCTTTTTTCCCGTCTTCACGGTTTTCGAAATGCCAAGTGAATTAGATTGTAAGTTACTGGCCATATGAGTATAGATAAGCTGGCTAAAAAAGATTGTAAGTTTAAGGTAAGTACGTACTAGGGCAATCGGAAAGCCCCGTACGGTTCCACGTTGTTAACTGAGAAGCAGTTTTTTTTGGTTTGGTACTCACCTTTACGTACAGCTCCGTTGATGACATGGCCTGGCCTCAGAGCTCAGCTTGTGCTCTCTACTTCGAACCAAAAAACGACTGCGAAACACGTTGCTGCTGCCTCAAGTAGGTATTAGACGACGCTATCGGTGTACGACGCGAGGCTCTTGAAAGTGCTTTTGTTGCTATACCGCAGCACTCTCCTCGGATGGCAAATGGGTATCGTCGTGGATATCCGCACCGTTACCGATCTTCTTTGAATTCTTTCCTTCTTCGTACAGTTGAATGTGTGTGAAGTGACGTCGCTTTTTAACTCTTTGTATTTTTGGGAACAGACAGTAACCTGGAAACTTGGAACTGTGTCAATGTTGACGATTTTTTGGGGGATGAGCACAACCCCTGAAATAAGGTTGATAAGACTATTCTCAACGGATTGATCAAAAACCGGAGGGAAATCACAATTTTTGCAACCTTTACGAGTCACGTCAAACGTCGTGAGATTTCAAGGTTGATTAACACACTTTCAAGGCCAATAGTAGCCTTTTTTCTAAATGACACTGCACATGCTTCGTTGCTTACGGCGTACTTGGTATAAATAAATACATACTTTAACCTTAACCGAAAATTCAATCTCAACTGAAGTTTAACGTGATAAAGCTGAACCGGAACCAGCAGTGGCGAACCAGTGACACAATCCGCACAGTAATGTGTAATTATTTTCCGCAAACAACCGCACGGCTTCCATTCCAATTCCAACAATTTCCAGATAATATGTACGAGAAGCCCAAACCCAAATGGGGGGCTCTAGCTGTGTGCTCCTTTTTTACCCCACAACACTACCCCACCAAGTGAAAGAGCGAGTGAGAGAGAGAGGTCACAGCCGTAAGAAAACGAAAATAATAGGAAGAAAGTAACCCAAAATACCTTCGTTCGCACTTCCCACCGTATACGTCGTTTCCCCAAAAAACGCAGGCCAACCAACCCAACCGACAAGGGGGGAAGACTCTTTTCCCACTGACACTTCTTTTTTGCGTTCCCCGTTCTTCGGTGTTGTTTTCTGTTGTTGTTGTTGTTCACTGACTACTGACTTGTTCTTGAAGAACAGCACAAGCAGGGACCGCGAATCGCGACGAGACGTCCACGTTCCGAAACGAATGCACTCCAACTGATTGGGGGACTCTGCTCACTGCTGCTGAACAACACATGGATGGGATCGGGATTCCAGTTGGAAAACCTCCCAAAAGCCCCACCAACAAATGGAGGCTTCTCAGAGAGAGAGAGAGGGTGGCGTTTGAAATATTTCCTGTTGCGCTCACTCGCTCGGTGGAAGAGAATGAGTGACCAAATGGCACAGTTGGTAAAGTTGTTTTTTATCGGGAATTTAATTCACTAATTTTGAAAAAAAAAATTAGAACTTCGCGATTTATCACTCCTTAATTAAAAAAAACTTCTTTGGCATATTCAGCAAAAGTAATTCAAAAACTCATGTATCAACAAATTGAAGGCCCTCAACCAACTCGTGCGATGTTTTTTTTCTGATTTTGAATAGGTCTGTTCAACTGTTAATATGCTGAACCTTTTTGAGAATTCTTCGTCGTCTGAGTAAATTACACTCTCTGGAGACTTTAAACAAAATCAAACTCATAAATTTCAATATTTCTTTCAAATTCCCGCGATTTCTCAATAAAAAAAATATTCCGTAGTAGTATTAAATTCATCAACAGCAAGGAGTATGCATCAGGCCCATGCAATGCTATATACACGTTTACTCTATAAAACGTGCGACCAACATATATTTGCTAAGTGTTAGTAAATTCCGTTTTTAAGCTTTTTTTTTTCTCAAATTTAAGCCTTTTTTGCCTCGATAGCATTGGAAACGAAAGCTCAAATCTGATAAAAAAGCTTAAATCTGAGAAAATAAGCTTAAATCTGAGAGATGTGCTCCACACGGGTTGAATAGAACTGCATTGGCGATGGTCGCGCTCGCAGCAGATCCCGGCAACGATACAGGATTTGTATAAAGATATATACAGTGTCGGACAATAGAATAGGACCACAGCTCAAATCAAAACAGAAAGTGACAAAACTTTGAGAAAAAAATTTCCATTTAAGTGCATCAAACCATTTACAAATTGTAAATTCCATTCTTCGAAGAAATTTAAATCATCCGTAATTAAAACAATTGTCCTTTTTTAAAATGCGCTTTAAGCATACTTACTAACTAAAATAACGCGACATAAAATAGGACCCCTTTAGAATTCATGGTAAAAAAAAAAGGAAATTCATACCGTGATCGATTTGCAGGGTTAGTACTTGGCGGTATAACACTTATTACGCATCACTTCTCGAACCCGGTTCGACATCGACTCCACCAGCTTTTGGCACGTTCTCACCGGGATAGCGTACCACACCGCCTGGATTCTGTTTTTTTTTTTATTTTTCGGTGTACACCTTACGTTTAACTATTTCCCATAGGTTCTCTATGGGATTGAGATCAGGGGACTGTGCTGGTCACTCCATAACGTCTACCTTATTATCCTGGAACCACTTTTTAACCGTTTAAGCGGTATGTTTGGGGTCGTTGTCCTGCTGGAACTGCCACTTTAGGGGCATCTTCCACTCGGCGTGTGGCAGCATTACTTCCCGAAGTATCTGGGCGTAGAGATGCTGGTCCATAATCCGGTCGATCCAGTACAAGGGACCCACCCCGTACCAAGAAAAGCACCCCCACACCATGATGCTACCTCCTCCATGTTTGAATGTTTTATTTGTATACTGGGGCATATACGCACAGCCGAGTGGGCGATGGACCCAACTTTTTCCGTCCGAGCCGATAAGGTTCACTTTGGTCTCATCCAACCACAGCACATTTCTCCATAGTTTCTCCTTTTCCGGACCGACCCAATCGAAGTGGTCCTTCGCATACTTCAGCCGCGCCTTCAAGTGCTTCGGCGTCAGCATCGGCACCTTCCGGGGACTTTTTCCTCCTAGTCCCTTCTCCGCCAACCATCGCTGAACCTCCGGAAACTCACAGATAAGTTCAGCTCGTCTCTGATCTGCTTGGACGCTTTGTAAGGGTCCTTTTGCGAGGCCCGCTTGATTGCCGAATCGTCCTTCGGCGTCGTTTTGCGGCCGGTCTGTTCCCGTTTGCCGGTGCTGTGAAGCGTGTTGAAAACGAAAGTTTTCGACCTTCCTAAGTTGTCGGAAATCTCGCGTTGGCTTTTGCCAGCCTTGTACAGATTCCGGATGATCGCTCGCTGGACCTCCGTGCAGTGATGTGCCCTAAACATCGCTTTTTCGCTGAAAACAGAGTAAGAGGAAGGAAATCTTTATTTTTTGTTTGTTTTCATGATTTACATGATTAATTTTATGGGAAATACTTACCAGGACACGAAAATTGACAAACAACACCGAAAACAACACATTTTCTTCAAATCTAAAGCGCTGAAAATCCGGGAACAGCCGAACCGATGAGCTGGTCTTATTTTATGACGCGACATTTTTCACCCTCTGACAGCTTTCTGGTCGAGTAGAACAAACGGGTTGCTTTGATTGCAACAAACGTGCAGTATACAAAGTTGGCATACTACAATAAGTGCTTGCCGCTAGGTGTCGCATATTATCATATTTGAATTGGCAGTTTGAAGGTGATTTGAGTATTTTGCATTAGAGCGGTCTTATTCTACACGCAGAGAAAACTTGGATTTTGATACAAAACAAAACTGACTTTGATTCAAAACATTCAGTTTTTTTAATCAAACTCCTGTTTTCTTTGAATCAATGAATTATCGTTCTGATTCAAATGAATTATTTTTGAAAGAAAGAATTAATTTTTTGAATTGAATAATTTTGGACTTTGATTTTAGACAAATTCGTTGATTCAAAAGAAATTTGTTCAATTGCACATTTCGTTAAAAACAAAGTAAATTTTCTTTCAACCAAAGAAAATTGTTTTCAACAGAAAGGAATTATTTCTTTAAATTAAAATTTTAAACTTAGAAGATATTTTGGATTGAGCAAGAACCGAATTTCGAATAAAGTTTGTCCGGTTGTGTTAAAAATCAAAACTAGTGAATCACACCCAAAATGATTTTCACTTAAAAAATAAGTGACATCTGTAGTAAATTCTCGCCATACGTAATTTCATTTGAATTTTAAGTGATGGGTCAAGTGAATTCACTTAAGTGACCGGTCAAGTGAATTACACTATGACGTTCGAGTGAAATTTATCTGAATTTCTAAGTAAGTTTCTAGTTAATTATCTCTCGCGTTTTTAAATAAAAAAAAACATTTATAGAACAGCACTTCGATTTCAAATACTTACATTACGTTTTCGCCATAAATTTATTGGTTGGAAAATTCCATCGTAATCCCAAGGCAGATCGGTTACTGCGGATAGTGCGAATTCTAAATCTTCCCTGCTGCAAACCAGAAAATCTGTCCAGTTCAACCCACAAGCTGAAACATGATAACACCTTTAAATAACGTTTTCTCACATCACGTTTAACACAAACTACCGCCAAAATCGCCTATTAAAGAATTGGGAAAATCCAAATCCAGCACAAGCTTTAAACGCTGCTCTTTAGAATTTGTCATTTTGAACTCTGAAAATAAACACAATTACAACCCGACATTCACTTGAAACTCAAGTGATGGGAAAGTGAATATTTTTTCTCACTTCAAATTCAAGTGACGACAGAAGTGGATGTGGATGAATTCACTTGAAATTTAAGTGACTGCCAAGTGAAATGTATATGTCGCACTTGAATGGAAGAAAATCCCTGGATCCTTGTTTTTAAGTGAAAAATCATGTGTATTTTAAGAGTGAATTTGGGTTCAGTGCAGAGATAGCTTTAGGAGGATTCAGGATGAAGAATGATAAGTGTGTGTTAATCCATTAATCAAAAAGTGAATGTTTAAAATTGTATATAAACTCTTGCATTACAGGACCATGGCAGATTCCGGCCCAAATCCAGCGGTCTGTTTATCTTCAGCGGCAATCACCAGTTGGATGACCACTAAAGCTAGTAACCGGAGCTGCTTCCGGAAGTCTATTGAGCGGCCCAAGAAGAATGCTCTCAGGCCAAAATCAGGACCAAAATTATATTGACCCAGTGTTAGTGTTAATTTTGTGAATAAAAATGAATTTAAAATGTAAATTCTTTCTTTTTATTATTCAAAATTCCTAGTAGGAACTTCGGGACAACAGAAAATATTTCTTCCAATTGGAATGAAAGGGAAATGGTTCAATGAACCAATCCTTTTAAATATAAATCTAAATTGCATTGTAGCAAACGAGAACAACTTTGCATCAAATGGAACTGTTTTTTGTTTCAATGCATTAATATTTTGATTCAAAGATTTTTCAAAAGTAAAATTCTTTGAAACAAAGGAAAATGCCTTTGAATCAAAGGAATGTTTTGTTATCCCAAAATCAAAGGAAAAAATCCTTTGTTTTTGCGACACTTTCCATTGAAATAAAAAATCTTTTCGCTGTGTGTATTGTCCGACACTGTATGTATCATGTGACCAACATCTTTTAAATAAGTGCTGGTGAATCTCGTTTTAATCTTCTTTTCCTCAGATTTAAGCCTTGATAGCATAGGAGATGAAAGCTTAAATCTGAGGAAAAAAGCTTAAATCTGACAAAAAAAAGCACACAGATCTCGGCAACGATATACAATCCGTGTGGAGCACATCTCTCAGATTTAAACTTTTTTCTCAGATTTTAGCTTTTTTTTCTCATATTTGAGCTTTCATCTCAAATGCTATCAAGGCAAAAAAGCTTAAATCTGAGGTAAAAAAAGCCAGGCCCATGCAGTTCTATCGAACCCATGTTGAGCACATCTATCAGATTTAAGTTTTTTTTCTCAGATTTAAGCTTAAAAATGGAATTCACTAACACTTAGCAAATAGATGTTGGTCACCACGTTTTATAAGCAAACGTGTAGCATTGCATGGACCTGAATAGAACTGCATAGGTCTGGCTTTTTTTACCTTAGATTTATGCTTTTTTGCCTTGATTGCATTGGAGATGAAATAAGCTCAAATCTGAGAAAAAAAGCTTAAACATGGTAAATAAAAAAGCTTAAATTTGAGAAAAAAAGCTTAAATCTGCGTGTGACCATCATCTTTTTGCTAAGTGTTAGTGAATTCCGTTTTAAAGCTTTTTTTTCTCAGATTTAAGCTTTTTTTGCCTTGTAAACATTGGAGACGAAAGTTCGAATCTGAGATATTTTCTCCACACGGGTCAAATATATTGATTAATGTTTATTGTGAAAAGTTTTTTTTTTGTGGAAAACGGATACGGGAATTCGTTTAGAGCTTTACAATGTCGCAATCCGCAATACCAGGTAAATGTTTGACGTTTTGTATTTAGGACAAATGTATGGCCGGTTTCAAAAGCTTTCCAAAAGCTCCCTAACTAATCTAAACTTGGAGGACATGATGTAGCTAGTGTTTGCCTAATAACTCCCATTAGGACAAAAACTCTGAAAATATCCACTCTGGAATTCCATGGCAATATTCAGCGATGATTCTAATTCTTTGCTAGAAAAGCCACTATTGTGAAATGGATAAAGTTCTCACGCACAAAACGAATACAACGCCTTCTTAAGTATTTCCAACAAGACCACATCCAGAACTTCTAGGTTTTGTGATATCTCTAATCAAGTAGTACATTTCTATTCTCACTAAACCACTTCTTTTTATTCAACTAACCTTTAAACCATATCGGCTAGCCCCGGTCGCTGGAAACGTTTCTTCTGATTCCGATCCACGTGGGCGTGCCGGAAATTCTGACTGCCTCCACGATTCCTGTAGCTGTTGGCCAAATTGTTATTTTCGGTACTTCGTGTCTGCGCCGTTGACAGTATAGCCGTACACAGAAGCTGGTCCAGCGTGGAATCGGTTACATGGCCGTTTTCTTCCAAAAACTGCAGCATTCGTTTGAGGTCCTGCGGTATTTCAACCTTAGTGCTGCTCAGCACTTTTTGTACCTCATCAATCACCTCGCGGCAAAAGGTTTGCTTCCGCTCCAGTGGGCCTCCGATTTCAAGCACCGATCGGAAGACAGGAATGAGATCCTCCAGGCGTTCCATGGCGATTAAGGCCAATATCTGAGTAGAGAATTAAAAGCTTAGTAAAGATTGAAGCAGTGATATTAACATATTTTACCCTAATCTGTCGAATGGTGACGTAATTGCCCTTGGTAACGGTACCGGCAATTTCCAGCGCATACCCCGGTTGGTTGTTTTTTAGGGCCAGGGCAGCCGCGAAAGCGGTTGCCTTCCGCATCGGGATATGTCCTACGGCGTTAAGTTCCTTCCACAGATCCATGGCGTACTGGAAGGATTCGGGCGTGTTCTCCCGATAGCACGCCGCGAAAGTTAATGTGATCGAATGTTTAGGATAACGGCCGCCCTGAACTTGGCGCGTTTTTATGATATCGAAAAGCTCCCGCACCTGAGCGTACATGCCTTGTTCGTACAGCATGTCCCCCAAGATTTGGTACGAGGTAAGCTGATCGAAAAAGTCGTTGAAGCTTTCCTTCTTGAACAGTTCGAACGCCAGGGTGGGGTCCTTGAGACAGTAGAGGGCCCGCATAACTACTGGTCCGAAAATGTAGTTGCCAAAACGAAGCTCCTTGGCTTGGGAATTGTATCTGTGAAAAATCATATTGAGTTTAGTTGAACTTTGTTTATTGTAACAAAGATTATGTTAGACTTTCGACTTGGTTTTTAAGTCTACTCCATTGTGATGTAAAATACAGTTTGGTTTTTAGTGTCTCAACCATATTCTAAATTTCCAGAAACGGAATTTTTAGTTAGCATTTATTTTTTCATGACGCCCAAAACTTAAAACCTAAGATATGAGACCTGTGAGCTATGAGAAACGAGACCAGAAACTTGAAAGACGAGACCAGAATTTTGCGGCATGAGACATGAAACATTAAACATGAGATTTGAGACTATAGAGACCTTAAACATGAGAAACGAGATGTGACATGAAGCATGAGAAAGATAGGTATATATCATATCTGAGATTTCAGGTCTAATGTCTCAGGTCTTAGAGTCTCATGTTTCAAAACTGATGCCTCAGAATAAAACTTCTCAGGTTTCATGTCTCAGACTTAAATTCGAGGTCTAAGGTGCCCCAGGTTTATTTCAAATCTTTCAAATCCTCATACCTTAACGCACTCGCAACTTGAAAAATATGCGAGTGTTTTCATTCAAAATGACTTGAAATGTTTTCTCATTTCATTTATACCAATCCTAAATTTGACCCTTCAAAGCAGACTTACTTTTCAATCATATCCACCAACAGCTGCTTGTCCTCTGGGGTGTTCTCCGCCAGATGGATGATGTTTTTCAAATCCTCGGTAAAGATCATATTAGAGTTCGAGCCGGTAACGAATTCCCGCATCCGACGCTTGAAGTTGTCAACATTGTGCATATGCTGGGTACTGATCTTTTCCCGGTAGCTTTCGTAACCATCTATCCCGAGGACCGAGGCCGAGTAAAGGCTTCTCGCCGCCTGCTGACAAACTTTGCCGGCATTGAAAGCTGGAAAAGAAAAACATGAAAGGCTTGTTATAGAAGGATGGGAAGAATAAAATTATAGTTTAAGGCACTTACCAGATACCGATTGTCGAGACAGGGCCAGGATACATTTTCGTAGCATTTTGTTTCGTTTAACTAGAATAATTTGCGATTGTTAATTCTGAATGATGAACCTTATCCAGTCACATAACACCATGTTATGAATTTCACGAATTTCACCAGAAATCAAATCAAACACACGTGCGGCTCTCATTTGCTGACAGTTTGGAAAAAACATCGCATACAAAAACCGGTGAGTTCCTTTTGTGAGTAAACAACAGATCGGTCAGGCGTCAGGCGCTACGCGTATAAACAACAATCTTCATACGCACCATGCACCAAACCAAACTTAATCCGGAGGAAACGTGCCGGAAAACGGTCAAATTTCCAACTATTTCGCAACCTAAAATCGTGGGATGCTTCAGTGTTGGTCCGGATCGAGAATACCTACCGACAGGGGAGAATTTAAAATATTTGAACCTTCCAAAACCAGGCAAAAGGCTAGCTATCGATTTGAACGACGGTTTCGAAATCCGTCGACCGAAACCGGACTCGGCCAAGCAGGAACGGATCGACCATCTGCTGCGGTTTATTCTGAACAATGAGGATCGGTTGAGGAACCGCGATGAGTCCGGTGGGAAAAGGAAACGATTGAGCTGCGACTTCGTTTGCTTCCGGGGTTTACTGCGAATGATCATGTGTACGCCATATGAGCGGCGAACTCCGTGGATTGTGATGGCAACCCGGTACCGTGGGACGATCTACTTGTGTGCAAAGGAAACCGAGCAGAAGCTGGCTGAGGAAGCGAGCCAAACGGAACAGCAGCGACGATTTTGCTACTATGGGTTTAAATTTGAGCAGCACATTCTTACGGGTGAGTATTCGAGAACGCGCGGAATCATTAGTTGACTTTTGGCCAATATCGATAACAAGTAAAATCAGTGGATACACATGTGTCCATTCCGGACATACGTGGCGGTCGAACCATCCATAATCCACTGCGTCGCAGAACGATGTGTTGACACTATTCGGTATTTCTTCGATACAGTTGATTGGTGAGGGACAAAAATTTCAGTATTTGGTCAAGCTTCTATTCAAAAAATGCTCCTCCCTCTTTTTAACACCTTAGTAACTTTCTTCCTATGGTCTATCCGTCTATCATTTCATATCTATAATACTCACCGATAAAGCATGCTCAGTTTCCAAAAAGTAAAATTATATTTCAACGGCGATCATTACAGAGGTTTAAGTTCCAAACCATCAGAACACCAATTTTTCCTATTAGGAAAATTGTTTTTTTTTAACAATTACAAATACATTTGTCGAATAAGGCATGTGTTAACACAGGGCCCTATGACATACGTAGCTCGAATGAGTCGAGTGCTTGAAGGTTCGTGACTCTGCTGTTTCACTCGACTACCGTAATACGACATTTCGCTCGACTCGACAGTGACTGGAGTTGAGTCGAGTTACTCGACTCGTCTTATGTAATAAGGCCCATAATGATTCAACCACAGACACAATTCAACGTTTAGCGTAAAATTTTGAAACCTTTAAATTACAAATTGATATTGTGGTTTGGTGTACTCAAACCAACAACTTTTCCTAACAGACGAACCAGATCGTCCCGCGGACACATCCTGCCCAGTCAACGAAAGCGAAGAATTTTGTGCCTTGTTCAGTACCACCCTGGATGGCAGTCGGGTTCTTTACGGAGCCGAAATGGATGGCATAACACCAATAAACCCGCCCCTAGACAAGCAAACTCTACCGCCAGAAGTCCTAAACCGTTTAGAATTTGTAGAGGTCAAGGTGAAACGTCGTGAGACCAATCAAAGACAGGCACAGAACTTCTATCGCTTCAAAACCCGAAACTGGTGGTGCCAGAGCTTCCTGGTCAACGTTCAGCGACTGGTTGTGGGGCTGCGAAATGATCGCGGTGTGGTGGACGAAATTCGGGAGATGACTCTTTCGGAACTGGACCGAGACTCGCGGCAGTACTGGTCGGCTTCCGTTTGTATGGATTTTTGTGCCCAGTTTTTAGGTGAAGTTCGTAGATTGATGAACGGTGTGGATTGTAGCGGGACTGTCTTCCGATTTACATATGACGCCGAACGTAGCAATTATGTGGGATACTCCATCTTTAAGGGCACGAACGATGAATCCTTTCTACCTGATTGGTACTGTGAAGCAGTTGAATAAAAGTAAACATTATAATTAAGAATTATTTTTCGAAGAACATCGAAAAGAACACATTCATTTACAATTACTTTATTTTTTCAGTTCTTTACTTTCTTTCAGTTTTTGTGTTAGTATCGTGTGTAATAAAAAGGAGAAATATCCTAATGTTTGTTTTCTGCATGGGTCTGCACAACGATAGGATCAGCGATCAGCGTTTGTAACGAAGAACAGTGTGGTTAAGCCTTTTGGTTATGCAGTTTTCATTGATTTCCATCCTTCTTATGCGTTCTTTTCTATATGTTCACCATAGTAATTTATTTATACAGAATCTTTGAATCTTAAGGCGGACTACTTTTCTGACCGTCTTTTTTTCTCGCTCTCGGTTGGGTTAAAACAACGATATAGTTCAATATCCAATCAATTTTATCTATATAGATAGTTGCATAATCCATATTATTCGTTAGAGGCTCGTTTCGGGCCGAAGAAATGAAGATGAAATTTCCGATTGCCATTTTTGCTACTATTATAGCGCATATTCACTACACTTCCTGCTCTCACTTTTTACACACGAGTCCTATATTTCCGCGTACCAAGCGCGTCTAACACGACTCTTCTTCCAGTTGTCCGACTTTCCCTCCCCTCGAATTGCATAGAACTTAGAAGTTAGTTTTTTTTTATCATAAACTCGCTATTTACGACTACTATAACAAACAGTATGATCTGTTTATCTTGATTTTTCATTGATTTTGTTTTGTTTTTTTTTGTTTTCTCTAAACTATGATACACTACATTCCCAAATAGTATGTATAAAATAATAATAATATTTAAAAAAAAAACTACAACAGGTTTGTTTTAATCCATTCTGTGGCGGCCGAATGACTAAGCGGTGTGCTGATGTGACTCCTCAATAATTTAATATCTGCAAAAGAAATAAGTGGACTATTATAAATCAAAATTACGCTACAGTTAGAGTTAGAGAACAACCTTAAGCATGAAAACACGGATTGAAATTGGAACATGGACAAACTCGGAGACGCTTTGAAAAACTTCCCATCTAAGGAGGGAGGACGAGCCACCGTTAATTGATATCTCAGGTCTGGAGAGGCCAAGTCGATGACAGTCAACACAGATAATACGTTCTTGTTTTAAGAAGAAAAAAAAAAGAACTCACCGTTCAATTTGTCGAACTGCTCATTTTGAGGGTTGATCCATTTTGCACGATTTTGTTCTTCCATTTAGGATGTTAACCCGAATCGGGTAATTTTTGCTATGTTTGTATAAACTCTGTTTGCACGCTTTCTGTCGATTTATTTACTGAACTGCTTGGGCGGCGGCAGCGGCTACAGCCGGATCCGGTTGTCTGTTTCCATCGGCGACGGCAGCAGCAGCAGCATTTTGCTGTTGTTGTTGCTGCTGCTGTTGGGCTGCTGCCTGAGCAGCCGCTGCAGCTTCGATGCGTTTCTTACGCTGATGATCGTAATTCACTAGCCGCTGGCCGACCAGATATTTGTCGTTTTTGATGGCCACGTAGAGTTTCTTGAACTGGCGTATCTGTAATACCACGATTGCGATGATGAACGCAATCAACAGGAAGAAGGGATAGATCTGGCGTGCTATCAGTATTCTGGTTAGTTGATTGGTGAAGAATATCGGCAGAATCGAGTGGGCTATCACGTACGGAACTGCTAGGGCGAGGCCGAAGCAGGTGATGACCGGGGCACCCAGCTCTCGAATGATAAATTTAAGATTCATATCACGGAGACCGTCCCGGTAGGCTTGCTCGATGGCATGTTTTAGGGCCCAGTCGGGTCCCATGAGCGTAAGGGCACAGGCTATCTTCGTGTAAAGAACTCCCAGTGCCCAGTCCTGCCACAGGAACAGGACCGGAGTTTGCTCCAAGGGAACCCTCAGCGGTATGACTACAACAAGTTCAAGCAGCAATCCGAACATCAGGGGGATGACGCCAAGCATAAGTACAAAGATCATCGCTGCCAGGGCATAGGATGTTGCTACCGATATCCAGTGCTTAACCTTCTCCATGACGGCTGCCCGTCCCTGAGGGAATAGATTGACAGCTACGGCTATTCCCCGGGATATGATCCAGCATAGGTAAGTTCCCATAGCAGCCGTGTAGAGTTCGTGCGGTCTGGGCGGTGTTTCCGGATTGACATTCGCAACCGTATTCGGTGGTGGAGTAATGTGAGATCCCATTGACCACAGGGCCATTCCGTATCGTCCAATCCATACTGGAATGGTTAGTGTTATCAGGGATCCGATTACCAAGCTGATGCACATAAGTCCCAACAACCCTATGAGTCGAACGGCGAAGAACGGAGGTCGCTCGTACGGTTGGAATCCAACGGGAACGTCTCGCTGCATGATGGCTTGGTGGGCGGCGGCCAATCCAGCTCCAAGGTCCGGTTGTTGTCGAGCAGGAATTTCATCCTCGTTTGGTCTTCTATCCGATCCCAGCAGATAGCTTTTGATTCCGAGAATGCGAGACACGACGTTGCACCATATCCTTACCAATCCCTTAAGCCAAATTCGAGTGTGCGATTGTTCGAAAAAGCCCGGAAGAATAATCTACAACAATTCAAGAATTTTAATAAAAGAAAATGAAGGACTGTTAAAAAAAACTGACCTGCAGCAAAAGCAGCTGCAAGCTAAGCTCGTTTACTTCCGAGTCCCCGGAAAGCGTGTACGGTAGGAAGGTAGGCCACAGGGATTTAAGGATTTGAATCGGAGCCCACAGCATCAGTAGCACTGCCGAGCCGAAGATGATGGCCGAAGCAATTAGACGGCGGGCGTGGCGCAAAATCGATAGGTGAATCATTTCCTGTGTGGAAGAAATAAGTAAAGAATATGTTACTGACTCTTGTTTTAGAAATAAAGAAGTTTCAAATGAACGAAGTTGATTTCACAATTGTTTTTTGGATTTTTCTTTTTATGTTCTTTTGTCGACGAGCAATCCCGAAGGCCTGTGCATAAGGTAGTAACAACTGATCGAAATGTTTGGAATAAATTTGGCAGGGTATCAGTGACCGAATGTTGAAGAGGGATAAAGATAGAACTGCGATGTTAAAAACCGGTTTCGATAGAGTATCGATCTATCGACCTACCGTATCAGGGGCGTCCAGGATTGTCTGTAACGATAACGTACACGATTGGACATTGATGATTTTTTCTTAAATCTGTAACTATATTTTTTCATGAAGAAGCAATTTGAAATGAATGTGTAATCGACTGTTAAAATAAAAACGAAACAGAGTGAAAAAAAAAACTTAACAAGAAGTACCGGATTGAAAGCTCACCTGAATGGGGCTGAAATCGGGATCGTTCAGATTTCTCAGAAACCAGAGCACTCCCGGCCGTAGCACTTCCCGCAGCAGCACGATGAAGGAAGCGAAATAGTACACGTACACCATGCCAAACATCCAGTGAATAAACAGGGACGTCCCCGGGGCAGCCTTGAAGCTGGCCTTTCTATCCTTCAAAGTTGCATCGAACATCGGAAGCGAACAGATGTCCAACCACCAGCCGCAAACCAGGGGAAGCACACCGATCTCGACCACGGACAACAGCGATACCTTGACCACAATGTAGCACAGTCCCAAAATCCTGCGTTGCCTACGCCATCTCAGGAACCTCGCAATGGCATGTAGCTTAACCAGCGTTATTCCGATCACACAGTACCCCAGTAGCGTCGTCAACAGTCCGTGGAAATGCAGCAGCGGTTTACCGGGACTAATAATTCCAAGGAACGAAATCAAGAAGTTTCCGATCGAGTATGGACAGAAAGCGAAGATAAAGATGAAGAACGTATTCAGGGAAACAACCCAGAACACGTGCTCCAAAAACACCATGGATCCGTCCAGTCCCAGCAACCGTTCCCAGGTAAGTTCCTCGGCAGCCCGTTCCCACTCCATCGGGTTCCAGTTGGCTTCGTCGGCTGCACCTTCGGCAGGTTCGTTGACACCGTCCTGATCCGGTTCTGCAGCAGCGTCTGCCGCGGCAACTGGTGGTGGTGGTTCGGCCGGATCGATCGGAACATTATCGGCTGGTATTTCAGGAATGGGTCGATTAACGGGAGCGGCGGGTGCAGCTTCGTTACCGGCGGCTTCAACCGGACGGTTCTGTAATGAAAAAAAAAAACAAGGCATGGCATTGAATATTTTATTATTGTGGTTTTCAATCTTATGTCTGAAAATTTAAATCAACGATAAGAGGACTCGTTAGAAAATCGAAGAGGGTAGATACTCCCTTATGGAAGATCCTTTCTCTCATTTTCCTCTCTATCTATTGACTAGTAGGGCGTGGCCGGCGCCGTTATTGATGTATCAAGAGAGGGCATTAGTTTTGCTGAATGTTCTGTCAATCCTAGGCACCGTTCTTTGACCTCTGGGCAAAATCATGGCCTCGGTGAATTTTTTTTCGTTCTACAGAGCCACATCTGTGGTTATGGAATTCGAAATGCTTTAGTACGCCAAATCCGACCAAAATGAAACAGGGAGGTCATGAGCAGAAGACGATGGTTCATGCACTCTTAGATGTATGCATGCTCAAATATGACTTTTTTTACAGGATGAAAATTTGAATTCAAACCATAACAGCCGGGTGTTTGCTGCCGTGAGTGGGTTCGTCCCGCTAAAAACACCTTGGGCTTCGTGTACCAGATGTGCCCCTTGGTTTCACCACAGCCTACCCCTACATCAAGGGGTAGGCTGTGCTCATGCACTTCTACATCTCACCTTTTTCCTCTTTCTCAATTTTGGTCTTTCTCCTTTTCTCTATCGCCAACTTCAGACTGGTACAGAAAACCCCGAGACGTGTGCCAGTTAGGTAACGCTTTCAAAGTAACTCGCGCCCGTCACAGCATCCACTCCCGCAGGATTTCTAACCACCAAGGCATGGCCGATTGAGAAACTACCAAGCTAGAATCCCGTCACGATCACCCCGAATGATATCTAAGCTTCCCTTTGCTGCAGGAAAGATCCTAGCTGAGTACGTGAGACCTTTTAAGTCCCACCACAGGTATGACTCCAGATGAGGGTTATACCGCGCCCTAAAATCGCTTTGCTTTTGGATTGTGGTGTCATACGAGGCCCAAGACCTCAAGCTCTCTCCGTTCATCATTTTTCCTGATTCTTATAAGATCGCGCATGATTTGCGAGATTTCGTCGACTATAGCACGCCACGACTGTTTGTCGCGACACATTTCACTCACAATATTTTCCGCGTTCAAATATTGAAGTTGTTGACGCCTTGAAATGAACCTAGGGCAGACAAAGATAGCTTGTTCTGCCGATTCCTCCATATCTACGCATTCCGGGCAATAAGGCGAGCTGATAAGCTCCGATGAAGGTATTGCACCCATGACCCGAAAGAAACTGCGTCAGGTAGAAGTTGGCCTCTCCATACTACCGATTTAACCTATTGAAACAAGTTGAGCACCACTGATTTTCAGTGTGTGCTGCACGGCTAACTACAACCCAAAACACAAACACTCAAAACCCAAAACTTGTAGCAATTATAATTATTTACTTACACACGACATTTAAAAAACTTTCGCTAGCTTACATTATTACTCACGGGCCCGTTTTTCCTACTCTAACATCAAACGCACAAGAATCATATCACAGCTGCTTGACGGCGTACCGCAGCTGCCCGGAGCACCTCCAACGACTTCCGGCTCGATCCGGCGGGCTCTCTCCACGCCCGCAGCTTACTTTCGCAAAAACGGGACTTGCAAAACCAAGATGGCGAAAATCGAGTCCCGAAAAGCGATTGGCTCAGCTCCCAAAAACGACCTGCCGATTGTTAATTTTGGCTTCACATAAACTCCTTTTCTGCACAGTAATTTGGCTACTCACCCGCTAGGGGTCGCTTTTTTCCTGCACCTCCAATTCCCAACGTCGCACAGTGGTTCAAATCTTCAAAAAGCCGGAAAAAGCCCATTTTTCAAGTCAGCAACAACCAAATTTTTTGTATTGGAATCGAATCTCCAATATTCTAGGAACGTTATGGTGTATTCAGATATTTTTTAAGACCTTTTATACACCTTCTATGAAACAAACATGAACGACAACTTTAACACAAGAATAAAAAATTGGATTTTTTATTCTCAGCCTAAAACAACTTAAAAAAGCATATAAATTTTTAAAAATTTATAAATGTTTATACCGAAGTGATGTATTATAATCTTATTCATAGTTTGAAGATAAAAAAGTTCCTTAATATCAAGAACTAATAAAGTTTCGCTTGATTGAAAGCCCAAAATTAGATGATAAAAATTTTTCGATTTACCCTATTTATTTTTCGGAAGCAAAAATAAAGCTTGCGCTGCCGATCGCCGTGGTAAATAATACACCGTTGGATAGGTGGAAGTCTCATCAAAAACATATCTTAAAATCAGCTGCTAGTTTTTGCTATATTTTGGATACGATATCATTGAGTGGAACGCTGTTTGGTTTAAAAATGCAAATTTTAAAGTATTTAGACAAAGTAAACCAAGCATTGTTTGCTTCGATACATATGCAAATTCACCTTAAAACATCAGTTTTAATATTTGTCAAACCAACCTACAGGAATTTAGGAGCCCATACTTAATTTTAACAAAAATATTCATAGTGAATTGAAAAATATTCAATTTCCCAGTATAAAGCTCAAACCCCGTTTTAGCAATTATTGAAAAAAATAACAAATTTTGGAAAAAAATCTAATTTATTATTTTTTCCAACTTTTCGCCTATAATCTTTAACAAAATAGCTTTTTAATAATTTTTTCCCACTTTTTTTTATTTTGAACCACTGTGCGTCGGATGGGTGAATCCCAGGGCAGCAGTTCCGTGTGTGCTCTGTAAGGTCGAAAGTGTCTCAACACCATTTGTCGGAGGGGATTTTCAATTTGCTTCACTCACCCTACTACCTGGTTTGCGCTGCTTCAAATATTCTTTCGCGCTCTACTTCCTTCTCTCAGCACAACGCTAACATCAACCTACGATGAGAGGCGAGTTTTTAGATAAAACACTAAATGAATCCTTACTGCTTTACCGTTGCTTCCGCACAGGTTGAATCTTGTCGGTGCTGGGTCGGTCGATGCTGCTTAATTACGATGATGATTGTTGTTGTTCGTTGCTCTTTGTTTGTGTTATTTTTTTTTCACGTGCGCGTTTGACAGCTACACTCCTGTTTCTATACACTCATTCTTTGGTATGTTTTTCACTCACATGGTAGGACTACACACTAAAAACAAAATTGCTACACAAACTTAATTATAATGCTACACTATGCGTCCATCTTGCGTTGTTCGATGCATCCCATTGCTCCTGCCACTTGAGCATTGACGCTGCTCGTTGAGTTTTACGCACTCCTTTAACAGCTCTTGCATTGTAACACTCCACATCCGCGGATGACAAATGCTGCATCTGATGATATGGTCCTGTATGCACAGGAAACTCGCATGGCTATCAGCCGATGTGTGCTGCGTAATTTGGATCTGTTGCACTCAACCTTGACATATGACTTGACTAACCATCGCCTTTTTACCGAAGTTTTCGGTAAAAATGGATGTTTCCGTCTCGTCAACACTTTGGCCATCCTGAACAGTGTAATACTGGTCACCCAGGAGTGATTTGTAATCAAACTTGCAACGGGTTTCGTCCTCGATGATAATGCAAACCAATTTTCTAAGCAGCAGCTGATCATGTAATTTACGAGCTCTTGTTTTGACTGTGCTTCGGCTCTTGCTTTTTATATGTCTCTAGCTAGACTCCATTTTACTTTGACACGATGAATGGTACTGAGAGGGGACCTCACTTTTTGGCCACATCCCGCCGTAAGCACGCATGTCTTTCCGGTCCAAAATTTTGTCCACCGGACCAGATGTCCGGCCTAATTTTGTTTTACGACGAAGCTGCTTTCCTCTTCGTATTTCCGAATCACATTTCGGACTGCTCCAATGCGTGCTGCATTCATTTTCGGCAACTGACTAAGCGAAATGTTGGAGATAGTGACTCGGCTGGATTTTGTACGGTCCCTGTTCATCGGAGCCCGTTTCGAGAAATTCGGATTATAGCGGTCACCACAGTTTCTACACCCGCCCGTGTATCAAGGATGACGAAAAGGAACTGAACGCAGCTCTGAAGGAGTATTTCTTGATCTAGTCGCTGGGGATTGCCGAATCGTCGAAGTTGTCAAAGGATGAAGACAGTGCGTTGAAGATCCTGTCAACCGAAACGCGGCTAATAGAGAAACGCTACGACACTGGATTGTTGTGGCGTTACAACCGAATAAACTTGCCAAGTAGCAGAGGAATGGCCCTGAAGTGTTCGATTACGAGGAGAAGGGGTACGACGACTTTCCGCTCTCAGGAAAATGCGGAGAAGCATTCGACCGACTGGTTCTTGCCGATATTTCCGTTTACGAATCCAAACAAGCCAGGGAAGATTCGCGTTGTATTCGACGCAGCAGCCCAGGTCAATGGAGTTTCCCTCAATTCGTTTCTGCTTACGGATCCCGATCAGCTAACGTCCCTGTTATCAGTCCTCTTCAAGTTCCAGGAGTTTAGCGTTGCCGTCGTGGGAGACATTCGAAAGAAGCCAGATGATTCTGTGGACCAGTGGAGATAAGAGAGAAGATGCCCCGCGGTGTACGTAGGGACGGTGATGACTTTTGGGGCGGCATGTTTTCCAAGCAGTGCACACTGCGTGAAGAACCAGAACGCTGACCGATTCGAGGAACAGTATCCTAGGGCGGTGCAGTGTATCAAGTATGAGCACTACGTGGATGACATGCTGATAAGCGTTGAAACCGAGGAGGAGGCGGTGAAACTAACTGGTGAGGTACGAGGGATCGTTGCGCAAGGAGGTTCCACAATCCGGAACAGGCTTTTAAACCTGAGCCTCGGTCTGGAGATGCCCAGACGTTGTCAAGTAAGGCCTACTGGCCGAAGATATGAAGCGGATGGAATGCGATAAAGAGGAACTGAAACTAGCTTTTTTTCGGGTGAGCAGACCAAAAAACCATTCAAGATCCCGGGCAAGTGCTACAAATGCGGAAGATGAGTCCGCCTCAAGAGAATTGCCTTCTGTAGTCTGCACTGCTCGTAACGTTCTTGAATTCCGTAGTCAAGGGACTCCCAATCATGGTTATTTTCCTAGCTATCTGGACAGCTTCTTCGATCACTAGAAACCCTGGAACCCAGAATGAATACAATCTGTTTCTCTTGGCCAGATTGCAGCCAGATTATGTATTAAGAAACAATACACTCCCATATTAGTACAGAAATACAGGGTTAAGGGCAGCATGACTATCAGTATTTTTTTATTAGTTGATCACCCAGGTGGTAAATCCTTTTTAGGAATGTATTCCAAGGCACGGCAAGCCACCGCGTGCCCCCTGTATGCTACTCTGGGTTCATAGGTGCAATTGGTCGACTCATGATACTATGTACCCCTACGCCATAAATTTCACCTGGAGCCTCTGGTCATAACTCCCATCCGGACCTGCATCGAAGACGGTACCCGAGATGGGAGACCAAATACGCGCTTGAGAGCTCATCGGCTTACTCAATTTCAAGTCAAAACTCCAGCATATGCAAACTGTCTCTTGTTACAATTCAAGACTTAGGACCTCTCCTCTGACGACTCGAGGTCCGGCCTTTACTCGTAACTCGAGGCTCGCTTGCTTTGCACGACTGTCGTGCGCTTCGCCTCTGTTCGAGACCACTGCAAGAGACCAATAACCTTTCCTCTAACGACTCGAGATCTTGGCTCCGCTTAGTTTGTTTCGAGGCCCTCTCCACTTTGCCGGTCTTTGTGCCGAATCGAGAGCAGCTTATCCTAGACTCGCGGCTGTCACATCACACGTTCGGGGCTTCACGAAAACTACTCGGATGATTCCCGGCGAAGACGTCCTCCTACACCGACTCGAGTGACTCACCCGCCGACGACGTGGAGTCACTCTACCCGAGAGTATTCCGCGGCGTGAATACTCTTCCCCCTACGAGTTCGACTGCGAAGAAGGTAAAGTCTTATCTCCGCAGCTTCCGTCGTCGGAAGCGTGTTCTACTCAGATGCTTCCCGACGAAAGAATCACACTACACCAGTCGCGGACTAGTGCTGGTTCCAACTCTTCTGCAGGGCAGTCATGATCTGGGTGAACCCATCGTTGACCACGCGCCAATTATTGGCATCCTCACACATCCTGCGCAAGATGTTGTCGACTCTCGTGTCTGGTCCGCAGGCGGCAAGCATGTTAGCGCGTACCCCTTCGAACCTCCGACAGTAGAACACTACGTGCTCTGGTGTCTCTACTGTGTCACCACAGGTTGGGCAGAATGGCGAGGCCACGTGTCCAAACCGATGGTGGTACTGCATGGAGCATCCGTGACGAGTCAAGAACTGTGCTATGCAGAAATCCACCACTCCATGTTTCCGATCTATCCAGAATCCGACGTTAGGGATCAAGCGATGGGTCCACCGGCCACGTTCTGAGCTGTCCCAGTGGTGCTGCCAGGTGAAAATCGAGGCCTCTCTGGCATGTTTCCGCACATCGGGCATGTACCTGTGCTCGTAGCAGAAGCTTCATCTAGCAAGACGGAGATGGGCATGACCCCCGCAACAACATCAGCAGCTACCGAGGACACCGTTCGATATTCGTTGATCACTGCCAGATTCATCAGCCGCAGGTTACACTGCCTCCTCAAGACTGCCGCTCCGTACCGCGAAATGGACGAGGTCACACTCGCCAGTACCCTCCTTCTGTTACAGCGGATCGCCGAGTTGTTTGACATGACCCGTGAGAGGGCCGCTTTCTCCATTGCTGCCTTTTTACAGGTGTAGTCGACTTCGGCCGTAAAGCTAAGCCGGTCGTCGATCATCACCTCCAGGTACTTGATCGCACGCTTGCAATCGTCCCTGATTGTGCTGAAATCAGGTTGGTGATCAGCACCATCGCGGTCTTGTGGTGAGCCAGACGCAAGCTCTTGGAGTGCATCCAACTTTCCACCTTCTCAAGGTAACCGGACCTCTTTGGTTGATGGGCCTGATGCCAGGAGAACCACGTCGTCTGCGAATCCCATAAGTCTCACTCCCGTGGGGAGACGCTGTCTCAGCAGTTCGTCGTAAACGATATTCCACAATACCGGGCCAAGTATCGATCCTTGTGGAACCTTTGCCGAGCCACTCACTGTTTCCAGTCCCTCACTGGTTATATATTGTAGTTGGCGATTACGGAAGTAACACTCCACAATCCCACAGATATATGCCGGAATCCTCATACGAATGAGCGACGACGCAATCGCTACCCCACTGACGCTGTTTAAGGCGTTCTTCACGTGACTATCAGTGAACATGTACTATGCCCCTCTTGAACAGGCAAGGTGCACAAACTCACATTCCCCTTGATGAGTTTTGAAACATGTTGAATCATACACAGAATTATAAACTCTCACACAGAATTATAAATTTTGCGAAAAGAGACGGATTGAAAAAAAGTCAAAATTTAGAAATACAAAATAAGGCAGACAACGTCGGAATAAAAAAAACTGGTAAATTTTGTTAATAAAAATCACAACAATCAGGTGTTTTTTGAATTAATTATAAATTCACATTGGGAAGTCTCCTGTCACATGAAATCAACGATTCAGCTAGCGAAGTGACATTGAATTCGAAATTTTGCTGGCCATTGATTTGTGACCGGAGTTGCATTAAATCGTACAGTATTTTTTTCATCTAAGCTCAGACTGAAAAGCAGCAAAATTTTTTGGATTGAAATGCTCTCGATGACCCCAGAAATGAAAACGCAACTTACCCTATTCTGCAGATTGATCAAATTGTTATCCACAAAATTGTTGTTATTGTTATTGTTGTGCTCCTCCTCGTTGTTGTTGTCATCGTTATTATTGTTGTTGTTGTTATCGTCATCCTCGGCCCCATTATTCCCGTTTCCATTGCCGGCATCCGCTTGTTGAGCATTGGGAACGGCAGCTGGCACAACCGGATTGTTGACAACCACCGGCGGCGGATCATCCCTTTCGAGCCAATCCGGTCCACCACCGTGAATGATCTGTTCCCGCAGCCAGACGAGTCCCACGAACGTAAACAGAGTACAGGTGGCCACGAAACAACCCCGCAGCACATCAATGGCAATGTTTTCCATAGAGAACATTTCGAATGGGAGCGTGAGCAACACGTCAATCGAGCCGGAAAACAGAAACCGATAGGTCCGGTAAGCCGTCAGCGGAACAACTCCGAGCCAAGCCACGGCAACCATACTGTAGTGGATCCAGTACTTGACGGCGGTTCCAATCGAGCTCAGCAGCCCTCCGGCGACATATTTCAGCGGAAGTACCCGGGGCATATCCGGCGAGTAGATCGGGGTAAAGGAAAACCGATGCCCGCATAGCTCGCAGTATTCCTTCCGGGAGTAGCGCATCCATTGCATCAGACAGTCCTGGTGGATCCATTTTATGCTCCCGGTACAGATGCAGGGATGGAACAGCGGCCGATCGGATTGTGCCTCACAGCGGCAAACACGGCAAATGTCCCCTTCCATGAATTCTGTGACCTACTTCTCAGAAAACCTGTTCCTTCGAAAGGGAAGCTTACTGCTGAACAAGCAATAATTTTTCTTGTTTGCTCTTGCCGAGCGTATTGGGCAGACGCATTCTTCCGCCTCCTTCTGAAGGGGGAGTCGATTTTTCTTTGCTTCTAATCCGCCAAACACAATACCTCAAACCGAGCAATCCGGAACCTTACGCAAACCACACTACTAACACGCAACCCGTGAAGGCCACCAAGCGATTTCCTAATGCCTTCAATCTTTAATTTGTCTGTCCTTGGAACAATCGTTTTTTGCTCACGTTCTTTCAACACCACACAAAACTTCCAGCAGTCACAAGCAAAGCTCTGATCGGACGGGGGAAAAAATGTCACCCCACTAGAATGCGATGGGCTAGGCGCAGGAAAACAAAAGCCTATTTTCAGCTCACTTCCGGGTCCGGTTCGGCCGGAATCGGTAATCTAGAAGGGCACCGTAACTCCGCGCACCCGTGGACACCACTTTCGAGACGTTTCGGCGGTCGCGAATGTAAGAAAACTTCCAACTTCTACGATATTTTCCGACGGACAAATTTCTCCTGTGTGTGGTTTTCAGCTGTCGATTATTTTTTTTCTCGTCCGCGGTCGACCGAAGCCTTCTTCTTTTTCTGCTCTGGGCGACGGTGTACACGGAAAAATTGAGTTATTCATTAAATGTATTGAGATTACACCTTCAAAATAACTAATTGATTGTTGTTCAAAATTTGTATACCCTCAATACAGTTTTGGGTAATTTTGGGTCATCAATATACAGATGCAAACTAAAACTCAATTATTCAGCTCTGTATAAAAAGTTTGCTGTTGTTGGAATGCTTTGGAAGGGGATGTCAAAGCTAAAAATCTTTCGGAATCATGTTGTGTTGTATTGTGATTCACATTGGTATTTAATTTCAATCGTTTTTAAGATGAAATCATTATTTTTAATTCATTAAAGGTAATTACTTATCATTTAATAATTATTAGTAATTATTTATCATCATTCAACTTAATTCTTTTATCGAATTCTTCTATTTGTAATGTTAAAACAGTCAGTTGGAATAAAAGCATCTACTACAGCCGGTGGAAACTGTCGTTCATGTTTCCGGAAGATTCAACAAAAATTTGAACAAAGATGCGGTCAACTAGCAGGATCCGGAAGACCGAAAGCCAAAAATATGCCGGGGAAAAGTTTGTTGTTCGTTCGAGCTTCGGAAATTGGTGAGTAGATAAAAATGAATATTCTGTCTTACTTGCTTCCATTTTTTTTTGTTTTCTAATTTTGTACTCAGAATACGAAAAGTAACATTACATCTGGTGTGGTGCTATCCAATCTGCATCAGAGTAAAACCAAGGGAATATGAGTTTTGGTTATTCAAGCGCTGCCGTGAGACGCCGCCGGCTGTTTCCGTTGAATTTGGTAAGCATTACGTATTCAATTCTGAAGAGCAAATATTCATATCTACCTATATGTTACATTTTTAGTGTTTTATCAGTATCTGCTTTGTACAATGAAAGTGAAGGCAGCTGAGGCTCCCTCCACCACCAAGAAGCAGGACGAAGATCAGCTCCATTCCATTACGGCAAGCAGAACCATTCCCGATTCAAGTATGAAGAGGAAAATGAAAAGGCCGTTTATAAGAGAAGCTTAAGGCAGATAAAAAAGATCGCCATTCAGTGGAGCCTCCATACGTTGAAAAATGTAAGTATTATTTAATATTCCATAATATTTAATATTACATAATATTTAATATCCCATGCGGTTTTAATTTAAACTTAAATGTTGTCTGATTTGTCAATCATTGTTTTTTTCTTCCTGTAAGCTTGTGGGAACAGACTGTTCATTCTGATCAGCTCATCGGAACCGTTCAGAAAGGTATCTCATAGTGGATAATTGTCATTTCCAATCAGACAAAACTTACGAATCCAATCTAACAAAATTTTTCCTAAGAATTTTGGAATTTAAATTGAAAATACAATTGACGACTGGCGTTAAAAAATATATGCATTTTCAATTTTTTTTTTTTTTTTGTAAATGCTTTATTTGAAACGGCTCATACCTCTAGGGTTTAAGGAGCCAAACTCGTTTTGCATTTTTACAATTGGTATGCTTAGCTTAACACTTGTTTAGAAGAGAAAGAAGGATAGAAAGGGAAATATGAAAATAAAAAGAATTACAGCTGAAGATCAATAGCTTTTAGGAAAAGATATATTTCGAACATGTAGTCCAAATCCATCACAGCTAACACATCCCTCACTGGAACGTCAGGTGGTTTTCCTCGGGCCCGAAGGGAATCTATGAAATTCGCTCTTGCGACAAGGTGGTTTCTCCGAGCCAAGAAGTAGAATTCGTTGAATACGATTTCACGCTGGTAAATGTTGCCTTCCATTGCACCCACCTTTGCAAGGGAATCTGCCCTCTCATTGCACATTTTCAATTTAACAATATAATTGTATTTATAGAATTCCTTGTTTTCTAGTATAATAACTTCGTTACATTACCAACTAAACTGCATGATTACACAATTAATTGTATTGTTACAAAAGATTAACATAAATTCATTTTTACAGATTCTTCATTCTCCTCATTTCAATTTGGCAACATTGACGATCGTACGTTGGAAGTTATAATTTTAATCATGTTTGAGTTTGCTGCCGAAATAAAATTAAAAAAAAATAAACTAAAATATGAAAGAATACTCGGCATCAGAATGACGGTTTGACAATAAAGATTTTATTGCTACGCAAGAGATTTAAAGTTTGTTCTTTTTTTTGAGAAATTTCATTAATTTTTACTTTCCTGAAGAAATTTTGAAAATGTATGGGCATCCCCATGTCAAAATATACAGAATTGACTAACTGGCTGAAAGCTTTCGAATGTGTAAAAGCTTTTAGCTCACGCTCTGTATAAAGCACTCAAACATAAAACTAAGTGGAGACACTTTTCTCGAATCTGTATGGATTTTTATACAGATTAGAGTAACTTTGATTACCGTGTAATGACGCGGGATGACAGCTGCAACTGGCTGCGTACTTGAGGTGGGGACGGTGTAATTATTGGGTTGCAATTACTCAGTTTTCGGAAAAAATAGTTTCTGAACATCACAGAATTCATATTTTATTAATAAATAAATAGTTAGGACCCAGAATTCAGAAAAATACAGACTGTACAAATATTTAAAATGCAGTGGTGGACTGAAGTTTTAGACTTCCGATACAGTATTTGAAACTGGAATCAAGAATTCAGATTAAGATTTAAAAAAAGGAGAAATTAAAAAATTAAAAATAACGAAACAAACAAAGAAAAATCACAAAAATTGAGAAAAAGATTAAAAAACTTTAAATTAAAAAAAAAACAGTAAGTATTAGAATCTGTGCTACAATGGCATAAAACGCAAATACATTGAATGACAAAAAAGACCCAAATAGAAAAATGATACAAATAACAAATCGACGAGCTAAAGCTTAAGTGATAAAAATAACATAAACAAAAAAAAATATAAAGAAAATATTTAAGGAAATAAAAAAAATGAAAAACTGATTTAAGGAAATGACAAAAGAAAAAAAAATAAAAAAAAACAACAAAAGAAATAAAAAATGAAATTACTACTGAATAAAATTTAAAAAAAACACGAAAAAATCAATTAAAAAGGTAGGTATAAAGCATATCATATCATAAAATCAGGAAAGTTCCAATGTACTTCCTCAAAAAGATATGTTACTAAGCTAAAAAAAAAAATGCAAAAAGAAACATCGAATTCAAAAATCAAAAATATTAAAAAAAAACAATACTGACAGAAAATTCTAAGAATAACATAAATTATCAGAAAAGGGGTGGCTTTAGATCGGCACGTTTTACAAAGCTTCAGCAAATTGTACCAAAAAATTGAAAAAAAAAGAATACCGGTAAGGAATTGAAAATTTAAAAAAATTAGGAACAAAAACACATCGATGAAAATGAAAACAATGACAAAAGAAAGCAGAAATTATAAAGCCCTATATAACATTAATAACAAATGAAAATAAAAAAAATGGCAAATTTCTTTTTGAATATTAAGTTTTCTTGAATTCCTGTGTTCTCAAGAAATTATAAAACACGAGACGGCACGGAATTTTGACAATGTATACAACAATAACCCAAATCTGAATTTTTCTCCATGATCATGTAAATTGAACAAATAAAAAAATTTTGACAGCAGGCCAATTTCGCATCGCATTTCATAACAGCAGCCTAGAATTCGTGTAACTTTCGGGTGCGTGTGACCAGCAGTTTTTAAGAAAAGATCCCGTATAAATCTTCCCCCAAACCATCACGATGAACTCGCTCCGTCGTCTGGTAACCGGTGCGAGCCGCTTATCGGTCGTGTCGAGGAGCAACAACATTCGCACCATTAGTACCAGTTCCGGCCTGCTGGACATCTTCAAAATTCAGAGCCCCCAGGAGTTCGACGAAAAGGTTAAGAACAGCAAGGACCCGATCATTGTGGACTTTTTCGCAACGTAAGATACCTATTTTGTTTTGAGGGTTTAGATTTGGATCTTATTATTTCTATCTTAAATTTCAGATGGTGCGGACCATGCAAAATGTTGACTCCACGCATTGAATCCGTTATCGGGGAACAGGGTGGAAAGGTCAAGCTGGCCAAGGTTAGCCAATTTTGTAATCAGTTCAGTAGTGAAGATTGATTAAACTCATTCATCGTTTCAGGTCGATATCGATGAACACAGCGATCTGGCCCTGGATTACGAGGTAGCTTCGGTTCCAGTTCTGCTGGCCATCCGCAATGGGAAAGTCGAGCAGCGATTGATCGGACTTCAGGACACTGACAAGCTTCGAAATTGGGTGGAGAACGTTGTCGGTGAGAAGAAGTAATAGACCGTTTCCAAGTACATAGTAAGATTTTTGTGGAAGGTGTGGAATGTGTTACATCATCAAATGATAAATGTCAGGAACTTTCTAGAATTGCTTGTCCAGTGACCGAGAAAAATAGCAAATCCTTTAGAAAATTATATCTAGTGGTGTGCGATTTGTAACGTTTGATCAGCACGAAAAATATAAACATGTAAAAGCTGTTGTTCCAATAAATGATAGACTCAAAATCAAAACTGCATTTTGGATTATTTCGAAGCTCATAAAACGGGTAAGATTTTGCTTAATAAAATCAGTTATATTTAAATTCCTTACCCGAGATGCTGCATCAAATCTCTAGCCCTCACATACCTGCTAGTTTGCTGTAGCGTCTCATCGCCACTCTCCTTCGACTTCTCATCGATTTCCCGTATCACATCCCGAGCCTGACTGGACAGCATTTCCCGTCGATTGGTCGATTGCATTCCAGCCAAATATTCCAACAAAACGGGCCAAAGTTCAGCTCCTACCCAGCTCTCATCGAATACCCGTTTCAGCAACAGTTCCTGGATGCGCTTCTGAAACTTCCACTGATCCCGCTGTGTGCTCCACCTTTCCAGGTACTGTTGCATCTCGGATTGCTGTTGGGATTTTCGACTTTCTTCCGATTTTTGCTCCTTCTGTTTGGGTTTCTTCTTCTTTTTAGACTTTTTCGGGGCCAGCTTGGGATTGACGAGCAAAGCCTGTTCGAGCGTCGTTCCGGCCGTTATGTCGTGGGAAGGCTTTTTGGATTTCTTCTTGGGGACTTCAGAAGGAATTTCCTCTTCGGGGGTGGCTTTCCGCTTTTCTGTATTGAATGAAAGTTCAGTTATGAATTCATAACTAATTGAGATAATGATTGATTATAGAAATACTCACCCATTTTTGATATTTTCACTTTTCAACTACAGAAACAGAAGTTTAAAAATAGATTTTAATTCTGCCGTGCATTCTGAGCCATCAGGGAAGCCATGCATTCGAAGTAAATATTTACATTTTGAAAAGCACGTGCGCGTGCGATGTTTTTTTCTGGCTGCGTAATGACTGCATATTTTGGCGGAGAGCAAAAATTAAAACTATTTGAAAAAAAATGGGAATTCAGATTTAGATTAAAAATTTAGATTCAGAATTCAGATTCAGAATTAAGATTCAGAATTCAGATAAAGAATTAAGATTCAGAATTCAGAAATCAGATTCAGAATTCAGATTCAGAATTCAGATTCAGAATTCAGAATTCAGAATTCAGAATTCAGATTCAGAATTCAGAATTCAGATTCAGAATTCAGATTCAGAATTTAGATTCAAAATTCAGATTCAGAATTCAGATAAAGAATCAAGATTCAGAATTAAGAATTCAGATTCAGAATTCAGATTCAGAATTCAGATTCAGAATTCAGATTCAGAATTCAGATTCAGAATTCAGATTCAGAATTCAGATTCAGAATTCAGATTCAGAATTCAGATTCAGAATTCAGATTCAGAATTCAGATTCAGAATTCAGATTCAGAATTCAGATTCAGAATTCAGATTCAGAATTCAGATTCAGAATTCAGATTCAGAATTCAGATTCAGAATTCAGATTCAGAATTCAGATTCAGAATTCAGATTCAGAATTCAGATTCAGAATTCAGATTCAGAATTCAGATTCAGAATTCAGATTCAGAATTCAGATTCAGAATTCAGATTCAGAATTCAGATTCAGAATTCAGATTCAGAATTCAGATTCAGAATTCAGATTCAGAATTCAGATTCAGAATTCAGATTCAGAATTCAGATTCAGAATTCAGATTCAGAATTCAGATTCAGAATTCAGATTCAGAATTCAGATTCAGAATTCAGATTCAGAATTCAGATTCAGAATTCAGATTCAGAATTCAGATTCAGAATTCAGATTCAGAATTCAGATTCAGAATTCAGATTCAGAATTCAGATTCAGAATTCAGATTCAGAATTCAGATTCAGAATTCAGATTCAGAATTCAGATTCAGAATTCAGATTCAGAATTCAGATTCAGAATTCAGATTCAGAATTCAGATTCAGAATTCAGATTTAGAATTCAGATTCAGAATTCAGAATTCAGAATTCAGAATTCAGATTCAGAATTCAGATTCAGAATTCAGATTCAGAATTCAGATTCAGAATTCAGATTCAGAATTCAAATTCATAATTATAAAATGCAGATTCCAATTTCAGATTCAAATTTTTGGAGAGGGTCAAATCCATAAGTTGGGAATTTGTGTGGAAATTCTCAAAGCGGGGGGCCAAGAATTTTCCTGCCGTTCGATCAGATGGTGTTTGTAGATCGATCAAATCGTCTTCAAAATGATTTACTTTTGTCTCAAAATTCCTCGTGTTTGTATTTGCTGCTTGCTGTCGTTTGAGGAGCACTATTCCCGGCTTTTAATGTCCCCCTTTTCACTTGTTGTTATTTCGACACGACGAGATTTTCCTCATTTTCTCCGCATTGTCAAGAGGAAAATTGCTGAGGAAACCGGCACGAGAATATTTATAAATATACCCATTCTGATGTTTCCTGGCTGTCTGTCTCGTGTATTTACGTACACCCACACAAAGATTGAAGAATCGAATTCAACAATTCTTGTGCCCGTTTTTTGGGGCAAAAGTGACGTAATCGGTGTATGCATTTAAGACAAATATTTTTAAACATTTTTAAAATTTTAGTGTAGTTTAAATGTATTTTTTTAAATTTTATTCAGGAATACTTCATAATTTTGTTTCAAGATAAAAGTATTTGGGTATCATCTACAACTCATGCATTGCTTACACAAAGGCGTTTTAATTATTTTTTTGTAATAGAAAAACTTCAGAGGTATACTTTCAGGCGTTGTTCACACTTAAAAACAAGAAACTTATGTTTAAAAGAACTTTTCTCGTAGTCGTTTTTTCGCAACAGAAAAAATCTCTCACACTTCTTAAAGTTTTCCCGCAGAGAGTTTTCCATCCAGCCCCCGGTGGATCGGTCGTTGTGTTGATGTTTTTCCCTGAATTTTCCGCTTTTCCCGGTGTAGAGATGGGGGAAAAGTTTTCTCTCAAGGAGGTACATCATGATCGTTGTCATCTCGTCTCCGTTCTATCGTTAGTCGCATCTCAACGATCTTCTCCGACGGGCGTCGCGACGTGGTTCTAACTTTTTCGAGTGCGCGTTTTTAGATAAGACACGCCGGGTTCGTTTCCGCTGCGTGTTTGTTGAAGAGACACGTGTGTATGCGAATAAAACTTACCGATTTGTACCGGTGAATTGTTTTTCGAAACGACTTAGGCAGTGTTGCCAGTTTGTGGAAATCGCTTGGAAAAACTAGTGAAAATTGAAGCTTGCTCGGTAAATTTTATAAGAAAGTCAATAACTACCGACAGCTGGAAGCTATTCGGGTCAAAATTCACCTTTGGAAATTGGTGCATTCGGGTTATGCTGCTTGCGAATCGCTAAAATTAAAATCGGAGTAAAATTTTGCGTTCCACTGTTTGGTCTTGTCGCGGTGCGGCGATAAAATGTGTGTGTATTTTCCGAAGGTCTAAAATTACCGTCTTCAAATGGGTGGTGGCGTAATTCGCGGTGTCTGCCGATGATAAAGTCATCATCTCCGGTGTTTTGGAAAACGCAAATTCTGTGCACAGGAAACTTTCGATCGAAACCAGCTGTTCGAGTCCAAGGAAAAGATGATGTGATTTGACCATCGAAAACCATTTCGAAACAACTTGAAATTAATTTTGCGTTTCAATACCGAATTTCTTCAAGTAGGTATAGTAGCGAGCCAAACAATTCGAGTGCCCTCCCGAAATTCTTGGTTGTTCAAGTAGATCCCAACAAATAATGTGCGGGGCTAAAAATAGGATCGAATAGCACAGCGAGAGAGAAGAATGTGGAAATTGTCCTCCTTGTAGGGTTTTTTGTGTGCTTCTGTCGTTCGGTCATTCTTCTTTCGGGGGAAAACGGAAAGATATGAATGAAAAACAACAAGTTAAGTGTATGGCACATGTATGTTGAAAAAGTTATTGTCAAGTGAAGGTATTTAAAATCCAATGTGTTGTTGTTGTTTTTTGGGTTCTGTCAAAGTGTTTGTAGGTTAACGATCTCCCCTTCACAGCGGGTGATTTATTGATGTAAATTTATCTAAGTGGTAGTTAGTGATCGTTCTGACGGAAATTCGTCATATGTTTAGTTCTGTTTTGGGTGCGTTTTCCCTTTTCCACTAAAAGAGCCGGTGATCAGCTGTGAGAAGAGAGTGAGAAAAAACAGCTGAAGAAGGAAGCCGTGAAGAAGAAGATGTTCGTGATGCTGTGTTGAAGTGATAGGGAAGTGTTAGAGAAGAGTGTTTCGTGGTTTGAACTATCCAGCACCAACACTAAGGTCGTTGGAAAATTTTTGGTGATTGAGTTTTTTTCCGTTTGGCCTGGCTGTCTTCCACACCTAGGAGTATTAACCAAGACATGTGAGTATTATTTTACTTTTGAATCTTTTAACGTTTTTAACAGAGCTACACTAAATTTGAGATAAAACTTTGTAAAAGTTTATTTTAAGTTTTATTTTTAATTTTAACTTCCTTTTTAATGATTTTATGGAAACCAAAATGTAGTCAACAATGTTTTTTGATATTAGAAGTACCACAAGGAGATCACCTAGGACCTCATCTTTTTATCATTTTTCTTTATAACGAAGTGAGATTTTTAGGTAGGGGAGAGTGGGGTATCATGGGCCATGGGGAAACGTGGGCCACTTTTAATATCTCAGATGTGTGTTGAGATAAAATCTCAATCCAACTATCATTGTCGTCGCTTTGCGTGAGCATACATTTCTATATGTTGTTGACTTAAATACGCATCATATGCTTCTTTTATTTATCAAGCTAAAAAAAATTTAGAAAAATTTACTTACATAATTTAAAAAACACCTGCTAATTGCATCGATGGGGAACCTAAAGTTCAAAACAAAAATATACTAATACGCTTATGATCTTAGTTTTTTCATGATCTTTCACGTGGAAAAGGAATTTTTGATGAAACATCAATAAGTCACACAAACGCAATCAATTTGCAAATCATAGCTTGTTGGGAATTGTGGGCCACACATCTTAAACCACCTTTATTTTTATGTTTTTATAGACATTAAGATCTAAAAATACGTTTTCATTATCTGTAAAATTTTCATATTTATGAAAAATATTTTGTCCATCCTATATAAGGAATTTTGCCAAAACTTTCGCGAGCCAGGTTTTGGAATCTATTCGATCATACACAGCTCTCTTTTTTATTTCATCATCTGAAATTGCTTTAAAATATCTTAATGAATTATGAAATCACAGTTTTGGGTCAACTCATGAACTTTGCATGTTATTTGGTCAATTTGGATTTAGTGGCCCACGATTCCCCACCATTTTTCAAAATCTAAAAAATATTGCTTTTTTAAATCAGTAAGAATTTGGAGAAAATAACTTATTAAAAATTAAAAAAAACCTGATGATACCTTGAAAATGTAGAAAACCATACCATTTTTTAATTTCATTTTATCTTTTATAAGAAAGAAGCTATGAAACAACGAAAAAAAGTGGCCCATGATTCCCCACTCTCCCATACAATTTTAAATTTCTTGGAATCGCGGTAAATTTTGTTTTTGTTTAAGCTTCTATCCAATCAATATCGGCTTCGACTGTGGTTCAATTCAATGTCGAAAAGTAATTTAAAGTTCTAATATTTTTTAAGCTGGAGTAGCAAGTCAACTTTTTCTGAAAACAGCTTACTGACGACACTTCCTAATTTTTCCGAATACTAGCGTTTATTAAATACTGTGTCTGTCCATAAATTTGAGTTCAAAAGTGCAGAATTGACTGGATTAGTTTTGATTTAAAATCCTTAATAACACAAAGCTGTTGCCTAATCTATTAGATTTAAAGTGAAAATGCAAATTAGCTAACTATGCAGAGCAAAGGCGGGAGCAATTCATGGGAGCTTTCCATCAACATGCCCTCTAGCCTAAAATTTCAACACCTATCAAGCTTTCTCCTATTGGCGCACTAATGCGTATCTATCCACCTTTCTTTCAAATTCTATGAAATAAATTCTCTCTAGTTTTCATTCCGCCGCACATGCCATTAAAATTATAATCATTCCCGCATAGCAAAATACTGTACACTGAATCTTCCGAATTATTCCGTTCTGATTACATTAATAGTAGTAGTTCATATTGCGTCTTGACTTGATGTGCCTTTGCTAATACAGATAAAATATTATTTCCGAAAGATAGGATTAATATTCTTAGAAACAAAATGATAAATTTTGCAACGCAATCAAAGGATAAAGAATTATTTCTAAAAGATACAGTTAATGGTCATACAAATAGATTGAGTATTTTTGCAACACGCCAATTTTTCCAACCAATTTTTCTGCTGTCACGTAAACGTGGCCGGGTGCTGAAAAATATTTCCCGGCTTAGTTCTGGCCAGTTTCAAAAGAGGCAGAGCTGGAAGGAGTCGGAACGCTAGGCGAAGGATCAGCCCTCTTGGTGATGATGATGGTGAGTTCTTATTCAGCACCTGTAATAATTCATGGTTATTTTAAAAACATAATATTATTTTCTTCCAGGTGCCTGGCAAGCCGAGGACGAGGAAAGGTTGCGGGCTCTCGGTTGCGCGAACTGACAACGGCAGGAGCGCAGTTGCAGAAACGTTGCAGTAAGTTCCAGTCCAGTTCCATAACGGTGGAGTGGTCCGTTGTGACCAATATAGATAGCCGCAACACTTCCGTTGTATCTCCGCCTCCATCTCAGCAGCTTAGGAACGGAAGCAGTGGTTCAGTGGCACAGCCAATAAACAGCCTATTGAGTAAAGTGTAATTCTGTGACGTTCTCCATATTTCAATATGTTGTATTTAAATGTTAAATAAAAAATTATAGAAAAACAAATTTTATTTTATTTTTCTTTTGAATCCATTAATTAATAATAAAAGATACACCGTATCATCCCGCATTTTATGGGTGGATCATTAACAAAAGATAACACGTACGATCCAGGTGGTTCGTTGTATTTGAATCGTTGTTGAATCTTAACTTTACTTAACAACCCGTTCCCTGTATCGTAAAGTGTGTCCAAACGATAGCCGAAACGATTCATATAATCTTTCTTTAATAATCTGGTTACTATTAGGGTAATCTTTGGGGTGTCTCGGGAAAAAGATTACAGGAACGGTCACTTTATGATACTGATTCATGCGGGTTGTGCTTTAAAACATGAGAATAAATGGTTATGTTCTTTCAAAATACCGTTAATATATGAAACCTAAAACTTAAAAAAATGACAAAATTGTCAAAATTGTCAAAATTGTCAAAATTATCAAAATTGTCAAAATTGTCAATTATGTCAAAATTGTCAACAGTGTAAAAATTGTCAAAATTGTCAAAATTGTCAAAATTGTCAAAATTGTCAAAATTGTCAAAATTGTCAAAATTGTCAAAATTGTCAAAATTTTCAAAATTGTCAAAATTGTCAAAATTGTCAAAATTTTCCAAATTGTCAAAATTGTCAAAATTGTCAAAATTGTCAAAATTGTCAAAATTGTCAAAATTGTCAAAATTGTCAAAATTGTCAAAATTGTCAAAATTGTCAAAATTGTCAAAATTGTCAAAATTGTCAAAATTGTCAAATTTGTCAAAATTGTCAAAATTGTCAAAATTGTCAAAATTGTCAAAATTGTCAAAATTGTCAAAATTGTCAAAATTGTCAAAATTGTCAAAATTGTCAAAATTGTCAAAATTGTCAAAATTGTCAAAATTGTCAAAATTGTCAAAGTTGTCAAAATTGTCAAAATTGTCAAAATTGTCAAAATTGTCAAAGTTGTCAAAATTGTCAAAATTGTCAAAATTGTCAAAATTGTCAAAATTGTCAAAATTGTCAAAATTTTCAAAATTGTCAAAATTGTCAATTATCTCAAAATTGTCAACAGTGTAAAAATTGTCAAAATTGTCAAAATTGTCAAAATTGTCAAAATTGTCAAAATTGTCAAAATTGTCAAAATTGTCAAAATTGTCAAAATTGTCAAAATTGTCAAAATTGTCAAAATTGTCAAAATTGTCAAAATTGTCAAAATTGTCAAAATTGTCAAAATTGTCAAAATTGTCAAAATTGTCAAAATTGTCAAAATTGTCAAAATTGTCAAAATTGTCAAAATTGTCAAAATTGTCAAAATTGTCAAAATTGTCAAAATTATCAAAATTGTCAAAATTGTCAAAATTGTCAAAATGGTCAAAATTGTCAAAATTGTCAAAATTGTCAAAATTGTCAAAATTGTCAAAATTGTCAAAATTGTCTAAATTGTCAAAATTGTCAAAATTGTCAAAATTGTCAAAATTGTCAAAATTGTCAAAATTGTCAAAATTGTCAAAATTGTCAAAATTGTCAAAATTGTCAAAATTGTCAAAATTGTCAAAATTGTCAAAATTGTCAAAATTGTCAAAATTGTCAAAATTGTCAAAATTGTCAAAATTGTCAAAATTGTCAAAATTGTCAAAATTGTCAAAATTGTCAAAATTGTCAAAATTGTCAAAATTGTCAAAATTGTCAAAATTGTCAAAATTGTCAAAATTGTCAAAATTGTCAAAATTGTCAAAATTGTCAAAATTGTCAAAATTGTCAATATTGTCAAAATTGTCAAAATTGTCAGAATTGTCAAAATTGTGAAAATTGTAAAAATTGTAAAAATTGTCAAAATTGTCAAAATTGTCAAAATTGTCAAAATTGTCAAAATTGTCAAAATTGTCAAAATTGTCAAAATTGTCAAAATTGTCAAAATTGTCAAAATTGTCAAAATTGTCAAAATTGTCAAAATTGTCAAAATTGTCAAAATTGTCAAAATTGTCAAAATTGACAAAATTGTCAAAATTGTCAAAATTGTCAAAACTGTCAAAACTGTCAAAATTGTCAAAATTGTCAAAATTGTTAAAATAGTCAAAATTGTCAAAATTGTCAAATGGTCGAAATTGTCAAAATTGTCAAAATTGTTAAAATTGTGAAAATTGTCAACAGTGTCAAAATTATCAAAATTGTCAAAATTGTTAAAATTGTCAAAATTGTGAGAATTGTCAAAATTGTTAGAATTATCAAAACAGCTGAGAACAAGACTATTTCTCTTCAATAAAAGCACAAAAACAGACTGATTTATGCGTAATTCAATCTCCGCGAGGGCTGTTCCATATTTGGAAGCACAATTATTTTATCAACAAGAATTCGAAGAACACACGCAACAAACGGTCACGATCATGATGTTTTTCGGGGTATTTTCCACGTTTCGAGTATGAATAAGTGAGTTTATTCGGGTTCCTTGTAAATCGTCAAACTTTTCACTAACAACTAACGGTTGATTGCTAATCTTGATTGCTTCGATTTCACCCCCTCTCAATCCGTTAGTCCAGTTCTTTAAAACAGGGTAGCTTCCAAAGCTTTGGTCTACAAATCCACTATTTGGCTAATTGGCAGGGAAGCAAATCGAGCAGATCTGATAATGATAGCTGGTTTATCACTTGTGTAACACTTAGCGATAAATATAAGAACTTGATGACTTCTCATACCTTTCCAACGCCGATCAAGATAACTCGTCCGAAATTATGTTCTCTCGGTCAGTTCTAGATCTGAGAATATCCTCCGACAAAACTGGAAGCGATCGAAAGAACAAACGCACAGAGAGTGCTTTTTCTAGCTATTTACGTCCATTCTGATTCTCCGCGCCCTTAACTCCATACAAAATAGTGAGAAATTTTCTCTCGTTCGGGAACGAGAACTTATCCTTAACGTTACAAGAGACGATAAATTTGAATCGTTATCCACAACTTATCGAGAGCAAAATTGAAGTTGATAAGTGCTAGTATAGTGTTCTTGCGGAAGAAAATCTCTCTCACGAGTATTTTGATCGGCAAATTCTATCGGAAGATGACGATTTTTGGATTCCGTGCTAATTTGGCCTACCAAAGGCCCAGATTCGGATGAATCCGTCCCATGTATCCCATCAAAAAGCAGATGTCCTGCCGCACACACACAGCATGGTATGCATAATACTGTCGAACAGCTCTCGATACGGTTCCTTGGAATACGAGCCTGTAGCGTACTCCAACCGCAAAAACCATTCGGATCGTCGTGAGCTTGACCAACTGTGCACATGTCTGCTTGAAGTCCACTCCGGGGGGTTGCAGGTACCCTATAATCACGAGGCGTGACTTGTATTGTATCGTACTGCTTGGCCGTTCTCGTTCCCTTTCATTCGGAAAACCCACTTCGACCTTAGTGGTTTCATGTCCACAAGCTTCGAACCTTTACACACGGTTGGCTTCTAAGGATTTCAGTTCTTCTTCCTATAGCACGTAGCATTTTCTTACGGTCGTTTCTGATCGTGTCATGACATCTTTTATTGTTTTCCGGAACGTCTGTAAAGTGCGAGCCGACAGAATTTTTGCTGAAACCAGTAAAGTAGTCGAACAACTTACCGGGAAGCTTGAGCTTCCGTTCGCTGCACCCCAGCAACGCTTGCCTCAACTCAAGCTGTTCTAATTGCGAAGGAAGTGCTCCGGTATCATCAGTTCCGTCAGGCAGTCCATCTTCATCCGTCAGTTCGAAGAAATCAGGTTCATCTGACTCTTCCTCTTCATCAGTCGCCGTTGCAACGTGATCGTCTTCAGCAATCAGGGCTTTATCTGCATCAAGGACCTGGATTTCAACTTCCCCCTCTTGCTCGATAGGGAATACCGCTATCAGCGACTTGACTTTCTCACCAATTACGATTTCTCTTGAACACCGGTCCCACAACCGGAAACCATTCGACGCGTAACCAACCATGGCGGCTTCACGACTTCTGGCACCTAGCTTTTTACACTGCTGATTCGGGACCCACACAATGGCCTTGCACCCTGCACCAGTAACCAGGTCATTCTTCATCATTGCCTGCATTCCTTGTAGACCCAAGTGGCCGAAACGTTGATGCCACAACAGATCGGCTTCAGACTTGCACAAATTTGACTCCAATGCCTGCCGCTGTCAATATCTTCACTGACATGAGGTTGTCGCGTAGCTATGGAGCGTAGAGGACCTCCTTCATAATAATGTGAAACTGCTTGTTGCTCTCGCCGTTGATCTCTCCAACCTTACGAGCGGCAATCGATTTTCCATCTTTCGCCACGTTGATGGTGATTGGTTGAATAAAGTTTCGGATCTTCGAGAAAACATCCTTCGTGATTACTAAATGTTCGCTTGAACCCGAATCGAGCTTGAAGATTAACTTGCCAACAACTCGCTTGAATCCTCCTCGGTTGGCCACGAAACTCACTGCATTTTTATGGCTGGCTGAAATAGCTTCACTTGCAGACTTCTGACGGCAATCCTTGTTGAGGTGACCTCGCTTCTCGCACTTGTGGCACTTGACTGAACCTTGAAAGGATTCCTGGCCTTCTTACCCAAAAAAGCAGCTAATTAGTTCCAGTTCCCCGTGACTTTCGCTTCGTTCCATCCGCTTCATATCTTCGGCCAGTAGGCGTTGCATAACAACGTCAATTGTCAAATCTTTTTCCGGAATGTTTTCCTGCGCCGTTACCAGCGGATCAAATGATTCTGGCAACGTTTGGAACAACAAAATGACTTGAACAGCTTCATCAGCTCTTGCACCGACCGTCTTCATTTGTCGGACCAGGCCATCAAACACTAGCAAATGCGGCCTTAACGGCTCGCCCTCCTTCAGTTTAAAACAGTTCAATTGCTTTCGGATGAGATGCTTCGTTCCGATAGACTTTGTCGCGAGCCTCCAGTGCCAACCACATCTCCTTTGCTGTAGATTTCTCCCGGATCACTTCCAGGCATTCATTGGTAAGAAAACCGACAATTAAAGCCTTTGCCTTCTTGTCGGGCTCTTCAAACTTGGTCCTCTCTATAGCCATAGCAGGTGCATCCTCCGTCAGGTTTTCTAACCCGGAAACTCCTGTCCACCTTGGAACTGCGGAATTCCACAAACAGTATTAGCAGGGGAGCCCATAACCTCTTGAATAATGAGGGACTCAGGATGGTTTGAAGTGTTACTGATAAATAAGCAGCGGCTATACTAGCCAAGGCAAGATACTCTAAAAGTACGGAACCTCAGGGCCGGCTGGCTACCGGGCAACCAAGAACTTTACGGATAAAATACAACAAATAGGAAATTTCATGTTTCTACGCTTTTTTTTTATTAATGTTTTATGTGGCGTGTTGTCTGTGTGTATAAAACAATGTTCTGTATGTGATGTGGCGTGCAAAAGGGCTCACTAACCGTGGGTTTGCTGCAGTTGCTGTTGCGTCGCGACGTCGTGGCTCCGGAAATCCAGTTCCGGAAGCAGGAGGGCCTTCGATGTATTGGCGTATCAATGGAGTGCCGAAACTGTTGGCGCCAGCGGGCGTTGCTGGACTCAGTTGTTGTAGGCATCTTCCTTCAATGACGTTCTCGTGGGCAGGCCCCACGAGAGTGCCCCGTATCCAGACAGACCGAGAAGGGAAATTCTTCTTTATATTTAGAGGTCCTCAGACCCCGAGAACATTGTTGATGCTGATCCTTTACGATAAGGCGCGAGACCACAAGGGATCTGCGGGCCGACTCGTGAGAAAGCCAACCGGCGTTATCGGGTGAATTCCTCAGAACGTCACAGACACTACACGGAAACTATGACTTCACACACGGATGCCTGATTTAGGAGAGAGCGAATTTTCCAGAAGCAAGCTTTCTTTTCGCCTTCCATTATCTCTTTTTCTTTCCTCCTTTTCCTCCTCTGTGAAATGACAGCAGCCAGAAGTAAAATGTAGCCTACTATGGTGCTATCTTGTTGTGAGACAAACTGGACAAGGAACATGAATTTTCTAGAGCAAAATATACAAAACTACAAAATTAAACAACCGGTTACAGAACAAGGGTCTTTATTCTATGAAGTGTGCTTTATCACTGAACTAAAGTAAAAAGTTTTCACTAACAACTAACGGTAGTTTATTATCTTGATTGCTTCGATTTGAAACTCTACTTCTCTTAAACTTGTTGTTAAAAATGAATAATAAGTTTTTTGTTATTAATTGCTATCAAATTCCACTTTTTTTTTCTCAATTTTTGAATGCTTTTTGATTTAGGTATTTAATTTGTGTTATATTTTATATGGCATTGGTCTGAATTATATTACTTTAACGATGAGAATATAAGGTTATATTCTTTCGAAAGGCCGTTAATGTTTTAAACCTTAAACATTAAAAAAATGACAAAAATACCAAAATTGTCAAAATTGTTAAAATTGTCAAAATTGTCAAAATTGTCAAAATTGTCAAAATTGTCAAAATTGTCAAAATTGTCAAAATTGTCAAAATTGTCAAAATTGTCAAAATTGTCAAAATTGTCAAAATTGTCAAAATTGTCAAAATTGTCAAAATTGTCAAAATTGTCAAAATTGTCAAAATTGTCAAAATTGTCAAAATTGTCAAAATTGTCAAAATTGTCAAAGTTGACAAATTTGTCAAAATTGTCAAAATTGTCAAAATTGTCAAAAAATTGTCAAATTGTCAACAGTGTAAAAATGGTTAAAATTGTCAAAATTGTCAAAATTGTTAAAATTGTCAAAATTGTCAAAACTGTTGAAAAAAAATCCAATTTCTTTTAAGAAAAACACAAAACCAGACAAATTTATGCGCAATTCAATTTCCGCGAGGGCTGTTCCATATTTGGCAGCACAATTATTTTATCAACAAGAAATCGGGAGAACACACGCAACAAAACGGTCACGATCGTGATGTATTTCGTCGATAAGTTTCGGGGTATTTTCCAGGTTGATGCACAAATAGGGGGTGTGACCGACTCGAGTATGGATAAGTGAGTTTACTCGGGTGCGTTGCAAATCGTCCAACCCTTCTGAACTTTGCTGGGGCGCCCTGATCTCTGCGTCTGCAACCGGCCAAATGGGTTCAGGTTCAGGTTTGGTTGGAAAATCATGGGTCAAAACGGAACCAGGCGCACACACAGGACGGTTCCGTTGTGACTTCCAACTATGACCTATCACTCTCGATTTCTAGACTCTAGAGAGGAAGGCCGGGTTGAGTCTTATACGCATCATAAAAAGGGGAATCTACAAAGGATAGCGCGTGTCTTATGTTCATACTTTTGATCTAGAGCTGAATCTTGAATCTACAGCTTGAATCTTGAATCTTGAAACTCGAATCTTGAATCTTGAATCTTGAATCTTGAATCTTGAATCTTGAATCTTGAATCTTGAATCTTGAATCTTGAATCTTGAATCTTGAATCTTGAATCTTGAATCTTGAATCTTGAATCTTGAATCTTGAATCTTGAATCTTGAATCTTGAATCTTGAATCTTGAATCTTGAATCTTGAATCTTGAATCTTGAATCTTGAATCTTGAATCTTGAATCTTGAATCTTGAATCTTGAATCTTGAATCTTGAATCTTGAATCTTGAATCTTGAATCTTGAATGTGAATTTATTATTTCAAAATTTCGATCGACACGTTCCTCTCCAAGTAGTGCATTTTATCAGGAACCTCAAGCGACTTTTGAGCCCATTTTTCATGTTCTTGTTTCTGGGGAATCGTGCAATCGGATCGTCTCCTGCCCTCCTGATGGCGACCGTGATGATGGTCCTTCCTCGAGGGGTGGTGAACCAAAAAACACGCTCTGGCTGCGAAATATGTAATCAAAATTGCCAAAAATTCGCGTCGACATCATGTTGTAGATATGCACTCAGCTGCCGATTTAAGGAGAATTTGCAGCGACACGCCGTGGCCCAAAATCGTGAGCTGTGTCTTTCTTCGGTGCCGCTACTAGGTATCTCTACTAGACGTATGGTTACAACATGACCGTGAGCCTCGCGGATTTTTTTTTCGGGGGCCGGCTTCTACACCGTGATGTGATGCGGAACAACTTTCTTTCGAATACAGGACCCACAAAAGTGATTCCTCGCAGTTTCTGAGAGTCTTATGCAATCACACGTGTACTGCCTGGAGCCTGCATTAAAACAGTGCTTTAAATTCGGCGAAAAATGTGTATTCAAGGATTCGATCAAGGAGTGGGAGAGCGACTCTCCGTGTATCATTATTTATTGATTAACCCATATTTCAGTTGCTCCGGGGTTTTTTGGGTAATCGCGATCGAAACCCAAAAGGGAAAAGTTCAACCTGAATTGCGGATTGAGCTGTTCGATTTCGGGAGAATTTTCTAGATAACGCCGTCGAGTTACATGTCAATTAATGCTGCTTGAAGCTTCGAGCAGTTGGGCACCATACAAAGTTGCATCCTTGGGTTGATTTATGGGTTTACATTATGAACGCCTATAATTTATGGCTACCCTCTATTTTGTACTGAAGGTTTCTTCGAAAGGATTCATGATTTATTTACAATTTAAAGGCTGTTTCAAAGCAAAAATCACTAAATAAGATTAACATTTCTTCTGTAACATCTCAGAAAAAAAAATTAAAACGATAATCCTTTGACTTTGTGACAATTGAAAATTTTTAGTGTATCAAATTTTTACAATTTTGACAATTTTGACAATTCTGACAAATTTGACAATTTTGATAATTTTGACAATTTTGACAATTTTGACAATTTTTACAATTTTGACAATTTTGACAATTTTGACAATTTTGACAATTTTGACAATTTTGACAATTTTGACAATTTTGACAATTTTGACAATTTTGACAATTTTGACAATTTTGACAATTTTGACAATTTTGACAATTTTGACAATTTTGACAATTTTGACAATTTTGACAATTTTGACAATTTAGACAATTTTGACAGTTTTGACAATTTTGACAATTTTGACAATTTTGACAATTTTGACAATTTTGACAATTTTGACAATTTTGACAATTTTGACAATTTTGACAATTTTGACAATTTTGACAATTTTGACAATTTTGACAATTTTGACAATTTTGACAATTTTGACAATTTTGACAATTTTGACAATTTTGACAATTTTGACAATTTTGACAATTTTTACAATTTTGACAATTTTGACAATTTTGACAATTTTGACAATTTTGACCGTTTTGACAATTTTGACTATTTTGACAATTTTGACAATTTTGACAATTTTGACAATTTTGACAATTTTGACAATTTTGACAATTTTGACAATTTTGACAATTTTGACAATTTTGACAATTTTGACAATTTTGACAATTTTGACAATTTTGACAATTTAGACAATTTTGACAGTTTTGACAATTTTGACAATTTTGACAATTTTGACAATTTTGACAATTTTGACAATTTTGACAATTTTGACAATTTTGACAATTTTGACAATTTTGACAATTTTGACAATTTTGACAATTTTGACAATTTTGACAATTTTGACAATTTTTACAATTTTGACAATTTTGACAATTTTGACAATTTTGACAATTTTGACAATTTTGACCGTTTTGACAATTTTGACTATTTTGACAATTTTGACAATTTTGACAATTTTGACAATTTTGACAATTTTGACAATTTTGACAATTTTGACAATTTTGACAATTTTGACAATTTTGACAATTTTGACAATTTTGACAATTTTGACAATTTTGACAATTTTGACAATTTTGACAATTTTGACAATTTTGACAATTTTGACAATTTTGACAATTTTGACAATTTTGACAATTTTGACAATTTTGACAATTTTGACAATTTTGACAATTTTGACAATTTTGACAATTTTGACAATTTTGACAATTTTGACAATTTTGACAATTTTGACAATTTTGACAATTTTGAAAATTTTGAAAATTTTAACAATTTTGCCAATTTTGCCAATTTTGCCAATTTTGCCAATTTTGCCAATTTTGCAAATTTTGACAGTTTTGACAATTTTGACAATTTTGACAATTTTGACAATTTTGACAATTTTGACAATTTTGACAATTTTGACAATTTTGACAATTTTGACAATTTTGACAATTTTGACAATTTTGACAATTTGGACAATTTGGACAATTTTGACAATTTTGACAATTTTGACAATTTTGACAATTTTGACAATTTTGACAATTTTGACAATTTTGACAATTTTGACAATTTTGACAATTTTGACAATTTTGACAATTTTGACAATTTTGACAATTTTGACAATTTTGACAATTTTGACAATTTTGACAATTTTGACAATTTTGACAATTTTGACAATTTTGACAATTTTGACAATTTTGACAATTTTGACAATTTTGACAATTTTGACAATTTTGACAATTTTGACAATTTTGACAATTTTGAAAATTTTGACAATTTTGACAATTTCGAAAATTTTGACAATTTTGACAGTTTCGAAAATTTTACAATTTTGACAATTTTGACAATTTTGACTATTTAGGCAATTTGACAATTTTGACAATTTTGACAATTTTGCCAATTTTGACAATTTTGACAATTTTGACAATTTTGACAATTTAGAAAATTTTGACAATTTTAACAGTCTTGAAAATTTTGACAATTTTGACAATTTTGACAATTTTGACAATTTTAACAATTTTGACAATTTTGAAAATTTTGACAATTTTGACGATTTCGACAATTTTGACAATATTGACAATTTTGACAATTTTGACAATTTTGACAATTTTGACAATTTTGAAAATTTTGACAATTTTGACAATTTTGACAATTTTGACAATTTTGACAATTTTGACAATTTTGACAATTTTGACAATTTTGACAATTTTGACAATTTTGACAATTTAGAAAATTTTGACAATTTTAACAGTCTTGAAAATTTTGACAATTTTGACAATTTTGACAATTTTGACAATTTTAACAATTTTGACAATTTTGAAAATTTTGACAATTTTGACAATTTCGACAATTTTGACAATATTGACAATTTTGACAATTTTGACAATTTTGACAATTTTGACAATTTTGACAATTTTGAAAATTTTGACAATTTTGACAATTTTGACAATTTTAACAGTCTTGAAAATTTTGACAATTTTGACAATTTTGACAATTTTGACAATTTTAACAATTTTGACAATTTTGAAAATTTTGACAATTTTGACGATTTCGACAATTTTGACAATATTGACAATTTTGACAATTTTGACAATTTTGACAATTTTGAAAATGTTGACAATTTTGACAATTTTGACAATTTTGACAATTTTGACAATTTTGACAATTTTGACAATTTTGACAATTTTGACAATTTTGACAATTTTGACAATTTTGACAATTTTGACAATTTTGACAATTTTAACAATTTTGAAAATTTTAACAATTTTGCCAATTTTGCCAATTTTGCCAATTTTGCCAATTTTGCCAATTTTGACAGTTTTGACAATTTTGACAATTTTGACAATTTTGACAATTTTGACAATTTTGACAATTTTGACAATTTTGACAATTTTGACAATTTTGACAATTTTGACAATTTTGACAATTTTGACAATTTTGACAATTTTGACAATTTTGACAATTTTGACAATTTTGACAATTTTGACAATTTTGACAATTTTGACAATTTTGACAATTTTGACAATTTTGACAATTTTGACAATTTTGACAATTTTGACAATTTTGACAATTTTGACAATTTTGACAATTTTGACAATTTTGACAATTTTGACAATTTTGACAATTTTGACAATTTTGACAATTTTGACAATTTTGACAATTTTGACAATTTTGACAATTTTGACAATTTTGACAATTTTGACAATTTTGACAATTTTGACAATTTTGACAATTTTGACAATTTTGACAATTTTGACAATTTTGACAATTTTGACAATTTTGACAATTTTGACAATTTTGACAATTTTTAAAATTTGGACAATTTTGACAATTTTGACAATTTTGACAATTTTGACAATTTTGACAATTTTGACAATTTTGACAATTTTGACAATTTTGACAATTTTGACAATTTTGACAATTTTGACAATTTTGACAATTTTGACAATTTTGACAATTTTGACAATTTTGACAATTTTGACAATTTTGACAATTTTGACAATTTTGACAATTTTGACAATTTTGACAATTTTGACAATTTTGACAATTTTGACAATTTTGACAATTTTGACAATTTTGACAATTTTGACAATTTTGACAATTTTGACAATTTTGACAATTTTGACAATTTTGACAATTTCGAAAATTTCGAAAATTTTGACAATTTTGACAGTTTCGAAAATTTTTTAATTTTGACAATTTTGACAATTTTGACAATTTTGACAATTTTGAAAATTTTGAAAATTTTGACAATTTTGACAATTTTGACAATTTTGACAATTTTGACAATTTTGACAATTTTGACAATTTTGACAATTTTGACAATTTTGACAATTTTGACAATTTTGACAATTTTGACAATTTTGACAATTTTGAAAATTTTAACAATTTTGACAATTTTGCCAATTTTGCCAATTTTGCCAATTATGACAGTTTTGACAATTTTGACAATTTTGACAATTTTGACAATTTTGACAATTTTGACAATTTTGACAATTTTGACAATTTTGACAATTTTGACAATTTTGACAATTTTGACAATTTTGACAATTTTGACAATTTTGACAATTTTGACAATTTTGACAATTTTGACAATTTTGACAATTTTGACAATTTTGACAATTTTGACAATTTTGACAATTTTGACAATTTTGACAATTTTGACAATTTTGACAATTTTGACAATTTTGACAATTTTGACAATTTTGACAATTTTGACAATTTTGACAATTTTGACAATTTTGACAATTTTGACAATTTTGACAATTTTTAAAATTTGGACAATTTTGACAATTTTGACAATTTTGACAATTTTGACAATTTTGACAATTTTGACAATTTTGACAATTTTGACAATTTTGACAATTTTGACAATTTTGACAATTTTGACAATTTTGACAATTTTGACAATTTTGACAATTTTGACAATTTTGACAATTTTGACAATTTTGACAATTTTGACAATTTTGACAATTTTGACAATTTTGACAATTTTGACAATTTTGACAATTTTGACAATTTTGACAATTTTGACAATTTTGACAATTTTGACAATTTTGACAATTTTGACAATTTCGAAAATTTCGAAAATTTTGACAATTTTGACAGTTTCGAAAATTTTTTAATTTTGACAATTTTGACAATTTTGACAATTTTAACAATTTTGATAATTTTGACAATTTTGACAATTTTGACAATTTTGACAATTTTGACAATTTTGACAATTTTGACAATTTTGACAATTTTGACAATTTTGACAATTTTGACAATTTTGACAATTTTGACAATTTTGACAATTTTGACAATTTTGACAATTTTGACAATTTTGACAATTTTGACAATTTTGACAATTTTTACAATTTTTACAATGTTGACAATTTTGACAATTTTGACAATTTTGACAATTTTGACAATTTTGACAATTTTGACAATTTTGACAATTTTGACAATTTTGACAATTTTGACAATTTTGACAATTTTGACAATTTTGACAATTTTGACAATTTTGACAATTTTGACAATTTTGACAATTTTGACAATTTTGACAATTTTGACAATTTTGACAATTTTGACAATTTTGACAATTTTGACAATTTTGACAATTTTGACAATTTTGACAATTTTGACAATTTTGACAATTTTGACAATTTTGACAATTTTGACAATTTTGACAATTTTGACAATTTTGACAATTTTGACAATTTTGACAATTTTGACAATTTTGACAATTTTGACAATTTTGACAATTTTGACAATTTTGACAATTTTGACAATTTTGACAATTTTGACAATTTTGACAATTTTGACAATTTTGACAATTTTGACAATTTTGACAATTTTGACAATTTTGACAATTTTGACAATTTTGACAATTTTGACAATTTCGACAATTTCGACAATTTTGACAATTTTGACAATTTTGACAATTTTGACAATTTTGACAATTTTGACAATTTTGACAATTTTGACAATTTTGACAATTTTGACAATTTTGACAATTTTGACAATTTTGACAATTTTGACAATTTTGACAATTTTGACAATTTTGACAATTTTGACAATTTTGACAATTTTGACAATTTTGACAATTTTGACAATTTTGACAATTTTGACAATTTTGACAATTTTGACAATTTTGACAATTTTGACAATTTTGACAATTTTGACAATTTTGACAATTTTGACAATTTTGACAATTTTGACAATTTTGACAATTTTGACAATTTTGACAATTTTGACAATTTTGACAATTTTGACAATTTTGACAATTTTGACAATTTTGACAATTTTGACAATTTTGACAATTTTGACAATTTTGACAATTTTGACAATTTTGACAATTTTGACAATTTTGACAATTTTGACAATTTTGACAATTTTGACAATTTTGACAATTTTGACAATTTTGACAATTTTGACAATTTTGACAATTTTGACAATTTTGACAATTTTGACAATTTATACAATTTTGACAATTTTGACAATTTTGACAATTTTTAAAGTTTCTCCTTCTACTTTTGTTCTCAAATTGATCAAAAATGAAATGCTAATAGGGATTGGAAATTTGGAACCCTTAAATTGCTATAATGATTCCAGTAATCGTACTATATTTTTTTTGCATAACATCGATTATCTTTTCTGGGATAAAAGTAAGGTTTAAGAATTGATTACACGAAATGTACTGTAAGAATGAAGGAATATTCAAAATCCTAAGATATTATTTTTAGAACATTCAGTGCATCTCTGGTAATTTTTGAATGAAAATTTTTGTTATCCCGTACATATTTCATACAAAATTAAATCTCGTTGCGCTATTTCAAGACTGTGTATTCATACAGTCCTGAATTAGAGCAACGATTTTTTAGGTCCAAAATTTTTATTGCTATAAAAATTTAAAATTTTCATACAAAAGCTTGGAGCGGTCTAGTATAGAGTGCATAAATTAACGTGAATTTCAAAAATAATATTGAAAAACTTACATTGATTGTCCAGGTAAAATTCTGGAATGATGTTTTTTTTTGTTAAATTTGAGCAAACATGAATCTATCCATAAATTGTATATTTATGTAATCACTCACAAATAATTTAAAAGTGTCAAGTTAATATTATGCACCTTTAAATTGAGCTAGTTGTTTATAAGTTATTATTGATTTTTTTCTTTTTCTACCTATTCTGTACTACAAAAATCAGTTTAAAAAACTCAAAGTTACTATAATTTATTCAAATTTCCACAAAGATAAGAAACAGGTATTCAAACTGCAGAAAAAGCCGTTTGATTTTTTCTTAATACGCCGAGAATAATGCATAATATAAACCTAATGTTAGTCGATGGGAATTCCTCAAATAAATTCTACATTAATTCATGCAATAGTTAAAAGAAAGCGATAAAAGCATTCCAGATTTCCTGATTTTTTCGGACATTTACGGATTTTCTATGTAAAGTGGACAAGTAAGTGCAAGAAAAGGTCTGACCCGGTTGCCAAAATACTTTTAAAAACATGTCCGTATTTTGCTGGATTTTTTCACAATCATACCGGAAATCCAAATTTGCTCAGTTTTGAGCTAGCTTTATCTCAGTTGTTTTTTTTTCTAGTAGTTTTGAAAAAACGACTTGAACTCAATTAAAAAAATATATATTTAACGTGTTTTTCTCCTTTTTTCCCTCGATTTTTTTCGAATAACCACTGGATTCAGATTAGATTTGTCCGGATTTTGTGTTAAAAAAATCCGAAACCAAAGCCCTGATTTTGGAAAAAAATGTCCTGATTTGCGGGAAAAATATGCAATGTTTATGACTCTGAAACGCATGAAACGTAAAGATCTGACGTTATCTCGAAGAAAATTTTTTGGTCAAAAATGGACTTTCTTGGATTTGACCGTTTTTCGCTTAACCAACTCCCAGAAATTCAAATTATAGCCATCAATTTTTTTCGACTAAACACCTCATATCAACTGTTCATGCATTTCTAAGTCATTTGGCATAAAAATTAAAATTTCGATTTGCCAAATTTTCATTGGTTCCTCATTTGATAATTTTCAAAATCGATTTTTTACAAAAACAATTTTACCAGATTTCGACGTTTTGAGCATTTTTTAAGTAATTTGGCATCAAAATTATAATCTTGATTTTTCCGATTTGATTTTTGAGGGTAAAAAACCGAATCTTTGAACGCTTTAAGGCACCCCTAAATCGAATCCGATTAAGTTAAAATTTTGCACAGGTCATTTTTTTGTGCCGATCTACAAAATGCATATGGTCGGTTTTTAAAAACTCGATCATGAAATTTTTCCCATACATCCAATGCCACCCTAGTGTACATATTGATGTACATAAAGAATTGAAAATAACTCCAGATAAATAAGTTTTTTTTTAAATCACACAAGGAAATCAAAAAGGTTCAAATATGTACTGCATGGGATTTTTTCTCTTATGGTGACCGTAAAAATTTTATCGAGTATCACGGTAACTTTTGTAGAGATGCTCCAAGAAAAGCTTTCACCATCAATGAGGATTTTATATTGGTAAATTGAAGGCTTCCAAAATATTAGTAACTGAAAAACAATTTTTTTTTATTTGTAAGAGCTGTTATTTGTCGGATCACCAATTCATGAGCTTGATATAACCAAAAATTAAAAGAAAAACTTTCAATAAAATAACATTAGGCTGCGGTTCGAACATTCAACAATTTAGGTCTATTAAACAAGGTGTAAAACTTAATGAGATCAATCAAATCTTGATGGTTTGCATGGTGCTTAAAACACCCAACATAATTGAAAGTTATATATTATTGCAGCAGCAGTCAGCTGCTTGATACCGACCGATACTAAACTTCTTACATGATGGTCCATGCAAATTGTATCATGTTAAAGTAAATTGTTACAACATGCCCATTTTAGCGTGTTTACTAATTACCGTTGAGGGCCGACAGCTCTTTCTCCCAAAAAGCATTGAAAATGCTGTAGGTAGGTATATTGAAGTAAGTTATTTGTTGGACAAACTAATGACCGAGCTAGTTTACACCAACAATAATTTTTTGATTAGTCTGAATAAACCGAGTAGGATTGAAAAATTATTAAATGAACTGTTTGTAAATTCATTGAAATTGGTTCTTTTGAAAATGTCTTATTCATTTGAGTTAAAGTTTTGTTCAAGTTTGTCAAGATTATCCGTCAATTTGCTACGATCACTCCTACAGGTCACGATTTTAGAGTTTTTCAACACTTTTGGACTTGATAAATATGTTGCCTATTTATCTATAAGGAAACAAAAGTCACTGAAATTAATAATGATTGCCATAATTCGTAGACCTTCCTCATTCACTCCTTGACTCCATAGTCAAATGACTTGATACCCTTCCGAGGAAGCAATCGCCCGCTCGTTACATGCCTATGTAATTATAAATTCAAGCCAACAAACCTCGTTTTCAAATGGCGACGTCTTTCGGTCGCCCAACGGTTTTCTGAGGTTGACGCTTGTCTCGATCTTTCTGACCGCATCGGCGATATTCCGGCAGCAGCGATCTTCACGTGTTATGAATTAACGAACATCCCCATCGTCACACCCAATCCTACTTCTGTTTTAAGTCGCTTGGGCTCGCAGAAAGAAAGAGCTCACTCATTGGAGGTGGTGCCATTTCTTGGAAGTTCAAATAGAAACGCGTCGCGGAAAATAACCGTTTCGGTGGTCTTTGGTGACCCAACCGACTGATTTTGGACCTATATGGCCAAGACCCAGGAATCTCTGCAAATCATCCTACCGAAGAAGAAAAAAACCTACCGATGATATCCAAAGCGTCAGTACAGGAATGCAAATTTTGGCACGTGGCAAAGTAGTTTGGGGAGAAGACAAAAACAAATGAAGAAAAAAACTGGACGGAATTAACAACATATTTTATGATCAAACGGACAAATATGTTCATTGTTATTTCTCCCCAGTGAATGGCCGTTCGCTCCAGTTGGTCGCAGGCATAAATTTCGTCAAAAAAATTCCAAACAATGAGCTATAATAGCTGTATGAAATATGTGCCGGAAATCGTTGACATCGTTAAGAAACTAGAAAACTGTCAAAAGATACTCACTGAACTAGCCTATACATAAGCCTAGAAGTGAATGAATTATTAATTCCCTCAATTTGTATGCAAAGGAGGGTAGTTCGATTACTGGCATTATTATAGCAATTTAAGGGTTCCAAATTTCCAATCCCTATTTGCATTAAATTTTTGATAAAATTGAGAATAAACGTAGAAAGAGAAACTTTAAAAATTGTCAAAATTATCAAAACTATCAAAATAGTTAAAATTGTCAAAATTGTCAAAATTGTCAAAATTGTCAAAATTGTCAAAATTGTCAAAATTGTCAAAATTGTCAAAATTTTCAAAATTGTCAAAATTGTCAAAATTGTCAAAATTGTCAAAATTGTCAAAATTGTCAAAATTGTCAAAATTGTCAAAATTGTCAAAATTGTCAAAATTGTCAAAATTGTCAAAATTGTCAAAATTGTCAAAATTGTCAAAATTGTCAAAATTGTCAAAATTGTCAAAATTGTCAAAATTGTCAAAATTGTCAAAATTGTCAAAATTGTCAAGATTGTAAAAATTGTGAAAATTGTCAACATTTTCAGAACTAGAAGTCGTCTTTCATCTTGGAAAAATTTGATTGAATTCCTGAAACGTCCTGCCGGAAATATGTTTTCGCATAGCGTCAGTCAATTTGCTTCCCGCCTTTTTCCGACCTCTCATATAACATTCTCTCTAGCTGCCGCAATCAGTTTATGTCATGAATGCGCACGGTTACGATTCACAATTTCTCAGTTCAGTGATCTATTGAGCATAATTAACGTTCCTTCTAAGAGAGCCTTTCTTTCCTCTATTCACGAGGGACAACATAAGCACATAAATAAGCAGTTGGTAGTCAACCGTTTATAACGAACAGCCACCTGACAAAAAAAAAGTCCAAATAGAAAAGAAACCGCCACAGGCCGTTTAGCTACCGCAAAATTCCTTTCACCACTGCTGTAACTCAGCGACGGGTGAAGCTTAAAAACGTTAACGATCCCATATAGGTCATTCGGGGAGCCTTTTTCGGTATAGTTTTAGAGCTATTATAGATGGATGGATTTGAACTGCCCAAAAGAGATTCAGCCCGTAGAGTCGAATTTTTTTCTCTATTAACTTTATTCATTGATCGTTTGAAATGTGATATTATACATTATTTCATTCAACGAACGATTTTATTTCTATGTAGAGCGTGTTACGAAACATTTTTTCTATTTTGTCTTTCGTATCGAATGGGAGAATACCTGCAACCCGCAGATTTTGGAACCGAAATCCCCCAAGAAAGTATCGTCCCATTTGTCGAACTGTCTGTCAACGTCTCTCAGAGACAACGAGATACCTACTTTGGCGTGGTGTTTTGTTAACGCTGGCTAATGCTTGTCTTGTCGAACTGGAGTTGTGATTGATTGAATAATTTTTTTTTTTAAATTGTTGTTTACATATACTCGTTTCGAGGTTTTTGGATTTAAACCAGTGGTATTCAACTGAATCTGATAGAAGTTCTTTTCCTTTTTGCTTCACATAAGGAATCTCATTATTAACATTTCTGAACTTTTTAATTCACAGTCACATTCACCGTTGTTTGTCTAAAAACGGCAGCTTGGACGACACATTGACCGATGTTTCTGTCTGTGAGACCTTTTGGTTCCAGTAATGTCCAGCCGACAAACATTCTGAACCTTGCAGCTGCTGCCGGATTGTTACCGCTGCTTTGAACGTTCCCTCTGATCGTTTTGGGACCCCTTGATTGTCACCGTAGAAATGACAGAAGTCATCAGATAGCGAAAGAGAGAGAGAGATTGAGAGACAGGAAATGGTGATCTGTCATTAGGAAACTGAAAGTCATCCAACAGCAAACGTGCGACATCGGAACGATTCTCATAGTTTATCTATTATATTTCCTATTTTTATATTTAAATAAGATACAATCGTGAGTCTAGAATTTAGTATTATAAAATGAAGTTTATTAAATATTATCCCCTTACAGTTTTGATTGTTGTGAGTGACACATACAGTTGTTGGGATCAAATTACTATTGAGGTTACTTAATGTAAGTAGGATTAATTACTTCACAAAATCGTGATAATAAAGTTTATATTGTAGCCTTTAGCTCTATCACCACAAATCCGAGTGATTCGCTAGGGAGACCTCCGAAAACTTCCCAACAAACTAAAGGATTAACCAGTGATGTCACAACAAGGTGGACACAGTTGCGCGGCGAAATGCAATCTTCCGGACACTAGTCGCATGGTCGCCTGCGATCGATGCGGTCTATGGTGGCACTTCGAGTGTGTGAACGTCGGGGACAGCATCAACGAAAAAGATTTTCTGTGCCCCAAATGTAAACCGGAAGCCGGACCTCCTCAAAAAGCCTCGGTTGTCGGGTCTATTTCCTCCACCAGTTCCTCGCAGCGACGTGTGCTTCTCAAATTGCAAAAGTTGGAGGAAATGAAGGCACTACAGGAGCGGCAACTGGACATCGACCGGCGCGAGCAGGAACAACGATTTGAGATCGAGAAGCTCCAGCATACTACGGCCATGGATCGGAAGAAGTTGGAATTAGAAAAGAAATTTCTGAATGAGAAATTTCGTGTAATGGATGAAGCGGGACACGACGAAGACGACGATGACAGGAGAAGCCAAAAATCAACCCGAAGTTTCGACAGCAATGTTCTGCGATGGAAAGTGGATCGACTTCTGGCGAGCACAAAAGTTACGACGATTGCCACTTCGCTCCCAGAGACAGCTTCCGCGCCAGTGACGACTGCGACCGCAAATATCAGTGTTGGACAGGTGCGAATCTCCGATGCTCCGGTGCAAATAGCCTCAGAAACCTCGAAGCAACCTGCAACAAACGCTTCCGTGCCATTGCCAGGTACCAACATCAACCATCCAGGTACTTTAGATATAAGCTATCATACTGATTATATTCGATTACCACAAAATGTATATGCTACCGCGACAAATAATGTAACAAATAACGTCTATACTGCCGATTCAAATGTGATGCCAAATTATATGCCGGTAAACACTTATGTTAGCTCGTCTATTCGCGAACCGATACTGTCGACGGGTACGATTCCAAAACGTCACACCTTCCCGACGTCGTCGAATTTGCCTACGTTGCAGCTACCGTCCATAGCTTTACCACAGGTTCCAGGGCAACAATATTCGCTGAATCCCGGTAACTCGAATCCTAGTTTTGTGTACCCTAATATTTCACGCTGTGCTCCGAGTGCTGGTGCAGAAATTTATCCACCGAGACAGCCGATTTCGACGGTCGCCGATTGCAATCCTATATTTTTCCCGCAGCCTGGAGCTGCACCTTTTCCTATCCGTGCTGAGAGAGCCGATCAGATGCAGGGTTTTCCTGTTCCGGACCCGTTTGCTGCTGTACCTGTGCTGAACGATTCATCGTATCCCGGGCAGAATGATTATCTGACGTTTTTTCCTGCGCATCCAGGGGCGACTATCATCCAAGGGGACGTTCCCGCTGGCGCGGGCTTCGCCGCGGCAAATGATTCCGGAGGTTTCGAGCAACACACGAACAGCCGGGCATTCCAGGGGCCCACCCCCCAACAGTTGGCGGCCCGCCAATTCATGGCACGTGACTTGCCGACATTCTCGGGCGATCCAGAGGATTGGCCTTTATTCTCGAGCATGTACTACAATTCCAGCCAATCATGTGGGTTGTCTGATACCGAAAACTTGATGCGTTTGCAACGTAGCTTACGAGGCCAGGCGTTCGAGGCGGTTCGTAGCAAACTTTTGCTTCCTAATTGTGTTCCGGAGGTGATGGAAACTTTGAAAGCCCTCTTTGGCATACCGGAGATGCTGATTCAAAACCTGTTGAAGAAGGTTAAGGAAACGCCTGCACCGAAATCGGACAAGCTCGAATCTCTCATAGCTTTTGGGACAGTGGTACGAAATTTAACGGATCATCTGATAGCTGGTGGTCAAGTCGCGCATCTAAATAATCCTAATCTTCTTTTCGACTTGGTCCAAAAATTGCCTGCGGATAGACAAATTCAATGGGTCATGTACAAGGGACAATTCAGTGATCCGAATCTCCGGACTTTCGCACATTTTTTATCTATCCTGGTGAATGCTGCTTCCGAGGTGACGCCTTTTTTGAATAGTAAACCGGATTCACGTCAACCTAAATCCGGCGGCTCAGGAGCTCGGGGTTTTATCCACACACACATCACGCAAAATACTAAGGTCGAGGTGCCAAATTCGTCGGTTGAAAGCTCCGGTAATAACGACAAAATGTGTAAGGTCTGTCGTAAGTCCGATCATCGGGTCAAGGACTGTGTCGAGTTCAGGAACAAGAGTGTCGAGGATCGCTGGAATTTAGTTCATCAACTGTTTTTGTGTCGAAATTGCTTATTCCAACACGGACGAAGACGGTGTCAACTAAAAAAGGCATGCGGGGAACAAGGTTGCAACTACAAACATCATCCACTACTTCACACTCCGAAAGCGAATTCGATTCCAGCGAGTGTCAATAGCCATCGTCACGAAAACCGCTCGTCGCTTTTCCGAATCCTGCCGGTGACGTTGCACTTTGGAGGAAGATCCGTGAATGTGTTTGCTTTCTTCGATGACGGGTCATCGATTACTCTCGTGGAGAACAGCGTAGCAGAGGACCTGGGGATTGAAGGAAAAGGTGGAATTTTGTGCTTAACGTGGACAGCCGACGTAACACGGGATGAACCTAACTCGAAGTGGGTCTCGTTTGATATTTCCGGGGAAAATTCCGCTCACCGATACCATTTGAACAATGTGAAAACAGTAGATAATCTGGCTCTTCCGGGACAAACTTTGGAGTACAAACGATTATCCGAGCAGTACCCACATCTTTCTGGAATTCCGATGGTAGATTACCGAAACGCTGTGCCGAAAATACTCATTGGCAACGATAATGCGCATCTTGCAGTTCCTCTCCGTCGACGAGAAGGTAGCAGCGACGCTCCCATTGCGACTAAATCTCGTCTGGGATGGACCATCCACGGACCGATATTCGAACATACAAAATCGGATCCGCAGTGTAATTTCCACCTTTGCCAGTGCTCCACGAAACATGATACGTTGCATGATCTCGTAAAACAATCGTTTACCGTTGAGAACCTGGGAATCAGTTTCCGCGGAACTTCAGAATCGGATGAGGATCGGCGTGCTCGAAACATACTCGAGGCTACAACAAGGCGAGTTGGTCAACGGTTCGAAACCGGCTTATTATTCAAATATGATTACCTAGAATTTCCCGACAGTCGTCCCATGGCGCTGAGGCGCATGCAGTGTCTCGAACGGCGAATGGCAGCCGATCCGGTAATAGGAAGCAGCGTCCGGAAACAGATATCGGAGTACCTACAAAAGGGATATTTACGAAAAGCAACAGAAACCGATCTGAATGAAACAGATCCTCGCCGGGTGTGGTATTTACCCCTTGGGATCGTCATTAATCCTAAAAAACCCGGGAAAATTAGAATATTCTGCGATGCCGCGGCGAAAGTGGACGGAGTGAGCTTGAATAGCGTTCTGATCAAAGGTCCTGATTTATTACTATCCCTTCCGAGAGTACTGTGCGGGTTTCGTGAGAAGAAGGTAGCTGTGTGCGCGGACATAAGGGAGATGTTTCATCGGGTTCTGATACGCGACGCCGATGTTCAGGTACAACGAATACTGTGGAGAGACGACCCGAAACTGGAGCCTACCGTTTTTCTCATGAAAGTTGCCACCTTTGGAGCCACCTGTTCACCTTGTTCGGCGCAATATGTGAAGAATAAAAATGCGGAGGAGTTCCAATCACAATACCCTGCCGCCGCAAATTCGATTATCGAACACCACTATATGGATGACTATCTAGAGAGCTTCGATACCGAAGAAGAAGCTGCACAGCGGGCTCAAGAAATAAAGTACGTTCACTCAATGGCTGGTTTTGAAATTCATTCGTGGTCGTCAAATTCTGAACGGGTCTTGGACGTCCTGGGAGAAGCAGATCCGACAGCGGTTAAGAGAATTGACTCGAGCGTGGATTGCGAAACTGAACGTATCCTGGGAATGTTGTGGCTACGCCAAGAAGATTCATTTACATACTCTTCAGATTTCGGAAGAATTCCGGACTGGCCGACGAAGCGGGAGGTACTACGCACGGTCATGAGTCTCTACGACCCTTTAGGCCTCCTCTCACATTTCACCATCCATGGGAAGATCCTGATACAGGATATTTGGCGAAGCGGCTGTTCATGGGATCAACCGATTCCGGAACCTCTTCAAGAACGCTGGAAGCGATGGGTTTCGTTGTTTCCGGAGCTGAACAAGATTCGAATCCCTCGTTGTTATTTTCCGGAATGCAGCTCAAAGGAACTGAATGATCTACAGCTCCACATGTTCGTCGACGCAAGCGAAGCGGCCTACGGATGCGCCGCATATTTGAGAGCTACGGTTGGAGGGGCGGTCCGTTGCGTTCTGGTTTCGGCGAAAACCAAAGTGGCGCCATTGAAAACTCTGTCGATACCGCGCCTCGAACTTCAAGTCGCGCTCATAGGTAGTCGACTTATCGATAATGTCAATTCTATGCTCTCCTACAAAATTTACCAACGTTTTATTTGGAGCGATTCCAAAACAGTTATGTCCTGGATCAATTCGGATCAGCGCAAGTTTAACCAATTCGTGGCGTGTCGTGTCGGAGAGATTTTGGAAAGAACGGATGCACGAGAGTGGAGATGGATTCCTACTAAATTGAATGTGGCAGACCATATGACTAAGTGGGTATCTATTCCGGATTTTTCTTCAACCGGAAGATGGTTCGTAGGTCCAAGCTTCCTGTACGATGACGAAAAAACTTGGCCTGGGGAGAACTTAACTGTGGAAGAAACGAACGAGGAGTGCCTTAATCGGAATGTGGAGAGGGTAACTGTACACGCTGTTTACAAACCGGAGCCGATGATCGATTGGAGAAACTTCTCTCAGTGGAACCGACTAGTCCGAGCAGCGAGTTATGTGTATCGTTATTTGTGGAACTTACGAAGGAAGGCGAAGGAGGAACCTATTAAGCTGGGGATGCTCGAACAGGAAGAAATTGAAGCTGGGGAGATGTTTGTCTACCGTAGTATCCAGAAAGAGTCGTTTGCCACAGAATTTGCCGTTCTAGAACGAGGCCGATCCTCTGACGAAAAAATTCGAAGCCTCAAGCCCACCAGCAAACTTTCGCAGCTATCTCCGTTCATCGATGACCGCGGCGTTCTCCGGATGGAGTCCAGAATAAGTGCGGCCGCCTTCGTATCATATGACACCAGAAACCCTATAATATTACCACCTGAGAGCCGAGCAACGCATCTTTTAGTGCATGAGATGCACAAGAAATATCTGCATCAAAATCACGAGACGGTCGTCAACGAGATCCGGCAGAAGTTCCACGTGTCACGCCTGAAATCGCTGGTTCGTCGAGTATCGAAGGATTGTCTTCACTGCCGGGTGTATAAAGCTGTCCCGAGAGTTCCCCGTATGGCGCCTTTGCCTGCTGCCCGTCTTGGTGCATTCTTTCGGCCATTCTCCTACGTAGGACTGGATTTCTTTGGTCCGATGCCGGTGCGAGTTGGACGTTCTACTGTCAAGCGCTGGGTGGCCCTCTTCACCTGTTTAACCATCAGGGCGGTGCATTTGGAGGTGGTTCATTCTCTAACGACGATGTCCTGTAAGATGGCGGTGCGGCGTTTCGTTGGCCGGAGGGGGTCTCCGGCCGAGATCTACTCCGACAACGGGACCAACTTCTGTGGAGCCAGGAACGAGCTGATGAAGGATTGGGACGAGATTAACCATCACTTAGCCAACTCATTTACAAACTCGAAGACCAAATGGCGATTGAATCCTCCATCGGCACCCCACATGGGAGGAGCGTGGGAGCGGCTCGTCAGGTCCGTTAAAATTGCCTTTTATGCGATGAATACTACGAAGACCCCCAATGAAGAGACATTTGCTACGTTGATTGTTGAAGCTGAAGCTATCGTCAATTCGAGACCTTTGACCTTCGTATCCCTTGAAAATGATTCGCAAGAAGCGCTCACACCCAACCACTTTATGCTGCTGAGTTCGAGTGGAACGGTTCAACCTCCGAAAGAAATTATGCATCCTAAACTAGCGACAAGAGACGACTGGAATTTGAATCGCCACCTTGCGGATATGTTTTGGCATCGTTGGGTGAAGGAGTACCTGCCGGTAATAGCCCGACGCACTAAATGGTTCGCCGAGACGAAGGTGTTGGAATGCGGCGATTTGGTTGTAGTGGTCGATGAAACGGTTCGAAATGGTTGGCTGAGAGGTCGTGTGTTGGAAGTACGAGTGGGAGCAGACGGACGAGTGCGCCAAGCTGTGGTACAAACATCTTCAGGAACTATTACGAGACCAGTAGCAAAGATAGCGGTTTTAGATCTCTGTTCGCGTAAGCCGTCGATGGATATCTTGCCTTACGGGAGGGGGGATGTTACCGCTGCTTTGAACGTTCCCTCTGATCGTTTTGGGACCCCTTGATTGTCACCGTAGAAATGACAGAAGTCATCAGATAGCGAAAGAGAGAGAGAGATTGAGAGACAGGAAATGGTGATCTGTCATTAGGAAACTGAAAGTCATCCAACAGCAAACGTGCGACATCGGAACGATTCTCATAGTTTATCTATTATATTTCCTATTTTTATATTTAAATAAGATACAATCGTGAGTCTAGAATTTAGTATTATAAAATGAAGTTTATTAAATATTATCCCCTTACAGTTTTGATTGTTGTGAGTGACACATACAGTTGTTGGGATCAAATTACTATTGAGGTTACTTAATGTAAGTAGGATTAATTACTTCACAAAATCGTGATAATAAAGTTTATATTGTAGCCTTTAGCTCTATCACCACAAATCCGAGTGATTCGCTAGGGAGACCTCCGAAAACTTCCCAACACGGATCATGTTGCCTGGCGCCTGGTCCTTCTAACTGGAGAATTCCAACTGAATTCTTAATCCCGTATCAAGCGCCTCGTGGGCAAGGTTTCCGAAATCACAGAATCATTTCAAAATTTACAAACATGGTGGTAGACTTTCTATCATATCCGATTTAAACTGACTTCAGACGACATTTTATACGATCTTTCGACTATGCAGTTTTAATTGCGATTCGCAACATCATTGTAAACGACTAAAGTTATCATTTCTGATACGATTTCATGTTTGCTGGGTTGTACTCAAACTCAAACTTTTATGCATTTTTTCATTGCACACCATTTCCTAATAAATACACTTCAGTATAACATAATGCATCAAATCGCCCAGAAATTTTCCGAGCAACTTAAATAAATATGAAGTTTGTTTGAGTATATAAGGTCACAGGAAAAAGTGAATATAACAAAGTATGACATCAAAGTTGAAAAAAAATTAATGCAATTTATTATACCTCCGAGGTTCGAAAAAGTATGTTTCTAGCACTTTTTAACAGGAAATCAAACGGGACAATTTAATAGTTCTATAGTTCTGAAAATATTGACGTACACACTTTTAATCTTTCTCCTGTGGTCGGGACGATTTTGTCCTGTATTTTCAACAGCTGAAAATAACAGGACAATCTCAGGACAGCAAAATAGCTCAGGAAAACAACTGTCAAATTGTCCTGTGTGTTCGAAACGCTTTCCTCCCGAGATTTGTAGGAAATTCTGAATTGGTTTCCTGTACATTCGGGTTTTTTCAAAATGCTAATCGTGCAAGAAAATTAAAAGGATAAGCAATACAGATTATGAATGCATAGGATTTATTTACACGCATTGTATTTCTATAAAAAGGAGCTCTATTGGCAGCGCCTTCAAATCCTTAGAAATCAGCAATTGGATATTTTTATCACTACAGGCAATGTTCCGAAAATCAATCATTTTCGATCAGCCATGTGTTACTGCATTCAGAGCAAAAAAATCGAAGGAGTCAATTTTTTCTTCTTCAACCAAATTATATAAACAATCATGCATGACAACGACGCTTCTGTATTTGAAACATTCCCGCAAAACATGATATGGTAAAGAAGGACGCAGACTATCAGCAACGAACGTTTCGATGGTGATTGCCTTTCTTGATGGTTTTCAACCTTCTAGGATCACAACTGATGTGTATCAGTTCTGAGCGATGCGTAAAGGTAACAACATGATTTTTAATTTTTCGCTCTGCGTAGAAGAACAAAATCATTACTAAGTAACCGTAATGAACTGTCCAGCATGTGATACGGCTTTTTTCAACATATGGTCCTGGTATTCCTTCAGATTTTCCTTCTGAGACATTCATGATCGTCTATCAATAACGAACATTATCAACAATGATGCGAGGATAGGCGTTATTGAATGATTGTGGGAACTGGGAACGACGTTCAAAACTTATCATCAAGTATGTCGATCACTTCCATCTGTACCGTTGAGCCGTCAACACGTACGCCGGAGCATCGTATCGTTGCTGTGTACCTGCAGGAACATTTTACATTATTTATTTTTTCCTTACCTGTATTTCAATCAGCACTTTTCAGTGCTAAAATTATTTTCATTATCTTTTATTCATATTTTCTCTTTTCTTTCCAGCATGGGGAAGTCTTCGGCCGGCTCAAGGGCCGGAAGAAAACGGATTGCTGAACCTAATCCAGGGCCATCTGCCAAAAAAGTTGAAATTTCCAATTCATTCGATGTCCTTCATAACATCGGTGATGAGGAAATATTCATATTTAATTCTGATAAGAGTACTAAGAAACCTTCTTCTTCTTCTTATACTCTTAAAAACGAAAAGATTCCACCAATAACGGTCACGATTCCTGACTTCAATGCCTTTCGAAAAGAAATCGTCACTTCCGTCAAGGATGTGAAGATTTCTTTTCAGATCGGTCGAAGGGGAACTGCTCGTATATTGGCGGAATCTTTTAATGATTTTCAAAAAATTTTAAATTATTTGAATAATAAAAAACACCAATTTTTTACGTACGACACTAGAAGTGATCGTCCATTTAAAGTTGTACTTCGTGGTTTCACTGGCGATCAGACACCGGATGAGATCACAGCTGAATTAAATTCTTTGTTAGGTTTTTCTCCAATTCAAGTAATTCAAATGAGGAAAAGAACCAACACGAATAATATCAGTAGTGTTGGTTTTGCTCCTGAACTTTATTTGATCCATTTTAAAAAGGATCAGGTTAATAATTTGCAAATTCTTGAAAAGGCTCGTCTTATGTTTCATTGTCGAGTCAAATTCGAACCTTTTCGTAAATCTTCTACCAATTTTCTTCAAAATATTACGCAATGTCGTCGTTGTCAAGCTTTTTGTCATGGCACTAAAAATTGTAGAATGAATGCCAGATGCATGTTTTGTGACTCATTCGATCATGAAAAATCTAAATGCCTTTTTGGTGGTGATAAGCCAAAAACAGAATTTTTTAAGTGTGCAAATTGCGCAGGTAACCATTCCTCGAATTCGCTAGACTGTCCCATCAGGGCAAAAATTATTGCTTCTAGGAAAAATCCCAAAGTTTCCAGAAAAGTTTCTTCTCCTCCTTCCTCTTTTTCGTCTTCACACGTCGGGCCGGCAAACAACCTGCCTGTTCGCATTCAGCCTCGGTCTACATTGGAATCACGGCTGGGTAATACCCGAAGTGATTTTAATGTTACCTGGGCTGATTCTGCGCCCCAGACTCGTTGTTTATCGTTCTCAGAGGTGGTTGAAAATGGGTTGCCCTCTTCAGGTTTAACTAATAAAAATGGGAAAAAACCAAGTCTCAACGTTCATGCGAAGGCTTGGGAAAATCCCCGAAATTCAAATACTTTTTCTTCTCCTTCCTCTTCTGATTCTAACAATTTTGTTGATTTGGGTGAGATTACTGAGGAAAAATTAAAATTTTTGCATCAAAATTTAATGGAAATGATGCAACTTATGTTGAAAGCAAATTCAATGTTTGAAGCTTTCCAAACTTCTTTTAATTATGCTAACAAAATTATTATGACTTTACGATTCCCTCATGGATCCAAATAGATGTTTAAATATTATGAATTGGAACGCTAGATCTTTGCTGGCTAACCAAGACGAGTTCTTTTTATTTTTGAAAACTCAAAACATACATATTGCTGCCATCACTGAAACTTTTTTAAAGCCAGACAATAACTTGAAAAGCAATGCTTTCTTTAAAATTTTACGAAATGATCGACTTGATCGACAAGGTGGGGGTGTAGCTATTGTCATCAATAGTCGTCTCAAATTTAGACTTCTTCCTTCTTTCAATACAAAAGTCTTAGAAACAATTGGAATTGAATTAGAAACTTCTATGGGGAAAATTATAATTGTTGCCGCATATTTGCCTTTTCAATGTAGCGGTGAACAGAAAAATTTTTTGAAGGGAGATTTACAAAAACTCACCAGAAATAAATCTAAATTTTTTATTATTGGTGACTTTAATGCAAAACACCGATCTTGGAATAATATTTCATCAAATTCAAATGGGAATATTTTGTTTAATGACTGCTCTGCAGGTTATTATACTGTTGAATATCCTAATGGGCATACTTGTTTTTCTTCAATTAGAAATCCCTCCACAATTGATTTGGTTCTAACGGATTTAGGCGAGCATTGTAGTCAATTAGTTACTCATGCGGACCTCGATTCAGACCACCTTCCAGTAACATTTTCTTTATCCCAAAGTCCCATTGAAAACCCTTTAAAATCAACTTTTAACTTTCAAAAGGCTAACTGGGAGCGATATATGAATTTTATTGAACGTAATTTAGATGTAAACGTCCACTGAATTCAATAGAAGATATTGATTTGGCTGTAGAAAATTTGACAACTGCAATAGTCAATGCTAAAGCCGCTTCAATACCTAAAGTTAAACATAAATTCAATCAACCTTTAATTGATGATGATCTTCAGTTTTTGATACGACTGAAAAACATTCGTCGACGCCAATATCAACGTACTAGAGATCCTTATTTGAAATTAATTTATTGCGACCTTCAAAAAGAGATCAAACGTCGTTTAAATTTCATTCGTAATGAAAATTTTGCTAAAGCAGTAGAGGACATAAAACCCTACTCAAAGCCATTTTGGAAATTAACTAAAATTTTGAAAAAGCCCCAGAAGCCAATTCCTACTTTGAAAGATGGGGATAAACTTCTTTTAACTAATTCAGAAAAGGCTCAAAAATTAGCCCAACAATTTGAGTCTGCTCATGATTTTAATTTAAACGTTGTAAGTTCAATTGATGCTCAAATTTCCCTAGAATTTGATGATATTCTTTCTAAGCAAAATGTGTTTGAAAGTTCTTGTGAGACAAATATTGATGAACTTAAATTGATTTTCAAAAAATTTAAAAATATGAAAGCTCCAGGGGAAGATGGGATTTTCTATATTCTTCTTAAAAAGTTGCCTGAAAGCACTTTAAATTTTTTAGTTAAAATTTTCAACAAATGTTTTCACTTGGCCTATTTTCCCAATAAATGGAAAAATGCCAAAGTAACTCCAATTTTGAAACCTGGAAAAAGTGCTTCAGAGCCTTCAAGTTATCGACCAATTAGTTTGCTTCCATCTTTAAGTAAACTATTTGAGAGAGTTATTTTGAATAGAATGATGATTCACATTAATCAGAATTCCATTTTCCCTGATGAACAATTTGGTTTTCGTCATGGACATTCTACTACACATCAACTTTTGAGTGTAACTAATATGATTAACGCTAACAAATCTGAAGGTTATTCAACTGGTGTTGCTCTTCTTGATATTGAAAAAGCTTTTGACAGTGTTTGGCACAAAGGTTTAGTAGCTAAATTAGCTCGATTTGATTTTCCTGTATATCTCACCAAAATTATTCAAAATTATTTGACTAGCCGAACCTTACAAGTAAGCTATCAAAATTCATGCTCTGAAAGGACACCCATTAGAGCTGGTGTCCCTCAAGGCAGTATACTTGGGCCAATTTTATACAATATTTTTACTTCTGATCTTCCTGATGTACCAGAAGGAAAAGGTAGAAGATTATTTGCTGATGATACTTTGCTTTCAGCAAAAGGTCGAAATTTACGGGTGGTACGCAGTAGATTGCAACAAAATTTAAATTCCTTTTTGAATTACTTGAAAATGTGGAAAATTTCTCCTAACGCTTCCAAAACTCAACTTATTTTATTTCCCCATAAGCCAAGAGCAAATTTTTTAAAACCTAATGAAAATCATTCCATAACTTTTAATGGGGTTTCATTAGAATGGTCTGATCACGTGAAGTACTTGGGACTTACACTTGATCGGAATCTTACTTTTAAAAATCACATTGAAGATATTCAATCTAAATGTAATAAATACACTAAATCTCTTTATTCTCTCATCAACAGGAAATCCCGGTTGTGTCTGCGAAATAAGATGCTCATCTACAAACAAGTTTTCCGACCAGCGATCATGTATGCAGTTCCGATTTGGTCTAGCTGCTGCGCGACGAGGAAGAAAGCCATCCAGAGGATTCAGAACAAAGTTCTGAAAATGATTTTGCGGCTTCCACCTTGGCACAGCACCGAAGATCTTCATCGGATTGCAGGCATTGAATCTATCGAAGAGATGGCCAACAAAATCATCTCCAACTTCAGAGGCAAATCGATGCAGTCTTCCATCGCAGAGATTCGTTCTCTTTATGTTTAGTTTAATTTTAAGATAGTGTTTAGTTTTAAGTATAAAATATTTTTGCTATTACAGGATGTTCTCCTACATTAAAAACTTGATTGCGCTCAGCAAATTTAAATCTTATAAATAAATTTTTATAATCTAGTTACTTATAGGGCTATGAACAGTTCATTATTGAGCTGAACACCTAGTTTAATGCAATAATGTAATATAAGTGTAATCATGATTTGATACAAATAAAGACATATTTAAAAAAAAAAATAAAAAAAAAAAAAAGTATGTCGATCACATTTGAAAAGCCACGTGACGAATAAAAACGGTAGCCCCTGATGGGACATGGTATTTTTTTATGTATCTAGTTAGTGTTGATGTTCGACAAATATTCAACGGATACGTTCACCACGTGCGTATCACAGCACTCGGAGGTGTAAGTATTCTAGCTTGAAACGAATCCTGATTGCTTTTCTTGAGCAATTTTCCGAACATTGACTACAGGATCCTTCTGGAAGAACTGTTCCTCCAGCACGGCCTCCAGCAACTCCGCTTTTTCGTGTGGACGGCTAAACACCTGACGCACTTTGTAGAAGAATTGATTAACTGGTATAATCGCCGCGATGAATTGTTTGTTGTTTTCATCGACTTTTTTCGGGGAGAAATAAAACAAATTACTTGCCAGTTAGTCCAAAGTGTCATTCTAAACAGTTTTCCTATAATTCAGAGGATCATGTCCAAGCAACCAAAAGTCCCATAAAACAGGTACAAAAATGCTTACTCAGCCTCATTATTGATATGAAGCACGTTCTATGCAGCTCAAAATTTAAATTCTTATTGATACTTTCAAGATCCAAAACAAGTCTCAATGATCTTCTATTCAGCTTCTAGCGGCCTCTTAATTCAGCTTCCAAAAAATCGCAAAATGTGCAAAAAATCTCTCTTTTCAGTTCATATCACCTTCTCTTGATTATTTACTGTGTTCTGTATCGGTTCCAGCATGATGTCACGCGCCGGATTCCAAACTTGACAAATTGCTCAATTCCTTCTTTCCTACATTTCCTACATATATCGCATAAGAATGGTCACTCAATTACCAAATTACTTATTGAGGCTGTTGATTCTCTTTGTCATCCAATATGTAACTTTCGATGCCTTCATTAATGTGACTTTTGGTTGCTTGGGTGGTTTCGAGCAGAATTAGACAATTGTTCCGCTGAATAGATTGACGTTATAATTCTTGAAAAGTTTAGGTCAAGACAGAAGATTCGAACGTCGCCCTTCTGGTTGAGAGGCGCGAATGCTATCAAAAAACAATACCATATCAAAAGTTTCTTTCTTTTCTGTAGTTTTAAAATTAAACTTCCGATTATTGATGCAGAATTCATATTTTGTTGCGTAGACTGAAAACTGTAGTTTGTTTTGGATCTTTCGATTCCTAACAATTCATTTCATTCTATTAGAAAATCAATTTTAAAACTGATTTCTTTTATTCAATTGGGCTTTGGATTCTCATCATGTTTGTCGTACTTTTCAAACAGAAATCAGATGTTTACTTCATATTTTTGAAATCAGAATTGTTAATTTTTTGTTTAATCTGAACGCTCAAACTCTAATATATTTATGAAGTTTTATTTGCCATGCGTTTTTCTTATTTCAATGCTGAGCTGTTCTTAAATTTGCTACTGATTTCTGGAGTTGTAGTTTTCTACATTAGAAACTTTAGATTAAGGTTGCCAGAATTTTTTCATCACGTATCCGGACCGGAAAAGTTCAGGTATTTAATTTCAAAATTTTTGTCCAAAAATCCGATCAATATCCGGGCTTTTGGTCAAAAACCAGAAATAACCAAACAAGAATAAAGCAAAAAACTCGAAAAAACTTATTTTAATTAAATTTATCGATAGATTTTAAATCGTATTTAAGGCTTTCAAAAAACCTTTCATGATTCTTTTTATAAAACTTGCTCAAAAGATTCGTTTTTCGAGGCGTAAATATATAATTTTTACAACACAATTTGTTTTTATTTTTATTTGTCAAATAAAGTGAATAAATTCGGGCAAAATCCGGGAATTTTTCAATTAAATCCGGGCAACCGGGCCTAACAGGACTGTTCCCAAATTTTACATTAAATATCCGGACAAACCCGAATAGAACCGGACAATCTGGCAACCTTACTCTAGGAAGGATTAACCCTTCAGTAGTGCACTGAACCCTCCATGAAAGTCTGTACAGTGTCATGAGGTTTCAGTTTCTCAGTTTTTTTTTTTCATATTCTTAACATGTCCTTCTCATCTTTGACTGTCTTCTTGCTCTTCCGAAGATCCCGCTTCATGATTGCCCAGTACTGCTCGTCCGGGCGCAGCTCCGGACAGTTTGGCGATTCATGTCCTTTGGAACAAAATAGACAGAATTGGCCTCATACCACTCCAGGACGCTTTGAGAATAGTGGCATGAAATCTAGCCAAAATAGTGGAGCTTCGTCGTGCTGCAGCAAAAACGGCAAAAGGCGCTTCTCGAGTCACTATAAGATTTGAAGATCTCGCCATTTACTGTGCCCTTTGTCACGAAAGGCTCACTCCTCAGTCCGCAAGAGCAGATGGCCTGCCAAACGAGATTAGGATTTGCTTTAATCACCTGCTTCTCCTTTCCCTCCGTCTTTTTGTTCTCCGGTCCCGGTTTTCTTCCAGCTCATTTGCCATCGTCCAGCGTTAACCGCTTCAACACTCTGGAGACGATTGAATGGTGAATGTCCAACATTTTCCCAACTGCCGGTGCGGCAGGTCAAGAAATTCCAAGTGTTTGGAAAGAATTTGGTCTCTCGACTCGCGTTTGTTCACCTCTATTTTCGTTGAATCGAAAAACATGACTTTGAGTTTGACAGCATGTAAACAATACACATCAATGAGAAAGTGTGCAAAATTTGGTTGATTTTCACCTAAATCTTTATACACAATGCAATCTAAAAGCTTCAAAATACTTTACGTAGTGTTTCACATATCCTTCGACAACCGTCAAAAATTCCTTTAACGATTTGAATTACCAATCCTATTTCAAATGGAAAATCAAAAAAATTGCATAAGATGGATTTTAGATGAAAATAACCTGCTATGAAAGGTTTGTGTAAATAATCATTAAAAATTTGATTTGTTTTGGCCCTGTTCACAATTTCACGAAACGAAGGAAAAATATCTTTCGTTAATATTTTTGGTCAAACAACACAACATGACACATAATCCACATCAACTAACAGATAAGAAAAGGTGTGAATTCGTTAGCCTCTTTAAGAGGCTCAGTTAGTCACTTTACGCTTTACAAACTTCCATTGACACAAATCTACTAAAAGCGGATCGAGAAACCATGAACTAGTACAAAGCTTGACGCTATTAGGAGTTTGGGAGGTTTCTCAAAACAAAGACAAAACAAACTTTAAAGAAGCCGCATCTCACCGTTTGATGAAAATTTATTACAACTAATTGTTTGTTTACGAACTAGCGTGTTCAAGCACACTAGCAGACTGATGTTTCGTCGCTTACCGGATGGATGAAGATAGATGGCGTGACAAATGTCGCTTGATGACAACTCCATCCGTTGACAGTCGTCTGTTTGATGGACATTGTTGTAATAAAAACTACCTTCTGTCAAAAATGGAGTGCGACTGCTGAAATGGAGAAGATCAACACCATCTTTCATCTCGGAGATCTGTTTTCATTGACTAAACGATGAGATAAATTTAATTAGGAAGACACACTGTTTTAATCATTTTTATGATTCCCATAAACCTTTCTGTCAAATTGAATCTTTTGTTTAGGATTTGGACAAATGTCAAATTTAAGATCACTTAAATCCGTCATCCGATTTTTATTCAATTTAAGGCGCGATCTTTAAGTGACTTAGATTGAGCAAATTTGCTACAGAATCATCAGTATGTACTAATTTGGGGGGTTCTTTAGTCATGAAAAGTCATGCTTCGATCAGCTTACAAATACTCATCGATTGTAACGGTTTTTTTTTGCATAAATAAAATCAAAACAGGCTCCACGTGCTCGATCGATCATTTGCAAACAATTCATATTCATGCAATGGGACCCACATTATGCACCATTGTACTTTCTCCAGTCACAAATTGTTTTTTTTTTGTACCTCTCAGATTCAACCTCTTTCTCGTTCAACGTCTTGAAATGTATTAACTCGGGGCCGATAATAGCGGCAAAGTATCGGTAATATAATCGCCGTTGTTTGTCGCCATTTTTTAGCTTCGGCTTCGATGTGCGGTAATCGAAGGTAGGTCGCCGAAAAAGGGCTCGCCCGCAAGCTTTTAGCGAATGTAGGACTACACCTTCATAATGGGCTGTCATGAGACAGTAATATAATCGTCTCCATCGTTTGCCTTCGGGTGTTTTTATCTTCTTACTTCTTAAATCAACATGCACTTTGTTGCAAGTTTATTTTCCTGACAGAGTGCAGTAAATGTATGCATCGCTTAGCGGGGACTGACATCGGACTGCACTGAGGTAATGTTTACGAATCAATAAGTTTCACGAGATAGATACATAAGAAGACGATTGTGTCGCTTTCTTCAATATTTGCCTAACCGATGTTTCATAACTTCCTGAAAATGAAGCTGATGTAACCCGAAATTAATATGGTAAGCATCTAAGCTTTCAGAAAAAACTCAAAAAGTGTAAACCTTCCGCAAATTTTTCCTTTTTAACCATTTCGACGTTTTGGATTCTGTCTTATAGACTTTTCAACCTATCAAATTTTTTTCATTAAATTTTAGAGCTATTAAGCTGTTATTTTTTTAGTCGTTTGAATTTTTGACGTTTCTGTTGTTCTTGACGTTTTTAATGTTTTTAACGTTTGACATTTTTGGCTAGTTTGACGTCTTTATTTAAGAGGTTTTCAGAATATTTTTTTTTACTTGTTTTTGGCTTTTTTGACCTTTTTTTTATCTTTTTTAACTTTTTAGACTTTTTAAGTTTTTTTGACTTTTTTGACGTATTTGACTTTTTTGACTTTTTGACTTTTTTCGACTTTTTTGACTTTTTTTACTTTTTTGAGTGTTTTTATTTTTGACTTTTTTGACTTTTTACTTTTTTTTAACTTTTTTGACTTTTTTGACTTTTTTGACTTTTTTGACTTTTTTGACTTTTTCGACTTTTTTGACTTTTTGGACTTTTTCGACTTTTTTACTTTTTTGACTTTTTTTATTTTTTTGACTTTTTTGACTTTTTTGACTTTGTGAATTTTTTCTATTATTTTTTTTAATTTTTTTTTTGACTCAGAAAAGTCAAATATTTTGAGTAAAAAATTTGACTGTTTTGACTTTTCGGAGTTTTTTGGTTTTTTTTAATTATTTTAACTTCTACTTTTTAAATTTTTGATTTTTAACTGTTCTTTTTTCTCTTTTTTACTTTGAGACGTTTTCGACTTTTCAGTTTTTGACTTTTTTGACTTCTTCAATCATTTTGACTTTTTGACATTCTTGACTTTATTTTATTTTTTTGACATTTTTGACTTTTTTAACGTTTCTGTCATTTTGGCATTTATGACAGTTTTGATTATTTTGACATTCTTGATTTTTTTGACATTTTTTTTTCTATTTAGACCTTCTTTAAGTTTTGACATTTTTAAAATATTTGTAATTTTTAAGATTTCTGATATTTCTGAAATTTCTGAAAATTTTGACATTTTTGTAAATTTTGGCGTTATTTCGACATTTCGACTTTTTGAAATTTTTGTCATTTTTGACATTTCTGACACTTTTTTTCATTTTCGTCATTTTTGTCATTTTTGTCATTTTTGTCATTTTTGTCATTTTTGTCATTTTTGTCATTTTTGTCATTTTTGTCATTTTTGTCATTTTTGTCATTTTTGTCATTTTTGTCATTTTTGTCATTTTTGTCATTTTTGACATTTTTGTCATTTTTGTCATTTTTGTCATTTTTGTCATTTTTGTAATTTTTTGTAATTTTTGTCATTTTTGTCATTTTTGTCATTTTTGTCATTTTTGTCATTTTTGTCATTTTTGTCATTTTTGTCATTTTTGTCATTTTTGTCATTTTTGTCATTTTTGTCATTTTTATCATTTTTGTCATTTTTGTCATTTTTGTCATTTTTGTCAATTTTGTCATTTTTGTCAATTTTGTCATTTTTGTCATTTTTGTCATTTTTGTCATTTTTGTCATTTTTGTCATTTTTGTCATTTTTGTCATTTTTGTCATTTTTGTCATTTTTGTCATTTTTGTCATTTTTGTCATTTTTGTCATTTTTGTCATTTTTGTCATTTTTGTCATTTTTGTCATTTTTGTCATTTTTGTCATTTTTGTCATTTTTGTCATTTTTGTCATTTTTGTCATTTTTGTCATTTTCGTCATTTTTGTCATTTTTGTCATTTTTGTCATTTCTGTCATAATTGACAATCTTGACATTTTTGACGTTTTTGACATTTTTGACATTTTTAACATATTTGACATTTTTGTCATTTTTGTCATTTTTGTCATTTTTGTCATTTCTGTCATAATTGACAATCTTGACATTTTTGACGTTTTTGACATTTTTGACATTTTTAACATATTTGACATTTTTGTCATTTTTGACATTTCTGACATTTTTGACATTTTTGACATTTTTGACATTTTTGTCATTTTTGACATTTTTGACATTTTCGACATTTTTGACATTTTTGACATTTTTTACATTTTTGACATTTTTGACATTTTTGACTTTTTTGACATTTTTGTCATTTTTTACATTTTTTACATTTTTGACATTTTTGACATTTTTAACATTTTTGACATTTTTTACATTTTTGACAATTTTGACATTTTTGACATTTTTGACATTTTTGACATTTGTGACATTTTTGACATTTTTGACATTTTTGACATTTGTGACATTTTTGACATTTTTGACATTTTTGACATTTTTGACATTTTTGACATTTTTGACATTTTTGACATTTTTGACATTTTTAACATTTTTGACATTTTTGTCATTATTGTCATTTTTGACATTTTTTATCATTTTTGACATTATTGACAGTTTTGACTTTTTTGACATTTTTCCGTTTTGACATTTTCGACATTTTTGACATTTCTGAGGTTTTTGACATTTTTTAAATTTTTGACGTTTTTACGTTTTGGATATTTTGACGTTTCGACATTTTTGACTTTTGTTGTGTTTGACTTTTCCACTTTTTGAATTTTTGATTTCTTGACTTTTCGACTTTTCGACTATTTTACTTTTTGACTTTTTCGACATATTTGATGTTTGACGTTAGAAGTTTTTGACGTTTTAGTTTTTTTCACGTTTTTGACGTTTTTGAAGTTTCTAAACTGACTTTTTTCATATTTTTCCAATTTTTTTTAAGTTTTGGGGCTTTCATTCATTACGACTTTTTAAATTTTGATGAATTGAATTATCTCCTTTTGCATTTCAACTTTATTTATATTTTATCATTCCTTTTTCAATTTGTTAGAGTTTTGTTGCTTAAACTACATCAAATGAGCTACTTAATTTCTGTAATTAGCTTAACTGTATCATAGTATCATGTCTTTGATATCTGGTTTTGTTTTCCGCAATTAAGCTAAAGAGAGCAACCAACTACCGACATCAGTAGTACACCCCAATCGATCATTCACATTGGTGATCGTTCTTCATGACCCGATCATTAGCTGAAGCTTAACCAGCCATTTCGATCTCGTGTGTATTTATCTCAATCGTAGTAAAGCAAGTCAGCCAGCATATTACGCATTCACGTTTCCCAGACCACCGGAATCGAAAACTCAATTGCTCCATTTATGAGTACCTACATTTATCTGATTGCTTCCTTCTTTATCGGATCACGAATCCCATTCGACGGTTCCAGATTCGATTCCTTCTTTTTGTAAAGGTTGAAGCAATTGTGAAGTCTTTTGAAGTTAAAGTTCCTCAAATTGTTGAATTTATGACAGAATTCAATTGAAAAATGTGTATTGAGACAATTTTCGATCCTAAAATAAAGATCGCAACAAAATTGTTAATTCAGTAGTTTCTGTCGATCTACTTTCTTTTTAGGAGTTGTAAACACGAGCTGTTATGCACTATCAAAGTCAAAATAACGATTACGTTTGGCTGGGGCTCTTCATCTAAATTTCGGTGTGAAATTTGTAAGTTCGCTGCATATGATGCAGAACATGTTTTCAGCAGCTCGCTCGATAGCTCGACACATGTCCAGAGATGATTATGGGCTATATATTTTTTTTCGAAATCTATTTTTGGTCACGCAACAATGGAGCTTCCAACTTTTGCTTTCTTTCCAAGTGAAATCGAAACTGAATGTACTCTTTTTTGGTTGGTTTATGTAGGTGGATTCAATTTTACTTTCTGAAAATGAATGTGATCCGATGGTTGGCAAATGTTCGTCGATTTCTGTCGCTGCGCTGTTTGAACACATTTTGTTAGCTGACTTGCAATGCGATTTATTTCAGGGATGATCCACATGTCTGTGACACTGAGTGACTGACGATTACTGAGAAGCTTATTCAGATTTAGGAATCCATAGCATTCTATTCATCTCAAAAGTTAAGTTCTTACCGAAACTGTCAGGTTCCATAGTAAAAACTGAGAAGAATTCTAGTCAGTTTTGTATAAGATCTCGAAAAAAAGTTTATTATTTTTATCACCATCTGAACGAATACATCCTCATCTTAATATTTTCATATTGCCTCTAATTTTACGAAATTTATACTTTGTATGCATAAAGATTTGAACCTGAGTCCTCCAAATGTTGGTTACATCTGTACCATGGCCTTTTCAAAGTTTTTCCAACGAATGCATATGTAAACTTTAGTATTTAGTGTTAGATTGCCAGATTGCTCGATTTTATCCAGGTTTGCCTAGATATTTGATACAAAACTTGGGAACAGTCCGGCTCGGCCCGGTTGCCCGGATTTTATTGAAAAAAGCCGGGAATTTGATTATACAAATTTTCAAAAATCGACCAATAAAAAATTTCAAATTTCAAAAAACTTGAATCTACTATTTAATGATTAAATTTTAATCTATAACTTTACAACCGAAAAAAAGTTGATAAAACGATGATTTTCGTATTTTGTATACTAGGGAGTTAAACAAATATCAACTTATGAACTCATTGAAAAAATTCTCGTTAAAAATGTTATTGATCAAATGAAAATAGTATCCATTAGTGTCCATTTCTCGGCCATTTTGGCGTTCCCGGGAATCGAGAAATCTGACAATCTTTTAACCGGGAATTTCCCGGGATTTAGGAACTCCCGTTTTTTTTTATTCCTGGAAAATCCCGGGTAGGAAACTCTAGTTGTATTTGCAAAAAATTTAAAGAAATTATTCAACCATTTATTTTCCTATATCTTCTGGATATCAGCGCATGGTAACCACATAAAAATTTATGATTTAATTTTGCGTTTGAAGAAGTAAACATTTAATATTTTTGACCTTATAATTGCTGTGAATTTGAAACTGATTTTAACATTCTGATTTTATTTCTATTATGATTATAGTGATTCGGAAATACAATGTTGTTTTTATCAATTCTTCAAATCATTTTTCATTGTGAATTGTCGTCGAAGAATTTAATAAATCTAAAATTAATTCTGAAATAAAGAAATGAAATATGATTCTGAGCTCTAGAGCCTTTAGAAACTCTAGTTTCATTGATTTGCTCTTGTATTTCAAGCTCTTTTTCTAGATTTTTAATTTTTTGGATCCGAAACGAATTAAAAAAAAATAAACCTTTCTTTTCGAATTGTTACAAATTTTTTGCAACAAATAAAGTATGAATAAAGTGATTTTTTTTGCTTCAAGAACACATTGCTCCCAATATTTTGAAACGATTTTTAAGAAATAACACAGGGGAACAGCAACAAAATTCTAAGCTTTAAAAATTTGTTTGGAAGATTTGGTCTTCCAATATTAAAAAAAATGACAGATTTTGCTTATCACCTCTAATTTTGGTGATATAGTGTATAGAAATTTTAAAATTGGTCAGTCTTAGTTTAAATCGATCCTTGATAACTGATAAACGAAAAAAAAACTGTATGAAATCTGAAAGCTGATTTTTAATCAATTTACTCTCCGTCATTTAATCACGGATTCAGATCTTGTCAAGTTAATATTGAAATCAACGAAAAAAAAACTCTAACAATATTTCCGCAAGAGAAAATCTTTCGCAGTTTGATTCTTGAGAGATAAGTTTTTTCGTGAGTTGAAACCTTTGTTTTAAAAATATTTGTGATGCTCAACAGTTTTGCTAAAAAGTGCACGCATTTGTTTGATAATTTTATAACTTTTTTCAAAATTTACTAAAATAAACAAGAGCTAATAGAAAAAAATAAATATTATCAATCAGCACCTCAAAATAATTCTAAATTTGCTTTTATATTTTTTGCACCTCTGTGAATTTTGTTGCCTTGTGAAATTATAAAATCATAAAAGAAGCATCCATTTTTGATAACGCTATCACATTTTTATGAGGGGCAAAAAATTTAGGAGCTGATTTTGACTGATTTTGGAATACTAAATTCAAATATGCATTTCATTTCATTATCTCACCTCTTGGCTAACATTTGAAAAAAAGGTTTATTTTAAAAAATTTACAAGCCATAATACTGAAATTTATTTGAGTTTTTAACGCAAAAATCTTTCAAATCAGTTATTAAAACATATTCATCAAAAATATTGTTATCTTGTGTAGTTAATACTATTCTTTAATTCAACTGGAATAACAAATTTATATGTCAAATCTGAAACTAGATTATAGCTTTTAATTTTAATTACCATTGTGTAAATGATCTGGAAACAATATTGACGATATAATTGTTGTGAATCTGATTTTGTCAAAAATCACTCCAAATTATAATTGTGAGTGAGTGAGTATGTTCTATTCTGAAGCTGAATTTTAATGTCTATCGCCAAAGCACTTATTTCTTCATATGAAATACAAGCTATCCCTTCTTGACTCTGAAATCTCTAATGAACATCAAAGTTATAACACTCACAATCAAATTATTATTGTAAAAATCTCTAGATATTCAACGTTCTACTACTAGATTTTATCAATCCGTAGTATATTATATTCTTCTAGCTGACCCGGTAAACTTTGTTTTACCTTTTACTTAAAAAATCGTTATCAATGTTTAACCGCATATACATGCCCTGAATCAATTTTAATAAACATGTATGTATGTATGTATGTATTGTATCCACCTTGGGTTTACGGCAGCGCCGCGGTTGTGGCAAAAAAAATAACCCACACGTCCATCTTGGTTACCACGCAACACAATAATAACTCCTCAATGAGACTTCTAAGGGAGTGGAATCGTAAGCAGAGTCACTAACGGTATCCAGGGTAAAAAGGGGGAAAGTCTCGAGAAGCTATAACCATATTGTAGACTAACCACGATAGCATGCAAATTATAATCCCGCCGCCAAGGCTTCCGAAAAAAGAGTGCGTCCTTATTTTACAAAAAGTAATCAAACACTTTATTTTTCTCAACCATGCCAAATTCCCTTGACATAAATTGAGGAACGTCTAGTATTCAATGCGGTACTAGCATACACGGTAACCCGCTCTTTTGTAAAACGAGGATACTCAGATGCCCCTGCCCGTGTTGCTTAGATAAATATGTAATAATGACATATGTTGTATATTGTAATAATAAAATATGATGTTATATAATACAATAAAATATAAATATAATATAATGGAACAAATTTCAAATCCTCCTTTTGTCACTCGGAGTTGGAACATCGCGAGGTGGGGGGGGGGGGGGGGGGGGACAGTAAAAATAATTCGAAAAACAAATAAATTGCACGAAATGTTGTATGCATCAAAATGACATACTATATCACTGCACAAAACCTAGAAATCAAGTAGATATTTTTACAAAAATTTATTAAAATCAAGAATACAAAAGGTGCAATAACTCTTATCTTCCAAAATTTAGTTTTTTGGACTTGTAATTTTTCGGATATTTGATTTTTTTTATGAAATTTACATAAAATACTTTAACTTTTATTTATTTTCCCCTTCGGGTTTTTTTTAAATTAATTTCGAAGGGGGAGGTAGTGACAAAAAAAGAAATTGATATTTATTCCAGCCAAATATAATACAATTTAATACAATATGAAATGAAGTATAATAAATATGAAATAATATATAATACAATAAATATTAAATAAAACAATCATCTAAAATATTTGCTGAAAAGAAGTTAAATTTAATCAATGTTAATATGTTGATATGCATACTTCTTACATAATCCTAACAAAGAAATTCTATCAAAACATTTGTTTATAATTTAAGAAAAATATCATTTTTAAATGAATAAAACAGTATGAAAAATCATTATTAATCAATGAAGTGATGTCTGATGAATGTATGTTTATATAAAATAATATAACATAATATATTTTTACGAAAAAACAAAATATACGTTTCAAACATTTCAAATTATCATCCACATACGATGGTTTCGAAACATGTAAAAGAAAAAGACAAAAGTATTCATTTGAAAAATGATTTATAAACTATGAGACCTTCGACTAACTAGGATGAAGAATATCAGTCTGAGAAATATTTTGTTTGATTAAAAAGATTTGAATGCTGCTTTCCCAATGCTGGAATGTCAAATGATTTTATTTGGGTATTACAAAATAATATTTAAATTATGTAATGTAATTTATTAAACACGTTGAGCCATTAATTTTCAATAGATGCCCCGACGTTGTACATGTAAGTATAGTTAATTTGATGCTTAACTAGAATCTTCACATCTATAAATCATAAATTGAGCTAGAAAAAAATAATCAGTGGAAACCTAATATAAAAGCTCTGCTTATTACTATTTTTTTTTTTATATTAGAGCATTTAAAGTTGACATTTGAAACTTGGAATCAACCCCCTGGCAACTTGACGTTTCCCATACAAATCGCGTGTGCCTGTTTTTTCTGGTTCTCTGGTTCTGTCAAATCGAAAATCAAGCGACTTAACATGTCGGAAGGACGCATATGGAAATATGTTTTCTTTTAATTGATTCAACAAATGAAAAAACGATTCAAATTTAAAATAAGCTCAGTTATACGTAAAGTGAATCTGTTTTCAAAAGTTCAGTCGAAGCAAACGGCACATAGTCGTAAATCTGTGTGTCCATTATTAGGTTTAAAACTTCTGGACTGATGAAAATAATTCAATGATACACGGCAGTTTTTCGGGACAAGAACCCCTTCCACCGAAACTATTGATGACGATCGTACACAAAAAATGTAAAACAAAACATTACCACAACAATCATCATGTGATTTTTATAAACTGCGATACATATGAAAATTTTAAAATAACAAAACTTTCAAATTATAGCAGAACATTTCCCGGTTTATGGAAAACTGTTCCTTTACAAAAAATAAATAGGAAGAATATTGTATGAGAGTAATAATTTCGTTTGAAACTTTTTTCATTCATTCGACTTATATGATTTGCACCACATTTGATGATGTGCCCTTTCCATACGCATGGCTCAAAAAGTATGTAAACAAGGGGTACACATGCGACATCTGCGAATTTTAATCAGACACACGAAACTCGCCAGAACTGTCAAGTTGCCAGGGGGTTGCTTGGAATACTTGGTAGCACGTGAAGCTGAAACTAAAGGGTTACTAATAGATGAAAAGCAATCGATCATGAAAGGTTTAAAAATAAAATACTATTATAGAGGAGAAAAAAAATATGAGCTTTTTATTATGTAGCCAACAACATAGCTTTAAACGATTAAAGTTCTAAATAATTGAAGGTAAGTTGCTAAAATAAAAAAGAATACGTAAGCTAGTTCAAACGTACAGTGTTGAAACGATTAAATAATAATATGAAAAACACTATAGCGTTACACGATCCGTGGCCGATTGTCTTCTGGTGGACTGCTGGCATGTAATATTTAAATAAAAAGTAATAAAAAGATTAAGCATGCCTGTTGAGCGTCATGCATTTAACGTGATTAAGGTTATCCACAGCAACCAAGGTGTTAATACCTATTAGAATCTGTAAACTTTCGAGGTGTTTTATTTTCAATATAGAAAATGTGTTAAATGAAAGCAGCAGAAAAAAATATTACATTTGATAGCACAAAAAATGGTTTGATCGTAACATATATCAAGCTGTCCTTAAGCAATGAACTGTTAATAAAGTAATTTGGTAATATATTTGTTATTTTATAGTATATTGATGATTAAAGTAACTGTTTTTAATAAATTTCGCAGCTATTTCTGAAAAAAAATACAGCTTTCTAATTGGTTTATTTTATATTGTGACTCTCTTTCCGGAATGTTTGAGTTAACCATTCCAGGTGTGTTCGGTAAGAGTTCAATTGCGTGACCAAACATTACGAGATTACGGTTGTGATTATGAATACAACTCAGATGGCGCCAGTATTGAAAGCTGAAAAAATACATAATTTATGCATTTAAATGATGAAGCCCGATGAACGTATCTGTTGTAATGTAGAGCTGAATGAAAAAAAAAAAAAAAAAAAATTAATCATGTTTATTAAAGTTTCTGCGATTGTCTAGATATGAAGATAATCCATGTAACAAATTTGTTTTATCAGGAAAGAATTCAATATTAGTAGAAACATTTCCATTACTCTAAAGCCTCGAGATCCTCAAAATCAGCGATGGAAAAAAATCGCTTCTAACGATTTTGAGCAGCGAACGACCAACGTTCGGACTCGTTCCAATTGCTGCTGGCAGACGACGCCGTGTGTTCTGCTTATGTTGCATGGAGAGATCTCAGAGAGCGACGAGTGACCAGAGATTCGAAGATGCAAGAACAGAAAAAATCCTGTTGCGTGCACTCGCAACGCTATCCCATATCTTCTATATGGTTTGTTGCGCGTGTTTACGACAAGCTACGAATCTCGAAGGATACAACTCCCGAATCTCCCCGATCACGGTGTGTTACAACTTGCGATCGGATCGAATCATGGTGTTCATAATCATGATTTTTTGAATGATTCTGCTCTGTTGTTTGTTGCTTGGTCGTTCGTTCGTTAGTAGTTGGAATCGATTCGTTCGCAATTATTTAGAAAGATAGCGACATGGAGTGTTATTGCTGTACTGTTGAAAAAAAAATCCCTCCGATTGTGGGTGGGAGGGGGTGGGGCAGTTTCTGTTTTATGACCATAGCAACAGGTAAAAATATGACCCATTCCAAGCGCCTCTCAACTGGAGAACCGATTTTTATTTTTCATTATTTAAAAATAATTTGTACAGCATTAGAATGGCTATTTCTTGAGCTTCATTTTCCATTATAAAATACCTTTTTTTAGAATTGATATTGTTGTTGTTGAAATTTAAGTACTTTAGTATGAAAATTAACTGAAACTCAAAGAATATTACTAGAAAATCCAAATCGAGCCCCGTATTCACATTAAATCCCACGGAGAGACTTTTGAAGGTATAACAAAACATTAAAATGAAGGCACTAGCACAGGGTTCCATGCAAAATTAGGGCCAGAGTACATTTTGGAAACCTGAAGTTTGTATAGAATTTTGTTCGGGAAGAACAAAAAAAAACAGTTTTTCGCCAATAAATTTGAACTTTATCAACCGATTTGTCTTTTATCTTGAATGTTTTAAGCTTTAATTATGACAATATTTCATCTGAAGAACGCATTTCGATTAGAGTTATCATAAAACAGTTATTAAGCTTTTAAATAGGTATATGAGCGTCGATTAACGATCATTTTTTTTTTGTAATTGACCCACCAGAAGCTAATTTTTGAACACAATATCTTTTTTTTTACCATAATCCTTATCGAAATGGGGCCTTGGGATACTACAGAGATTCGTTGATTGTAATGAATCGATACTTTTCTGAAATTTTCATTAAAATTTGATCGGAGAGAAGAGCAGAAAAATGCGGTTTTGTTTAAAAACTGAAAAGTGGAAAAAATGGCGCGTTACGATTTCTTTTGCTTAAATTTGGATAACTATTTGTTCAAGAAAAATTCTTTTGATTTCATATTGTAGCAAATTAAATTCTTAACTTAGAGGTATGTTTTGTTAATGTGTGATATGAACGTTGCAAATGTTGTGACCACATGCTGGAATGCAGGCCCGTGCGAAGGGCCCGTCCATGGGGGGGGGGGGGGCGGTTTTCAAAATTCAAATTTAGCTAAAAATAACAACAATACCAAAAATAAACAATAAAAAGGAAAGGAATTTCTCACTCGTGATCACCACACAAACTGGACTGATAAAAAACCAAAATTTTCAAATCATACCACAATGGAAGTTTAAAATTTCCGGTAAGTTATTGATAATTTTTTCAAAGCGATGTTCTTTATTCTGAACTAGTAATTTGTTTCAACTGAATTTCTAAGCAAATTTAAAGCAATCGAAATAGGAAAATGATAATGATGGTTAATTTTTATTTATCTTAATTTAAATTCTTTTCTTTTTTTTCAACTGAAGGGTTGATTGAAAAATTCAGCTGTAGTATTTTAAATTTGGACAAAAACTATTTAATCGCGATTTAAAATAAGAATTTTCGATAACTGAAAAAAAAAACCAATTTTGAACTTCGGAAAATTTATTCAATTGTTGATACATTAGTTTAAATTTGATAAAAAGAATAATAAATTTATTATTATTAGCAAAGTGCCAGTGATAGAAGTCAGAAATAAAACCTTTTTTTTTTATAAAAAATCCTTCAGTTGTCAAGATAACGGCTTGAAAATATCATTTTTGAAGTTCAAATAATAACTTCAAGTTCAATTATACCGACAAGGAGTAAATATTGAAAGAACAAAGCAAATACAAAGTTGGTTAACATTTCGCATTTTAATTAAGTTTAAAGTTTCTGCTTCGAATCTTTTTTTAAACTTTTTAATCTAATTTTAAGATTTTAAGATAATTGAATAAATTTAAAAATTATGATCGATTCATAAAACCCAATTTTATATTTAAAAAAATTTTGAAATGTTTTTAACTTTTCAATCGCAGGTTTAAATGTTTAAAATTGCAAGCTCTAAGTGTTTTGTCACTTTTGATTGAAATATTGGCTCCTGAAAAGAACCGAAGGTTTAAAAAATGTTTTTCTTATTAAAAATTAAGATTAAAGGGCTTATGTGTCAAGTACACAAAATTCAGAATGAAAAAAAAGAAAGACAAATTTGTTAAAATTATTCCTGAAATTAAAATAGTTTGACTTAAAAATTTGGCAAGTAATTAAAGAATTTAAAAAAAACTGCACCTACTTTAAAATTCGGTAAATTTATTTCAAAATTTAAACAATATATGAAAATGAAAAATAGTTGTATGTGTATCAAAACATTTCAGAATGTTTTTACATAATTTTATTGACTCAAGGCAACAGCATTTTGGTGTTTTTTTTAATTATTGCATTGGTAGATTTAAGCGTCTTGAACTCGATTTTTTTTATCAAATTTGGTCGAAAACTTTTAGTTTCGATGATAAGGAGTTTTAAAATGTAAATATCAGTTTGAAGTAAAATCAAACATTGATAACTGATTAACTAAATAACAAACCTGCAAAAATGAAAAAATCTGATTCTGATTCTTCATCAAATTATGGAATAATATCATGATGAATATGATGCATGATCTAAAAAAAGAAAATTCAACGTTTTAAAAAATGGAAAGATATCATCACAAGTATTTTTGACAAAACTGCTGAATGTGTAGAAAAAAAAATAATTTAATTTACCATATTTGTTGAAACCTGCCAAAAGATTTCATGTATGTTTGAAAAATATCTAAAATTCAATATTGTTTAAAACTTCTTAAAAAATTTAATAATGAGAATAAGTAAAAAAACATAAAACTTCCATAACTTTTTTCGCAAAACTCAAAATTAATTGAAGTCTTGAGGAAGGTTGATAACAAATTAAAAACTTTTAATTTAAAATGATATGTTTTTGTTTTCAGTTTTTGTAAAAAAAAGTGCAAAAATTTCTCGAACACTTTTTACTTATTTTCAAAAGTCATTTCAATAACAAAAGCTGATAAAAATATTGCATATTTAGGGTACCCAAATAAGTCGAAATTACCTTTTAAAATCATTGCACCTCAGAATAATTTAAATTTTGTTTTGAGCATTAAGTAAAATTTAGTCGGAAATTGGTTTCTTGAAGTATATTTCATATCAGCATAAAATTTGTAATTAAATAAACGATGTTTTAATAAAAAAAATGGGTCGTCTCAAGCTCTGTTTTTATTAAGTTACAATTGCTCATAAAAAACCCATTCTGAAAAGGTAGGGTTTTTGTTTGTCAAGTTATGAGTTCCTGTACGAATGATTAATTGACTAAAAATTTAGAATCAAAGTTAGTTTCAATTCGTAAACGTCAAATAGTGTCGTAGATCGAAATGTGTCAAGCCAAGGGTGATTTAAGACTGAATTTCAGCCGGAGGCGAACAAAATTTCTAACTTGCTTGTTAAAACTTATTTTCAAATATATTTAAGATCAAGTTATTTTCGGTTACTACGGTGAAAATTTGACTTGGAAAAAATCTTCATGGGGGGGGGAGGGGGTTTAACCCCTAAAAGCCCCCCCGTTCGCACGGCCTTGCTGGAATGGGTCATATTTAAAAAAATCAACAAAATGCTCAAAATGTAGAATAAAATAGAAATTGACAAAACTTCCATAATTGACAAAATTAACATAATCGTCAAAATTTGAAGAAAAAAATTTAAGTATCACAAAAGACAAGATAGACAAATTTACTACGAGAGGAAATAATATTATTTTTGGAAATGAAAGATTTTTAATGCGGCCCGCACACTTAAACGAGTTTGACATGCCTGTTCTATGGCATGTGGAACGACTACAAACTACGAATGAAATAAAAAACGACATCAGTTTTAACGGAAACTTTGCAAACGGCATGGGAAGATTTAAAAAGTTCCATACAAATTTCTCATAGAACAACGCCCGTGCGTATGTTTTTTTGTATCTATTCATACACGGACGGTTGGGTAACTCGAGAGCAAAACAAATCCTAGCCATCCTACCTAACCAACAAGTGCCGAACTTTGGGAGTGGTTGCAACAAGATGTAGGTAAATCCCAAAGTGTACAAGTCTCGAGTTGTCCCGATCACGGTGTGTTACAACTTGCGATTTTGTCCAATCGTGTGCAAGAGTGACACTCACTCTACGCGAGCGACGCGTACGTAGGAATTTATTCAAGTCCGAGCATAGAGAGTAGCATCCTTCTCGGAGCTACATCACTCCCAAAATGTTGCATGTAGGTATTCAACCATCATCATGCCAACTCGATTCAGCTGCCGACGGGATTGAGTTCGCTCTTGGTTTGTAACATACCGAGATCTTGCGACGTTGCGACTAAACGTTGATCGAATCGAAATCATTTCGTTTCCATCGCTGCTCAAAATAGTATATCTGCTACTCGCCGCAACCACCAACATAGCGCAGCCATCGCCTAACGTGAGCCCTGGTCTAGCAACGACACAAACCTAACTGCACGAACGCAACTAACCTAAACAACGCAGAATGGCGAAACACACCTGCTAGTCAAAGATTACTACGATTCGCCAACCAACCAAATCAACATAAACGTCGCCATGTGAAATTAACATCAACGAAATACTTATCTGAAAAAATATCTCCTGGGTAATTGATCTCATCCAGATCCTCCTCGTCTTGTCTGATTCCTGCATTTACAAAACACCTCACTTTCTCCCATGGCCCTCCTTTAATTTGCACACCATTCGCCGCTCACCATCCACTACGTTCTCACTTTTCGCTTCAATCAAGGCAACATTTCACTAATGTGTGCGTGCTATCTGAACTTTAGACTCAATACAACTGAGATAACCGAGCGAACACATTTGGTAGCAAAATTTTAGAATGAAACACCAATGTCTCTAACATTGAACCCCATTTTGAATCATCACTAAACTAACACTTAATGCACACCTTATCCAACCAACTTAAAACCTTTCCCATTTATTTCATCGTAGTCCAATAAAAAAATCAGTATTGGTTCCGTTTTCTAGATAGCTTTTGTATAAAATTGAATGAATGGCCGCCATCTTTTGCCATTGAGGCCTGCTCTTCTTTCAAAGAATCAATTTTTTCAATTTCGGTATTTCACTTTCACTGCACATAATAAGTTTTATCTATTCCACAGGCACTTAATAACCGTGTAAAGTAAACATTTTAGAAAAATAAAACGGATTAACACGACTGAGCACGATAAATTATCGAGTCCGCGGAAGAACGACCACACTCGAACACGGCCCGTTCGGAACTCGAATCAATTTTAATAAACATCGCCTTAAAATTGTTCCAGTTGTGTTCAATTTTAAGTTTATTTTGTATGGAGGCCCCCCTTTCATAAAAGTGAGATTCTTGAAACTATTATACAAACAATCCCTGACCCGAAAACCCCTCGGATACCAAATTTTAATTCATTCTGACCGTCCGTTTATACGTGATGGTGTTGCAAAGAAAACGCCTCCATTTTTATGTATATAATTTCTGTTTTATAATAGCTTTATTTTTGCATTTTGTTGAGCTTTATATAAAAAATGAGGTATGTGAGAATCGAGTTCACTGCAGCAACTCATCTCGGCTTGCCAGTTAGATATCTTACCCAGTGCACCATCTAAGTCGGTTAGCAAACGAAAGTTAATTGTCATAATCGTTCAGCCACCGTCAATTATAGAAAAAAACGCGGCCGTCTGGCGTTTGGCCGCTGTTTTTTTCATCCTCCTTTGTCTTTGATGGGAAAGGGATGAGAATGGGATCTCGCATGTTATACCGATCCACAAGAACGGTTCCAGGCTCACCGTAGAAAACTATCGTGGTGTTGCAATTCTCTCGGCAATACCCAAACTTTTTGAGAGTATTGTATACGATAAGATTTACCCGTGGATTGAAACAAAGATTTCGGACGTTCAACATGGTTTTCTCAAGAAACGCTCAACCATAACGAATCTAACAGAGTTTGTATCAAGAACCTCGCAGTGGATGATGCAAGGTTTTCAAGTTGACGCAATATACACTGACATGTCCAAAGCCTTTGACGTAATCAATATAAACGCTCTATTGTCGGTATTATGCAAGAATGGAATAACCGGATCCTGTCTTCAATGGATTCGTTCGTACCTGAGCGAAAGAACGCAATATGTCAAACTGGAGAACGTGAGATCTAGTAGTTTCCCGGTCAACAGTGGTGTTCCACAAGGGAGTCACTTGGGACCCCTTCTTTTCATCACTGTTATGAACGAATTTCCTGAAGTGCTGACTGATGTGTTTGAGCTGGTTTATGCCGATGATTTGAAAATGTTTTTGCCTATTCGTCACCCGAAGGATTGCGTGACTCTGCAAAACGCCTTGCACAGATTCACAGAGTGTTGCAGTAGATTCGGCCTAAAGATCAATTCCTCAAAATGCAACGTGATATTATTTTCCCGGAAAATAAGCAATATCACTTATGAATACCGCTTAGAAAACGATTTCATCATTGCTCGGCAAAGCTCAGTAAAAGACTTAGGAGTGAAGTTGGACGCGGAGTTAACTTTTTCAAAACACATCGAAAAAGTTGTAGCAAAGGCCAATTCTATGTTCGGAATGGTTAGTAGAATCTGTCACGAGCTGAATAATTCCTATACGATTGTCTCAATCTACACTGGATTAGTTAGGACCGTCATTAAATATGCTGGCATTGTGTGGCGACCGTATTACAACATACACAACAACCGACTAGAGAGAGTTCAGAAGAAGTTCTTGAAATACGCTTCGAGAAACCTTGGTTGGCAAGCGGAAATGCCGGAGTATCGAGTCTTGTGCATGCTGGTAGGTTTGGATACGCTGGAAACCCGAAGAAAATCGATCGACGCACTGTTTCTAAAGGATTTAATCTGTGGAAGACATTATTCGCCATATTTATTATCTCTTATATCTCCGTACGAAGGCCGTAGCAGTTTACGAAGCGTAAGGCCGTTTCAACTAGCTAATCGGATCCAGAATTACGCTCGAAACGAACCGATGTACCGAATAATGGCATTTTACAACGCAAACGTCGATATTATTCAACTAAGCATGATCAGAGAACAAATTAAAAGTAGAATTGTGCTGTGCTCTTTTACAAATTAACAATTAGTGTAGTTATTAAGTGTGATTATATTATAGAATAAGATAAAGGGCTAAAGCCTAGGATCTAATCAATAAATTAAATTAAATTAAACGGGAGGAGGATGGGGTGGGAATGGGAAATTAGAAACTGTTTTCTATTGCCGGCCGGTTTACATATACACGCACAGCTCATCTTGGCTGGTGGTTTTTTACCGCCACACATTATAGTTTGACCATTTGTTACATTTAATATTTTCGTTATTTATTCCGATACGATATTTGAGCGAATTTGCAAACATTTAAATTTAACCCATTCCCCATCAACAAATTAGAAGCGTGCATAAGAATTTAGCGCGAATCACCCCTCGCAAAATAAACAAATGAGAAAAACGAGTCGCGAAAAGCTACCAGGAACGCTCAACGTGAAATCATTTAAGTTTGGCAAGTTGGCATTATTGTCCTGTCAAATAAGCACTTCCGGAAAAAGAAGATAGAAGTGTGCAGTGCGAAAGGGGCATCCTCCCGGAAAAAAAAGTCCGCGCGATAAGAAAAGATTTCGCTGATTTCGCTCCACCACAAAGCGTAACGATACCGGGCCGCCAGCACCTGAAACGTGCGCAGGAAGATTGTGACAGCGAGAAAGAGGATTGCTCATCCGCATGCGATTTCCTCCATCACAAACAGAAGAGGAGAATATCCAAGGGCCATTAGCACCCAAAACAGGCGTGAGAGCTAGAAGGGACTCCGCAGATCCGCATGCAATCTTCTCTGTCATACAACGAGGCGGAAAAAACACTATAGGGCCGAAAAAACATCTGGTATCGGGGCTTCTAGCATTCGAAGTCTGCACGCCAAGAGCAGAGAAATCCGGAGCTACTGTGGTGAAAGTCGATCATCGATATCGATTTCTGAAATCGCGAAGGACTCAAGAATAGCGAAGATATCGCCTCACTATCCACCACAAAAGAAAGGACTGAGACAGAAAAGCGATAGAGGAAGTTTGGTAGAAGAGCCAACCAAATCAAAAGGGTCGTCAGCGACCCTTTTTTTTATTCTATCGGTGATCTTTCCAAACTTGTTCGGAGCGCCATCTGGTGGTGGGTCGAACTGCCTTTCATTTGGTGGAATCGAGAAATTTTGAATCTGTTCCGAAACGCTTCAAAGAACACCTCTCGAGGAAAAATTCGGTGCACACCAAGCGGAATAGTTGCAAAAGCGTTTCTGCTTTGCTACGTTGCTGTTTTGGAACGCCCCGCACTTAAGCGGAACTGCATGGAACGTGTTCAAGGCACTGGTGGAATATTTTTTCCAAGCGAAGCAGAAGGTGGAAGTGCCACTTCAGTTCGGAAAGGCGCGCTCAAGCAGCTGTGCAGACTGTCAGACTTCAGCATCGACTGGAACCAGTCGCATCATCCGGCTTTTCGGAGAACCGATCCAATATTCTTTTCTTCGTCTGGCAAAAGGCGATCTTCTCGATCTTGCATGCCCATCGTAGATTGTCGGAGTCGTCCGCTACGAGATTGTCGGAGTCGTTCGCTACGAGATTGTCGGAGTTGTCCGCTACGAAATTGTCGGAGTTGCGCAAGACAAACGGTGGCGCAAATTGGCAACCAGCGGAAAGTACAGAATAGTTCAGCAAGAAGGATAAGAGTGCACCTACAGGGCGTTATGCTCACCCCTCATCGATCTGCAGCAGAAAAGGAAAGCAAGTGCGTGTCAGTCCCAGTGTTCGACGGAATAGTGTCGTGTCATCCGCTGAATTGCAGTGTACGCAGGGCGAGTGGCGTAGCCATCGCGGTGCGTCTCGGGCACACCCAGGGAGGTGTGCACTCATTCATCTTAGGGACAACATTCCCAATGCAGAGTCCAGTGAGGTCGGAAACGGAGTGCAAGCCCTTCAAGCAGGGAAACGTGAACACGAGTGAACCATGCTACTGCAACACAACACACGTTAAGGCCAACAGGATGAGTAAATTGAATTAGCACGTAAGTCGCACTATATCATTGTTAATGGGGGGAAAATAATAAAATGGGTTACCCAAATTTATGCAACGATTGTTAATGTTGCTTCACCATAAGTTTGCAAAATTTTATTGGCTTTACTTGGTGGCATCGACCCCAGTTAGCATACGTCACACATTTTTTATCGTAACGTCCTTTGAATTTACTTAGATAACTTCAGTCTTGTGACCTCCATAATTCAACAAATAAATCACGCACACGTGTGCAAACACGTAGCAGGTATTTGTTTTTTTTAAACGTGAGAAAAGTAGCACCCTCAATGCATTCAATCGAATAGTAAAGCGAATGCAATAAAGTGTGCATAATTAAATGAACCAATTGAACGAACAACATGTTCAACATGCCGACTGAATAAATATGTTGAACATGTTAACGTGTCCGCAACTCCGCCGCTGTATGAAAGAAAGTCGGAAGCCGGATACCGGTCAATTGATTTGTTGAATTGATTGGCCCGATTATCTGAAGCCTTGCGATTTTAAGCAATTTTGAAAAAAAAAGTTAGATAATAATGTTGAACAACAACAAGCCCTCAAGGCTTCAAGAAACAAAAAAAAAGCTTAATCATTTGATGAAAGGTTTTGATTTTTGACGCTTTGCCTGGAATTTCAATATTTTTTTTTATCGGGAATATTGAAGATGGATTTAAGCTCGTTTTTTCTAGAATTATGAAAAAATGAAGATTTTTTCATGTTTATAATATTTGACCAGACGTAGCTGGTTCATTCACTTGTCGATATTAAGAAAAAAACTCAGCCCACAGATCTATTACGATTGGAGCTCAAAATTGTCTTCATTGAAGCGAGAATAATTATTGTGAACAAACCACCCTTCTACGCGCAATTTCTCCTAGTAGAAGCAGCAGTAGCACGATCCAATCGAAAAATGCAATTTCTTGGTCCAGTTACCATACATACCTTTATGTTGTAGCGCAACCAGTGTGCAACGCAACGTTATTACATCGAAACTGACTTTGATGACTTCCCGGTTTGTTTTTGCAAATGGAGAGAAGAGCTAAAACTATGTACTTAGTTGGAACAGAATAATCTATCGATCGTGTAAACACACGTTGCTAAGTATGAGTTTACATCTGTTTCTCATGTCATTAAAGTGCTTGGCATGAATGTAAAGATTCGGCTACATCGAAAACCATTTCCATAGCTATTGAGTTGTAATTGAATGACTATCGAAATTGCCAAAAATGGTTAATTTCAAAGATGTTTCATTTCCATAGAGGAAATTTAGGGGACATAACAAAAAAGTCAAGTCTGACTAAAGCGAATTTTGAAAAAATACAGATAAAACATATTGGAGTATACATTGGAAAATTTTCAACATATTTTGACGGTCGCCATAGCTCATAGATAAGGAATATTGAAATTAGCCCTTAAGTATGGATTCTTAACTTTAGATCATACTACTTCCGGGCACGAGTTTTTGCGATTGTTTTTTTTTACTCCACGGTTTGGGGTCTTCTGAACCTCAATGCTTCATTTTGCATAGACAAATTTTGCGACAGATAATGTAATAAAAAACCTTAAAATAATCTTGATGTAGGTACATATAATTATAAACTGATTAATATGAGTTTGAGGGAAAAAACATGAAGTGAATGGTTAATCGCGCGTATTCTGACTCTGCACAAAATTCTAGCTCATGAAACTTTTGAGCTACATTTTAACTCAGGTGTTTCAGGAGTACAAAGTAGGCCTTGGTTAAGTTAGCAGTGAAACAAATTTTCTCCCGCCAAAATTCCTGGAATTTATTTGATGTTTTGTTATAAAATATGAAAAATTAAATGATCCTGTTATGTTCCGTGAGCATTAGGAGCAGCCTTCCATCCATTAGTTTTGAAAACGATCCGGATATGTGAAAATCTTAAGAGGAAGCCGAAGAGAATGTTATCGTACTTCCGATGAATATCGCCGGAGCTTCCGACTTTTAAAAGATGCACAAAGATTTGCAAAAAATCTATCAAAAGCTAAAAAGCTGAGAAAAATTTACCAGGAGCTAAGTATTCTAAATTTTTTATCGGTTTTTATCGGTTTGATATTTATCGGTTGGTGGGGTGGTACAGCTCGTTTGTTTCAGCGTTACGTTTCGGGCACAATTTTTTTTTTTCAAAAATGCTGCTGGAAATTATGCTACTTTATTTTTTTTTACGTCTAAAGATTAGTGATGAGAGATAAACATGAATTTTTTTGAGACTAGTTATTTCACTAGACGGTGGGTGGATAATATAAAAAGTTTATTATTTTCCTGCCTTTTCTTAGCGGTTACCGGGATATTTTTTCAAGAATTTGTTTACATACTTGAGACGTTTTGGACGGTTTATTTTAAGGATCAAACTTGTTTAGTTGAGGAAAACATTTTCCTGAAAACATCTATCAATAAGAAAAAAACCATATATTTTGAATCAAGTTTGAATTTCAATTTTAGTTTATTTAAGAATTAAACAGCAATTAACAATTTTTATCCAAATTTTAAATTTCAGCACTGGAAAAATATTCCAAAAATTTTATATAGCACTAGCTGACCCGGTGTGCGTTGCAACACCTTCCAAAAATAAAATAAATTTTAAGAAACTATTTCAGTTTGGTTTTTGTTGTAGGTATCGTAAGTGCTCGGTTCATTAAAAAAAAAACTTGTTTAAAGTGCCCCTCTCCTCTTCCCATCCGCAAAAGCTGGAAGGAGGGAGGGATCGCATTTTTTCGTAATTAAAAACTCTCATATCAAATTAAGTTATATTGGTTGATAAGTTTTAAGCAATACATCAACATTTATATGGAACACCTTCCGTCCCTCACCTCTCCACACTGCAAGGCAGAAAGTTCTGTAAAATTCTATAGAAACATATCTTGTACTCAAGTACCTTTCCAGGTCATATTTGAATTTTTTTGCTTGATTGTACCAAAAAAATTGTTTTAAACCCCCTTCCCATTTTTTATGTACCCATTGGATAAAAAGATGGTAATTCAAATAATGATAGAACCATTTCTCGTACCCAATTGGTTTCCCATGTCATATTTGGTTCCATTTGTTTGATAAGTTCTTGGTTTATGCAAAACCATTTTATGTGAGCTCTCCTCCTCCCTAGAGTTATCCTCAATTGAAGGAGAAAGGAGTCTCGAATAAGCATATAATCATTTATCGTATCCGAATGCCCTCCCATATAAAATTTGTTTCCGTTTGCTCGATAAGTTCTCAAGTTATCTGAAAAATTGTAACTGAGCCCCCTTCTCTCCGTCCTATCACCCCACTGGAAGGAGGCAGTAGTACCAAATATTGATAGGAAAATTCCTCGTTACTACTCAAATACTCTACCAAGTGGAATTCCATTTGCTGGATAAGTTCTCGAGTGATGAAAAAAATTGTATGGGTGTACCCTCCCACCTTAAAATTTCTCCACAGGAAGAACAGAGGGTTCTCAAAATATCATAGAGACATTTCTCGTATTCAAAACCCTTCCCATGCCAATTTTAGATCCATTTACTTTATAAGTTTTCCAATTATGCTGGAAAATGTAAAGAAGCCCCCCCCCCCCCCTTTTCTATCTCTCCACAAAAAGAAGCGAAGGGTATCAAACATTCATAGAACCCTTTCTCGTACCCAAATACTCCTTCAAGAAAAATTTGGTTCCATTTTCTCGAATAGTTCTCAAGTTATGCAATAAAAACTGTATAGAAGACCCTCCCCTCCCTGCCTCTATCCCCACTGAAAAAGGGGAGGGGTAAAAAATATCCATAGAAACATTTCCTGTGTTCCAATACCCTCATATGGCAAATTTGATTCCAGTATCTTGATTAGTTCTCGAGTTATGCAAAAAAAATTAAGATAGGGCCCCTCCCTCCTTCCTATCTTCCCACTAAAAAAAAGGGAGGGGTACCTCATATTCATAGAAATATTCCTCGTTCCCAAATACCACCCCAAGCCAAATTTGATACCATTTGCTTGATGGGTTCTCGAGTTATGCAAAAAATTGTCTTTTGTTTGGGAGGCCCCTCCCCCCCCCCTTCATGAAAGAGGGAGGGGTCTCAAACCATAATAGGAACCTTCCCCTGCCTCCAATACCCCCACCTGCCAAGTTTCACGCAAATCGGTTCAGTAGTTTCCGAGTCTATAGGGAACAGACAGACAGACAGACAGACAGACAGACAGACAGAAATTCATTTTTATATATATAGATTAGTTTTAACACTAAACTAAGCTTGCCAGATACCTTTAGAAAAAAAGCTGGGTCTTTAACAACAAAAAAGCGGGACATTCAAGAAACTCTTCAAAAAACTTAATTGTATTGCCAAACTTATACGTATACCATCAGCCAAAGTTATTCATAGAAATCACACTAAAGTTTTTTTTAACGCGGATGGATGTTGCTCACTTTTTCTTATATGACTTAAAGGTTTTTTGCCATAAGTACATGGACATTCAAAGCAGTATCAAAGTCGACTGATATTGGCTATCTGTTTCTAATAAAGCTTAGGAATGAAACACTTCCATTTGGTAATAACTAAGTCCCTCGTGATCAGACATGCTAAATTTTGACAGCGTGTTGTTTTGTTGCCTGTGAAAAGTACTATCCCGCCTTTTTTTGAAAAACCGAAAATCACAATGCTTAAGTGGTGAAAAAGTATAAAAACACTATCAAGAATATTCAGAAAGCTCAAAAAATTGAAATTCCGTATTAGAAAATCGACTTAATTTTTGTTTATTCTGTGGAACCGAGCCAGCTGACAGTTTTTGTTCCAATTTATAAAATTTCAAAGGAAATTTTCCGCTGAACAACTTTGTCGTGAACCGTAACTTCGTATCTTATTAGGCAAAAAACTTAATAGCTGTTTTAAAGAGATATTTCTTTTCGCATTGAAAAACATTAAATTCAATTGACATCAGGTATTGCATGGCTACTTTTCATGTAATACTTCGCGAGGGTCCAGCAGTGATGTCTATTGAATTTATTGTTTATTAATGCGGAAAGACATATCTCTGTTGAACAGTTGATAACTTTTTTACCTAATTAGATACAAAATCTACGTAGTCTTGGACAAAGTTGATCAGCGGAAAATTTCCTTTAGGAATTTTATGAATTGGCACAAAAACTGTCAGCTGGCTCGGTCCCACAAAGGAAACAAAAATGAAGTTGATTTTCCAATTTTCCCATACAAATCTATTAGTTCAAATTTACTCTTGTAAACGTTACTTAAAAATTCTGCAAAAAAACATGGATGAGTTTTGGACCAAGACGAAGCATTTTAGACTCCAGGGTTTGAGAAATTCAAAGATGACCCCAAATCGACTAAATTTACTGTGTACTGTATCTGCCTCCTGATGGCACGAGAGATGTTGCCCTAGCTGAGTCTTCTTCGCGCTGCTTATCTAAAGTTAGCTCTTTCTGTGCACCCGAAGATTACATTCTCGTGATTGGTAACTTTAGCCAGTTTGCCTTGAACTGCTGCTCGTCCTTAGCAGTTTTTTGGTCTTCTTTAGGTTCCGCTTGACAATAGCTCAGTATTTCTCAATTGGGCAGACCTCTGGCGTGCTGGGAGGGTTCTTGTCCTTGGGAACAACTTGCACGTTGTTGGCGGCGTACCACTCCATGGCCTTTTTACCATAATGGCAAGATGCCAAATCCGGCCAAAACAGTACGGAACAACCGTGTTTCTTCAGGAAAGGCAGCAGACGTTTATTCAAACACTCTTTCACGTAAATTTCTTGGTTGACAGTCCCGGAAGCTATGAAAATGCTGCTTTTCAAGCCACAGGTACAGATGGCTTGCCAAACCAGATACTTCCAGAAGCTGCTTGTAGTCGGCTTTGACGTAGGTTTCGTCGTCCATTACCACGCAGTCAAACTTCGTCAGCATCGTCGTGTACAGCCTCCGGGATCGCGCTTTGGCCGTCGTATTTTGTTTATCATCGCGATTTGGAGTCACTACCTTCTTGTAAGTCGATAGTCCGGCTCGTTTTTTGGCTCGATGCACGGTTGTACACGATACACCCAGCTTATTTACGGCATCTCGGAAAGAGAGGTTAGGGTTTCGCTTGAAACAACCGGCAACTCTCTTTGTCGTCTCAGCGGCTTCCGGTTTTCGATTTCCCCCCGATACCGACTTCCTGGCTGTCGACAAACGTTCCCCAAACACTTTAATTACATTTGTAACGATTGATTTGGCAACTTTTAGCGATTTTGCCAGCTTTGCGTGCGAGTAGCTCGGATTTTCGCGATGTGCGAGCAAAATTTTGATACGCTGCTTTTCTTCCTTGGACGGCATTTTGACAACTGAAGAGTGAATTCCAAAATCAAAATAGGAGCAACATTCTACACACACACCTTCAAAATGAGGGGTGTTTAGGTTTTTTAAATGCAAAATTGAAAGAAATAAGTCAAGTTTTCTATTCACCAAAATTTGACCGTATCACCCTTTACTGAACAATTGTTTCCGGAAATAAGTTACATAACATTTCATTCAAGTAATCTCAAACTGCTACGGAGCTCGGAAGAAATGGCCAATATCGATCAGCACTCACGATATCATGAATAAACGATCAATCGTACACGAATTAGGGTTCGGCAGCCATAATATGTTCCGAGTAAGGTCGCTACCTATCCCTGCACAATATCGCGCAGCAAATATCAGCTGACACTCTTAGACGGTACCACGCGTGTTTCGCATGTATCTCGGCTAAACGGCTAAATTTATTGGCACAAACAGGCTTTTCAGCGCGCCCGGTCTCCGAATCGGAAACGAAATGCGTGCGAAAGACTTATTGTATTGCTGCCAATAAAATTCGCACTTCATCGGTCGGTCGGTCCGATGAAAGATCGACAAAAGTTGTCCGTCTGTCTGCCTGAACTACCGGGACCTATGAATGAAGTAATCCCCTTCAAGAAGGGCCAAAACCGGTCCCCAGAAGTTACGCAAAAAAGGCTTGGCATCGAAAGTTGGGTGGCAGTCAGTAATCAACATGTGTCCATTAATGTTTATACCAACGAGATATCGGACTGCGTGTTCATTCGCTTTTTCGCTGAACAGGACAGGATCGTGTGTGCCTGATGAAATTTCATGTTCATCGAGCGTTGACTTTTAAGCCGAACAGTAACTTCGATCGCCGAGGGGTTAATTAAGAGGTGACTTAGGACACCGCTAATGATAAGTGCGTCCTAGATAGCCCGGGTCAAACCTTGCCTTAACCTGGCTGCCGACTACTGGTGAGATATCGGCCTATGATGCCTATCCGTGCATGAAAACGGTAAATTGGTAATGAGAGATTAAATTAAGCGGCGAAATAAACGGTACGTTGGAAGGCTTTTTCGCACTCTTCTTTGAACGCAGTCAGACCATATAGGTCTAGCTCCTAGACTTACTCCCGATCAGGTTTCTTGTAAAAGATTCGTGGGCAGCTACGAAAATGGACAAATTAGCGATGGTTAAGTTTGTGACATAACGTTGAAAGACGGGAGAAACTTGCTTGTAATTATATGTCAAATTTAACTGATTTGCTTTGGGTTCGCCTGATTTGAGTTTGACCATTTTGGATCACAATGTAGATTGGAAGACATTTATGGAGGTTGAAACTCTCAAACTTTTGAAGTTGAAAATCATTTGCCAAACCCTTAAATATGTTGAAACTGGTTCCAAAATTTGACTAATACAGCTAAATAAAACATCATAACTAAATCTCTTCAACTAAACCTCACTTAGAGTGGTTCCCTATAAGGATTGACTCCTTCATCTCAAGGAGAAATTCGCCCATTGTTAGCAAACATTTCTCTCATCATTCTCTGCCTTGACACTAATTGCTGGCGATGCTGCTAAGATGAGAGGACTGATCAACCATCAACTACAAATTATCGGAATCTGCCCACAGGAAGAAACTTGGCAACCACACATTCGCAAATATGATGGTCGCGATTTTTTCTCTCCGTATTTTGACGCCCAATTGATCAATCCATCAGCAACAGCAGTAGTAAATACATTGTCGCAATATCGTTTTTTTCCCCTTACAAACTTCATCCAATTTATTACTTTTAGGTTACTTTCCAGTAAAAATGTAGCCGTGTGGATTGTAAAGGAAACTATCCATTATGAGGGCGCTAGTTTCGCCAAGCTCAAAAGTTGACGTCGAGTGGGGGAAAGTACCAAGTAAGTTGCGGGTTAATTGAAACTGAGCAAAGAGTTAATGACTTTGCCATATCTTCACGCGTCACTTGATCTGACTCTTGGTTTTTTTTCTTTCCTTGCCTTCTCTCGCTAAATCATATTGAGCTGGAATTTGATGGCTAGCAAAAGTCTCTTATTGGCGAATCGGTTGGAATCTGTTTGATATGCATTGTTACTCAATAGGCGGTGGATGTCTTATTTTCATCAACTTCAATTTGTGTGGCAGTATAATTTCTCTGTGGTATAGTATAGCGCAAGGTAGTTGCGTTTCTGGAGATTTTAATCCAGATAAATCTTAGTTCTTCTAGAACTTGCTGATAGCTCAGTTACTAGTTATCGTACATTCAAAATTTTTACAGTATTTTGCTGCCTGTGAAAAGTACTATCTGACCATTTTTTTTTATCAAATTGAAAATTTTCGCGTTTTTGAGATATTTACGATGTAAAAGGAAAAGAAAAAATTAATTTGTAGTAATTTAGGCTATATTTCGGTCTTGGGATTCAATCAAACAACTTAGCTTTTGGAATGCCCGACATTTCGACCATTTTTGGTGGTCTTTCTCAAGGGAATTATCTGTCCGTAGTTCATGTTAATGTCATAATTCCCTTGAAAAAGACCACCAAAAATGGTCGAAACGTCGGGCATTTCAAAATCTGAGTAAGCAATTGATAGCTGACAAAACCGTTGTTTATTCTAAGAATTACTGTGAGTGGTGGAAAAATGTGCCAACACTGTCAAAAATGTACACAATCAAATCAAGTATTAGAGTGAAGCACATGATTGGCAAATACGGTTAAAGATCATAAGGAGAGTCAAGTCTCATACCAGCATTTTTTAATTTTGAATAAACGAAAAACTGAGTGTAGATCGATGGAAGTCCAAACCATTTTCCCCCGATAAGCTGAAAGTGTTGCCTAGTTACGAGTCATTTAACCCTAATCTCAAACAACAATTGTTTTACTAATTCCAAAGCTCGTAAGCTGTATAGCCGGTACCGAGGCAACATATACAATATTTCAGACAAATTCCAGCAGTTGAATCCTATAACATTTGTGATTATAGGGCTTGTGATATAGCTCAGTTGGCAAGTTTGTTGTCTCCTGAGCCGATGTCCACGAGTTCGAGCCCAAGAGTAAACATCGAACACAGTTGTACCGGATAAGTTTTTCAATAACGATCCGCCAACTGTAACGTTGATAAAGTCGCGAATGCCATAAAGATGGTAAAACGACTATAATCGAAACAAAAAAAAAAAATTGTGATTATTACAAGCTCCTTGGCATATTAAAGTATGTATTTACTGGTTGTTTTGTATACAATGCAATAAAGTGCCAAGGTTCTGCTTCTGTGAAAAAAAAATTCAAACGGAAAGTTTGGTTTTCATTATTTTTAAAAGCCTAGAAAGAGTTATTTCGTATGATCCCTTTGCAACTTACGATCTACACTAAAGGGTGTTCACGATGAAATTGCCACACACTAAATTGATTCTCAAAATTCGAGTTTTCATCCAATTGCCATCAAATTTTTAGGGATTAGGCCTTCTTTCATCAAACACGTTATCACATCGTTCGAGAGTGTTGACTTTCCTTAGTTACGGTGAAGTGAAAAGTTTCTCATCCCATTTTGAAAATGTTAAGCAAATGTCTTTTTTGTTTTACGGAAAATTATGAAGAAAAATTCGTTTTAAGACAGGGAAGTATCGGGAAATTTTGTGATAAAGTGTTTTTCAGTGCTGTTTGTTTCGCTAGTTTGAGTTGCAGATGCAATTTCTCAAGGTAAGCCTTTTTCGTCAATCATTGTTCCTGACGCAATGAAAATGAACTCGGTAGGCTGTGACCGTCTGAGACGTAAGTTTTAGGTTCAGTGGAAAAAATTTCAAATTCCCTCTTCAAGTTTATTTGTGCATGAAATCCATCAACTATCAAGAAGTTTTAGGACCTTCGCGATGTGTTTCAAGGGAGTGTAGCTAATCAAATCTAGAAACTGGATCCATTTCCTGTCTTCCTGGAATGCTGTCCACAGACTAATTGCTGTCGGCGTCTCATACTAATCGGGGATGAAACCTCGGAGTCATCTATTGATGTTAGGTATCAGGACAACGTTAAAGCTAAGTATTCTCTTTTTTTTTCATAATCAGTTAACCAAAACTTGTAAACTTTAATACTACATTTTCTTCAATGTGGAGAACTATTCACAAATTGTGTGCCCCATTTATAATGTCACCAAAAACACATTTCGTTATTTTGATAGAATGATTCTGAATCTTTTCAAACCACCATTTATTTCACCAATTCAAATAATAAATTCAATTAGTTCTATCATGTATGGGATTATAACTTCTCCTTTTTCGGTTTTATTTTTTTTTCTTGTATTGAAACTTAACCAGGAACTAATTTATTCAACAACATGTTTAGAAATTTCAAATTTCTCTTCTTTTTTACCTTTTCAAATGTTCAAAAGTTTAAAGTTATCGATATTCATTTATAGCATAGTTAAATCAGAAATTGGAATCTTTCAATCAAAATTGCTGAAAAATTATTATAATTTTTCGTTGTGATCACTTTTTCTCTATTTCCCTTGAAAAAATCATCCAGTTTTTTTTTCTTTTTTTCCACTTTTCAAATGTTATATATGATTCAGAATATCAGTTCAAATACCACTTCGAACTTTGAATTATGTGAGCAACAACTATTAGATATATTATGATGAAAATCAATGTTATAAGATTTACTTCAAATGTGTTTTAGTCATAATCACCTTTCAAAATGTTGTTTCTTATCTGACTTAAATGTTTTTATAAATAAAAAAATATATTTCAGGAGAAAAAGCTATCAGCATAACACTAGTCAAAAGTGTTTCCTTTTTTCCTACCCCCCAACATTCCCAACCAAATTTTTTTTTGCAAGGATGCAGAGATGACCTCGGTCCTTAGGCTCAAAGTTGTTCTTTTATCCCTATCTCATTTTTCCTAACCTACAGTATCGTTTATAATTGTATAGAAATTTATTTACGACCGTTTAGATTACCGCTGGTTTTATCTTTTGGGGGTTTTCGTTGATGAACATCACCGAACAACATCAACGAGAACCCCCAAAAGAAAAAAAAAAAAAAATGGATAGAAATTGGAAGCAAGCGCACTGTCACTTCGACTTTGAACTTCCATAACTTATTACTCTGATGATTTTTTTTGATCAAATTTTTTGCGTTAGATAGATCAACTATCACACTATTATATCACAAAATTTGAGCTTTCTGGACGTTGTGTTGCCTGAGAAACAGTAATTCTACGAAAATCGGACTTTTTGGACTTTTCTCATTCAAACTGCAATATCTCTGAAACTATGCTACATTTTTTATTGAAATTTTGCAGAGTGATTGTTTATTTATTTATTTATTTATTTATTTAGTTAATTAATTCATCGAACAATAAATGTTTAAATGAATGATATACTCAAATAGAACGGAACAATCTGGACTGATACATGCGGCGAGTTAAACTACTAGTTGGTTCTCCGAATCGATGAAGGTGCTCCGTGTCCTGGAATATGCGCATCATAGCTGTTAATGGCTCATTGTATCCATAAGATGTTCTGTGAACTTGACTCGATATCAACGAATAGGACCGTAAAGTTCTCGATGGGGCGCTAAAGTCGATAGTTCTTATCAAGTTTGGCGACTGTACTTCTCCGTTCAATATCTTGGCGACGAATGCGGCTTGTTGGATTTTTCGGCGGCGTTCAAGGGTATCTAATCCCAAAAGCTGACACCGGTCGGGATAAGCAGGAAGCTGTTCAGGATGACGCCAAGGCAGGTGTCGTAAAGCGAATCGGACGAACCGCTTTTGCACGCGTTCAATTCGTAGAATCCAATGCAGCTGATATGGTGCCCAGACAATAGCAGCGTGTTCAATTATTGATCGGACAAGAGCGCAGTAGAGGGACTTCAAACATAACGGATCTGTGAATTCTCGCGCCACTCTACAAATAAAGCCTAATTGACGATTTGCTCTATTTATCACGGAGGATCGTTGACTATTGAACGTTAGCTGCGAATCAAGGATAACTCCAAGATCGTTAACTTCAGAAACTCTGTTTAGCAACTGATTGCCGATGTTATAATCGTAAATAATTGGTGTTTTTTTGCGGTGGAAAGTTATAACAGAACATTTTGCAACACTAACCGATAGTTTGTTATAACCACACCATACACTAAAGTGATCTATCAACATTTGAAGACGAGCACAATCAGCAACGCATTCCACTGGCATGAATATTTTGAGATCATCCGCATATCCAATACAGGTTCCTTCATCTAAGCTGATCATAAGGTCATTGAAAAATAGAGCAAACAGCAACGGGCCTAAGTTGCTTCCTTGGGGCACGCCAGATCGGTTAGTAAAAGGAAACGATATGCTTTCACCAAACTTAATTCTTATAGAGCGTTCTGTTAGAAATGATCTCAGCCAATCAATCATGTTGCCATGCACACCAAGCTTGGCTAGCTTTGCAAGTAAAACTCTATGATCGATTGTATCGAATGCAGCTTTTATGTCAGTATAGACAGCATCAACTTGCATTTTTCTCTCCATCTGTTTCAGGCAATACGATGTGTATTCCAACATATTGGTACACACCGATCTACCCGGCATGAACCCATGTTGTTCAACTGCAATGTACTGTGATGATGCTCGTAATAAAGCCTGACTAACGATTATTTCGAAGAGCTTGGATCCTGCAGACAAACTAGTGATGCCTCTGTACTGTTTCACGTTATGTCGATCTCCATTTTTAAACACTGGATGTTGAAATATAAAGCTAGCAAGTCTGAAGTTTTCTAAAAGTTCTATCGATGAGATCAAAAGTTACGCGAGGTGCAATATTTCAGGCATGGATCTAGAAATGCGATTTCTATAGAATTATGGACGCTTGCTTCCAATTTCTATACAATTATGAACGGTACTGTATCTATTGACTACTAGGCCGGCGCCGTTATTGATGTTTAAAGAGAGGGCATCAGTTTTGTGCATTGTGAATGTGCCAATCCTAGGTTCTGTTCATTTGACCTCTAAACAAAATTGATGGCCTCGGTCAATCACGGAGTAGCAACCATTGGCGACGTGGAACTTGTTCTACTGAGTCACGCCTGCGATCATAGAATCCGAAATGTATCAACTTGGTTTTAAACCAAATTTAGAAATTAATCGCAGAGTATACTAGATTACTTTTTATTCAAACATATCTTAAGGAGCATTTCGGGTTCAATGATTCAAGGTGGATGTGAGTAGTCAATCAAGCTAAGCTAAGCTAATTGCCATCAAATTTTCAGGGATTGAAAATAACTATTAAACTTCATTTTACCATTTTACTCGTATTTTATTTACAGTCCATACGCAAATGCCGGCACTTTGGCCTTAACCCCCGCCATAAGATTCTGCACAACCTGTGAATCAACCGGTTTTTGCATGTAAACCCATACTTTCTTCAGTTCCTCGACTGTCTTAACTACCTTAGGTCGTTTAAAAAGGTGCTGCTTATTTTCCGGTGCTCAAGAATTATAATCAGAGCATACATTTTTCAAACATCACAGTTGACATGATTGCTGATTTTCCTCCATCATCACGTTTCAAATCTCATTCGACTACTAGTCAAGCTTCGAGGGACAGGAAAAGCTTGACTATCGTCATGGGTTTCCGCTCGCGTGACGGATGTTATTTTTCAAACGACGGTCGTCAAAGCAATTTGACGGCGTCGGTTCAAAGCATTTATGTATGAATCGAAAAATTTGGAGTATTGGATTGCTTGTTGTGCGATTTGCCGGTGTTGTAAACAAATAACATTCGGATTTTAAAAATATGTTCTACCAATCGAAAATTTAAAATATTTTATTAAATTTGTTTATTTGTTAGGCCAATTTTTTGCACAAATAAAAAAAAAAATCGAAAAGACGCGAGATCGATATTGTCCTTCTTGTCCCTTTGGAATTCTCTTCGGTCGTGATAGTTGATGCTTCATTCGACAATGTTCCGGTAACGTACTATCCTGGACTGATACCCAAACGATGTTCGTTGTTTTCGGATTTTGTTTCAGCCACGACCAATGACAAACTTGTCCTTTTCGGCGTCGTTTTACCCGCTAGATACTATTAAACCATTTATTATTCAAGAATAACCATTTTTGACCTTTTCCCGGGAAATGCCATTTTATGTGTTCTCCATGAGAACCCATAAAATGACTTTTCGGAGAGAAGTAGAAATATGGTTGTTTTTTAACCGCATGGAAGATTACCGTAGAAATTCAAAAATGGTTATTTTTCAACTGTTAGGGCTGTTTTGTGCGATTTGATTACAATTGTTGAAGGAATTGAAAAAATAAGAGTTATCAGAATATTAATTTTATTTTTTTTGTATCTTGCGGGATGGCCAATACCATTATCCCTAGTGGTAGAGGAGGTGGGTCTGGCAAATAATCTTTGACTCGCTGGTTATGTTTTTTTTTTAACATTTTGGCCTCCTTCCGGGTGGTGCTCCAGCTCCTTCCGGGTAGTTTCTTTGTTCATGATGTTGGGATCGACAAATAATTGGAATAAGTCACTTACCTTTCTCCATCTTCTACAAATCCAAAGTTTGCACGATTTCCAGAACCGATTTTTCAGAAAACTGGAAGCGTCCGGCTGCAGTTTGAACCGCTATCAAAATGGCGATATCAAATAATTCAACCATTTTATGGTTTATACTCGAAAACTACCAAAATGGTTAAAATTCTTTCCTGATTCCTTGGAATTCTTTCTAGAAAAATTATTGAAAAATAACCATATTGGCGAGTTTGAAGTAGACATCATAAAATTGTTATTTAAGAACCATAAATAGTTATAAAAAAATGAGCGTTTAGGATGTTTTTTTTTCATGTAAACAATATTCCGTCACAGTCAAATACACACAAAAAAAAAGCATAGTAAAATTACTAAATCCGTGGTTTAAACGAACAACAGGCGACCATATTTTTGAGTCAAATATGTTTTGTTGTTTATAATACCTTACGCATAGCTATTTTACCATGTGCTCAATTTGGCTGCGCATAGTAAATTCGACTGCGTTCTAGTAAAATTGTCAATGAAATGATGCTTTGTTTTACTTCGTCCCTAGTAAAATTAATATGTTTCATGATGAAACTAGTATGTGTTATGATAAAGATTAGGAGGAGCGAGGAGCTTGATTTAAATAGTAAAATTACTATCCCAAGTAACCATAAGCATTAAGCCATAACCCTTAATTAGCATTAAATCAACGTTTCTAATGCAACTTAGCATTATATCAACATTCATAATGCTTTTTAGTTTCAAATATGCATTATTAATGCATAGAAGCAATAACAAAAATTAACACTAATGATAGCACTATATGCACATATAGAGCTACTATATAAAGTTAACAAGCATTAAGACTGTAGCACTAGAACTTCCTGTTAATGCTTATATAAAGCTTTTATAAAGCGTAGAAACGTCAAACCCGCGAATGTAAACAAGAATGATGTTTTTCATTTGCTGCGTGTGAGTAAGAAAGACAACAAACGAAAACAATCAGAGCGGGCAGTTGCAGTTGTCTTCTCCCAAAATTTTCCAATACATTTCCAAACCATCTCATGCATACATTGTCTATGAAGTTGTGTGACCCGAACAGTACTTGAAGTACGGGTTTTTTCACCTACGTTATCAGCATCAAGAGTGGTCGAAATGGTAAAGGCGCAAGGAAAGATAAAGGCTGCTGAGGGATCCTCGGTTCGAGACTCATCAAAGTTAATTCATAATTCAATTATAATTACTTCTCATTTCATAGAACACTTAGCAAGCATAATCCTTCATTCAGCAGGTTGATTGATGTTGTAGATAATGATTTTATTTTTTTTAATTTTTGTTCATTTTCCTATTTTGAATTTCCGTTTCACATCAATCATGATCAAACAATTAAAAGATGTTCTAAGTATGCATTATTAATGCTTTTATACGGCTGGCGAAAAATGACGTTTTGATGGTGCTCTAATTCAGCATTTGTAATGCTTATTAAATGCTATGTTGTGATAGCATTTATTCAGCCCGCTATTTCGCCTTTTTAGCATTAAATCTGCATTATATACGCATATAGTGCAAAACAAGCATTAATTCAGAGTTATATATGGGAATATAGTGTTGATTAAGGGCTATGTTTTAGTGCTTATGGTTACTTGGGATGTATTACTATGTATTACTATGTTTGTTTGTTTATTTGCATGCATGCATTATGACATTATTTGAAACATGAAAATTCACACTTCCGACACACGTCGGTCAATGTTAGTGTGTTCTCCCGATGCTCTGGAATGATTTTCAAAGTTATGTAACTATAAAGCAGCTCAAAATTAGTTTTTTTACAAACGGGTTTGATGATTAATGATCCTGAATTAGTGTAAACAACAAGAATGTTTACCATAATAAAATTATCATACGCACTTATGTTTTTGAGTCAAATATGTTTTGTTCTCAAAAGTACGATGTGCGTAGTATTTTGTTGATATGAATTGGTGCCACAATGTCAAAATTACTATGCGGACGGTAGTTGTAATAGAAATTATGATGAAATTATCATGACCATAGTATTTTCGACAACAAACATTGAGAGCTATCGAAAATTACCAGGTACATAGTAATTTCAATATTGTTTCATGCTCACTTTCACAAAATCGATGTTAAACTTTTCGTGGTTGAAAATACTATAGCGCTGAAATGGTAAAATTATCATGACAGCGTCTTTGGGATGACCACTCAATTTTTTTCCGTGTAGACGACGATGGACTGAACACAGTAAATCAAAATTACCGAGTTCGGTATTTTATTTTACAGAACTAGTTCTGTAATTAGAAAATTTTCGGTAATTTATCAATCTGACGTGTTGTTTTTACCGAGTTCGGTAAATCGGTTCTTGACTTAACGAAATTCGTTTATTTAATGTAAACAAATCTCGATGTCATTGATTTTCGGTAAAAAATTACCGAAATTAAACTGCAAAAGTGTAGCTGTCAAGGCGAACGTCGAAATTCGATTGTCATTTTTGGCGGTTTTGGCATTCCGGGTCTTCCTTCTCACTCTTGCAACCGAAAGTAATCGTTTCGACTTCTTTCGTGTGCTCGAGTGTGATGGCTATCTTTAAACCAGCCAGTCGTCGCCATTGCTCGGCATTTTCGGTTTCGCGTGTTTTGAGCAATGAAGCAGCAGTATTTTTTTTGCTTCGTTTGCCTCCATGCATGTGCATTATGTGCATTATAGACGATCGGAGTTGAGACACCACTAGCACCGGTGCTTGGAATGGACTGTTGAATTGATCGCTGCTCCAGTAAAGGTACACCGGATGAATTTTTTCCCACTTTAGATGAAAATTAATTTTACTTCCAGATCTTCCCGTGCCTGTGACAACCTTCCTCCAGTCACCTTTGGGGACAGCGCTATGGGGCTGATGGCAGATGGCACATTGCCCACAACACAAGAAGCAGAGATATGGCCGACATTAACTCTATCCATGGATCCTGGGAAAGCCACTATACGGTACCATGTTGCAATAATGCAGAAAATAAAGTGGAAACAATTTGATCCAGCTCCTCATTTTTATTTGTAGATTGAGCCTCTGCTATTCAATCAATTCATCAAAAACTGTAAATTTTGTTGGTAATTTTTAACGCAAACCGTAAAACGTCGGTAGTTTCAGCTTATGATGCACGGCATATTACACGAGATGATTCGAGACTCGAATCATCAAGCGAAATATGACGGGACGCCGAAACTATCGAACCTTTTACGATTTTCGGGAAAATTACCGAAAATTTAACAGTTTTGCGGTAAATATTATCGGCGTTTCAGTAATTACAGATATTTCAGTAAAAAATTTCAAATTTCCGGTAAAAATAACCGAATTTTCGGTAAAAAATAGAGTTTTTCTGTGAAAATCACCAGTTTTTCGGTAAATATTACCGAACATTTTTAATTTGCCTGGTAAAACTTACCGGTATTTGCGTAATAATTACAGAAATTTCGGTAAACTCTACCGATTGTTCGGTAAATATTGCCGAACTTTTACAGTTTTTTCGGTAAAAATTATTGGTATTTAAATAATAATTACAGTTATTTCGGTAAAATTGTAGGTATTTCGGTAAAAGTTTTAGGTGTTTCGGTATTCATTACACGTTTTTCGGTCTAGTCTACCAGTTGTTCGGTTTATATAACCGCGCTTTTTAGTTTCTCGGTTAAAAATAACCGGCCGTTCGGTAATAGGTAAAGACATTTCGGTTCAACAATACCGGTTGTTCGGTAATAAAATGAGCTGTCATGTTGACATGATCAGCCGAGTTTCGGTAATTTTTACAGATAAAAGTCTGCAATATTTGACAGCTGTCATTTCTCTGCCATGAAAAAAATTACCGAACAGTTTAACGAGTTACACATGTTAGGATTTCGGTAAAAAAAATTACCGAACTCGGTAATTTTCATTTACTGTGAAGGCGACTATGATTATTTTGACACTTCATTTGACTGAAGGTTGAGGCAAGATTGTTTGCTTGGTTACTCATTTGAAGGCGTCTGTTAAGAATGCGACTGCTTCAACTTTTTCACAGTCACAGTTTATTGACTGATGACGGTGACGTTTTTACGGTCTGATTATAATATTTTCAACGCTTAAGAACCTAGTCGTTTTTTTATATTTCTTTAACACTAAACGTACCGGTGGCGGTCAAATGACGGTTTTTGAACTTTGAATGATGATTACACCTTATATAATTTTTTTTTCGCAAATTTAACGACAGGACTATTTTTATTTTCAAAATGCAAGTATTTTTGCGTTTTTAAAATTTTTCTAAGAGTTGTGGTTTTCGAATTACGCATGTGGTATACCTATTCATACCGCGAGCGGTCAAATGACGGTTTACACTGTTTTCGCTAAAACTTCTTTGTTTCTCAACCGATTTCCTTAAAATTTATAGTTTTGAAAAGCCTATAATTCGACTCAAATATAATTTTCAGACAATTTTCAGCTACAATCAATTATTTTAAAGTTATGTTAAGTCCAATATTTTTTTTATGAAAAAACATGCTTCAGGAAAATTGCTATAAATCTGTTCTTCAGAGCTCGAAAAAAATTTCACTTAGTGCATGAGAAATCTGAAGTTAAAAGCTATATGTTGCACATACGGAAATTTTTATCAAATTTTTTTTAAGATCATGGCCACAAAAAATGTAAAAAAGTTGTGTAAAATCCGTACTTTTCAATCAATCAACCGCCAAAGCTGTTCCTGTTACAGTAAAAAAAAATCAAAAAATGAATTGGAAAGTTGACGTAATTTGCCACATTTTGGCATCTTTAGATTTTTGAAAATACAAAATGCATAATTTATGACGAATTTTCAAAGGTAGCTGTTTTCCGAACTTTTTATCAATTTGGATTTTCTGAGACAATTCCTACACCTAAGCTCAGCTTTGCACTGGATTTTGAGTATGTTAACGTAAGGTTTAGGCGATAAAACTATATGCAAAAGAAAGCTAATTTTATACCGGTTCTAGTGGTGTAACTGCATTGGCGGTGCAATGCTTAGCAAAAATATGATAAATATAACAGTGAAGTAGTTTCTGAATTTTGAGAAGTCAGCACAAATTCTTGCTTGGCAGACGGGCGCAGTGGGTGGTAATATCTTACAGCAATTTTGCACACGAAGACGGGTGAAAGGAAACGAAAAAAAAACGAGCATTCACTCAAATTTTCTGGTTTTACTTTCAGAAATATATTTATTTGATTTTTGTCAAGCATCGCACCGCCAATGTAGTTACATCACTAGAACCGGTATGAAATTTTCTTTCTTTTGCATATAATTTTTTTACCTAAACTTTACGATAACATACTCAAAATCCAGTGCAAAGCTGAATTTAGGTGTAGGAATTGTATCAAAAATCCGAATTGATGAAATATTCGAAAAACAGCTACCTTTGAAAATTCGTCATAAATTATGTATTTCGTATTTTTAAAAATCTAAAGATGCCAAAATGTGACAAATTACGTCAACTTTCCAATTCATTTTTTGAATTTTTTTTACTGTAACAGGAACAGCTTTGGCGGTTGATTGATTGAAAAGTACGGATTTTACACAACTTTTTTACATTTTTTGTGGCCATGATCTTAAAAAAAATTTGATAAAAATTTCCGTATGTGCAACATATAGCTTCTAACTTCAGCTTTCTCATGCACTAAGTGAATTTTTTTTCGAGCACTGAAGAACAGATTTATAGCAATTTTCCTGAAGCATGTTTTTTCATAAAAAAATTCTTGGACTTAACATAACTTTAAAATAATTGATTGTAGCTGAAAATTCTCTGAGAAACATATTTGAGTCGAATTATAAGCTTTTCAAAACTATAAATTTTAAAGAAATCAGTTGAGAAACAAGAAAGTTTTAGCGAAAACAGTGTAAACCGTCATTTGACGCGGTATGAATAGGTATATACAAAGTGTCGGTATGTTTAGTATTAAATACTAAAGGAGATTTCTGTTTTACTGAAAAACTAATACTACAGGATGTTCAAAACTAATCCTCATGAAAATTTATTTAAGAAAATACATACTTTTGTAGAAAAGGGAAACGCTTAAGTACTATGCCCCGTGTGCTTGTTATGCCCTCATCTCCCCTACGCTTGGTTATTTCTAGATGCTTTTACTTTTAAGTTTCTGTAAATATCCGTTCATATTTGGTATTTATTTTCTCGTGATGTCTAAAAAAATAAAAACATAAAATATGAATAATGACATTCAATTCAATGTAAAAAAGACTAATAACAGTCGCGAAATTTTTGATTAACCCAAAAGTAAACCCACTTAACTTAAACTTGTTTCGGCTAGCGCGCAACAACAAGAAAACCGGGTGGGCAGCCAGGTCAGTCCATAGTTTTATGTTTGTTTGGACTTATGTTTTATGTTGGTGAAAAAGCCAGCCAGCGATGCTATCTCGTGCGAGAGCGCGCTTCATTGCGCGCATTTTTCTTTCTTTTCTTCTCCGATTGGATTGAAAAGGCAAGTAAAAACATATGGGCTTCCCCTCAATGCTTATGCGAATTTATTTGGCGAGCAAGCGCGTCAATGAACAAATATATCATATTATGAAACACCGGGTTTAGTTTTAACTTTTCTTCTTTTTTTTCCACCACCATTATGATACGCGCGCGCGCATAAACCGCCATCTAGACGGCGGCAAATGGAACAAATTGGAGTTTTGTTTTTATGGCGCGCGAATTCGTCATAGCCTGGCTCAGCGCAGAGACTGCAGTTGCAACTTTTATGGGCTTTTAGCCACTTCCGTATGGCGTAGGTCTTTTTTTCCTCTGATGGTTTTTTCTTGTCTGATTTGATCTATTGACGGATTGTGCCTGAGAAAGCCGAGAGGAGAAATTGGGTTTGGAAATTCGTTTCCCGATATCCGATTCAATTAACTAAAAGGCTTTTTGTTCATAAATCGGTTACACCACTTAAGAGTAATAAGCAATTAGGGACCTGATCCTTGAAGTGAAAACACAAACCGGAAGAAGATAGTATCTCTTGCATTTGATTCATTCTTTCCTAATTCTTACAATTGAAACCTAGTTCCTTCCATTTGCAGTTTTTTTTTTGAAAATTTAAGCATGAGACCTTCCAAAAATTCAGAGCAATAGAAACAGAAGCTAAAGAAACAGATAAAAATGGAAATGGAAAATATCGCCCCTTTGAGGACCCTTCCACTCAGGGGTTTTCTTCCGAAGGAAGTGGCGAAGCGAAGTAACAAATCCGGCTCAGCAGAGCAATTTTGCAGGTTGTAATTGCCTATGACCCTGTATCTGTTGTGTCTTGTGCGAGCCGTCGTCATCGTCGTCGTCGTTGGGGTCTTGTCGCCGGCCACGTGATGGTCATTAAAATTGCCTCTTGGCTTTTACGAGTTCGGTGTGAGCAAACTCGTGCAGACAGTTTTCGCTAATGTTTGCGACCTTTTTTCGCTTGTTTTAACGATCTGTTTATTATTTTTGAATTTGAGGGGAAGATTTCCTAGAATATGTATGCACTTATCAAATGTTACTTAAGATCGAAATTGACATCAAAAGTAAAACTTTGCTCCCTCAGCTTGAAAGCGGTAGCCAAATCATTTATGAAAAGTACGAACATTATCGGTCCTTAGTGATTACCCTCAACTTCATTGACTTCAAACTCATTTGTATAACCTTTTGTTATTCAAGGAAGAACCGTGTCATGGGGGAGAGGGGAGTTTGGTGGCCTATTTTTTTCAAAGATATTTTTGATCAATTAATGTTTGAATGAAAAAAATTAAACAGGATTTTTGAACTATTTGACTATTCATTTTTAAGTTTTTTTTACATTAAAAGTTTTTTCTATTTGATTTTATAGAAACTTTTTAAAATAATTCCTTAAATCTTTTAAATTTAAAGATTTTTATAAGGAATCCGTTAGCAATAAAATAGGAAATTTTCTTTTATTCGTGGTTTGCTAAAAATCTGGTGAATTTAGCTTATTTGAATTGAACATAGAATTATTTTTTCTAAAAAGCTTCTAATTTCTCAAACAATCTAATTCTACGCTCACATAAAATAAGCTTCATCTATCAAGCTATAGAGATTTGATTATTTGGTGAATAAAATGACGAAAAGTAAAGATTATATTTCTGTGAATCTCATCTTTTTTTTTTGTACACTTTATTTGTAGAGAGTTTAACCAATTGCTTTTCCCCTCATTTCAAAGTTTTAACTGTTTTACATTCCACTAGATTTCACTGTATAATTTACTTTGTTTAAGGAATTCAACAAAGTAAATTATACAGTGAAATCTAGTGGAATGTAAAACAGTTTTTTCTCACTATTCTTATTGTTTTCCGACAAATTGGTCAATATTTAAGATTTCAGATTATAAACTTCAATATTAATGATGTCAATAAACCAAAAAATAGAAAATAATAGAATGCTCTGCAAATTTTTTTATGGAAAGATCACATGTTTCATGATTTCAATTCTTTATCGAAATAGTCATTTTGATAATTTTAACACATGCGGACCAAATAAGAATTATCTCGTTTTATCTCTTGGGCGAATGTGTTAAATTCAGATGCATTACTCAAACGGAATAAATTTAATCATTAATCGATAAAGTTTGTGGAATTTGGTCCAGTGGTTTCCGACATATAGAAAGTCGAATATCGGAGTTTTTTTAAATTAAATTTTTATCGCGGTCCTGTATCAATTTGATTGTGAAACTTATTTACGAGTTGAATCTTAATTTTGAATATACAGTTGCGTTAAAAAAAGAATGAAATCGAGTGAAGCTGTGCACCCACTTCCAACTTTGACCATTTCTCTCCCGGTTTATATTTTTTCATGAAATTTTCACACAATCTTGTTCAACTATCCAACTAACGCTTTACAAAATTTGAAGTCTTTATAATGACTAGATACAAAGATACAGCTAAATTTCACAGAATTTTAGAAATATTCAGAGATTTCACAGAATTTAAAATTTTGAACGTTTTTTTCAAAATTCAATTGTTTATGTCAATATAAATTTTGGATAATTATATTTCAAGTGGAGAAATATGATAAAATTGATAATGTTTACTGATTTTTCTTAAGTAAAATGTAAAAAAGGCACAACTTGACATGACTTTTGAATGGAATTAATGAAAAAAGCATCACAGAAAATCGTCACAGATTTTTTTCGGATAAAGTCATAGAAAGTCAGAATTTTTTTCGTCAAAAGACAGAATTTATTTCGGCAACCTTGTCTGCGGCTCGAGTGACGAGACTCACGAAATTTCACGTCATCGTCCTGACTCCAGAAAATGCTCCAGAAAAAGATTTGTGCCTCGATGAGCTCCGGCTCATCCGAACGAAAATTTTGAGGCTAGAGAGACTATTTAAGCCAGTCAAACGATAGGAAATTTCGTAAGTCACCTCACTGGAGTCGCAGAATAAGCCCCCAAAAAATTCGGGATGGTTTCTTTTGTCCACGTCCAGAACATTATCATCAATTTTTTTTAAATTGCATAAAGGGTGATACGGTCAAAATTTGGTCAAGGGAAAACGCGTGTTAATCGGTGAAATCGTTTATTTAAAAAATCAAATTAAATTTCTTTTTCAAGTTTAATTAGTATAAAATTCAGGAAAAATATTTAGTTAGGCTTCCGCTTTTCCAAATCCGAATTGTCGGGTCTTACGCTTAACCCCTGCCATCAGATTTTGTACAGCCACCTTGTCCACCTTCTTCGCCGCAGAAAGCCTTGAACTGCTGCTCGTCCTTAGCAGTTTTTTTGGTCTTCTTTAGGTTCCGCTTGACAATAGCCCAGTATTTCTCAATTGGGTGGAGCTCTGACGTGTTGGGAGGGTTCTTGTCCTTGGGAACCACCTGCACGTTGTTGGCGGCGTACCACTCCAAGGCCTTTTTACCGTGATGGCAAGATGCCAAATCCGGACAAAACAGTACGGAACAACCGTGTTTCTTCAGGAAAGGCAGCAGACGTTTATTCAAACACTCTTTCTCGTAAATTTCTTGGTTGACAGTCCTGGAAGCTATGAAAATGCTGCTTTTCAAGCCACAGGTACAGATGGCTTGCCAAACCAGATATTTCTTCACGAACTTTGACAGTTTCATGTGCTTGAAAATATCTGCTACCTTTCCTCTTCCTTTTGCCGTATAAAACTCCTGTCCCGGAAGCTGCTTGTAGTCGGCTTTGACGTAGGTTTCGACGTCCATTACCACGCAGTCAAACTTCGTCAGCATCGTCGTGTACAGCCTCCGGGATCGCGCTTTGGCTGTCGTATTTTGTTTAACATCGCGATTTGGAGTCACTACCTTTTTGTAAGTCGATAGTCCGGCTCGTTTTTTGGCTCGATGCACGGTTGTAAACTCATAATTTATATGGTCTTTAGGATTTTAATATTTGGATGTCATTCATCCCTAAACGGTTGTAAACGATACACCCAGCTTATTTGCGGCATCTCGGAGAGAGAGGTTAGGGTTTCGCTTGAAACTACCTGCAACTCTCCCTTGTCGTCTCATGGGCTTCCGGTTTTCGATTTCCCCCCGATCCAGACTTCCTGGCTGTCGACAAACGTTCCCCAAATACTTTAATTACATTTGTAACGGTTGAATTGGCAACTTTTAGCGATTTTGTCAGCTCTGCGTGCGAGTAGCTCGAATTTTCGCGATGCGCGAGCAAAATTTTGATACGCCGCTTTTCTTCCTTGGACGGCATTTTGACAACTGAAGAGTGAATTCCAAAATCAAAATAGGAGCAACATTCTACACACACACACACCTTCAAAATGAGGGGTGTTCAGATATTTTAAATGCAAAATTGAAAGAAATACGTCAAGTTGATATTGACCAAATTTTTACCGTATCACCCTTTATTCAAAGTAAAAAAAATCATTTCTAATATAAAACAAGTTTTAAAGTTTTGACAACTGATACAAACCATCACCCTCGTTGTGTCGCGTCTGCTCACCCTGGACCACATCCACAATTATTTTCTCCATACCATGCGATTTTCACCCTAATAAGAAAAAGGGGTAAGTTTCAATAAACTTTGTTTCTCATGAGAAATCAAATGAAAACGTTAGCTTTTGATATATTTGTGATGTAATAATGCATATTTTAAGCATCAATTACTGTCATTTTTGTTTTATTTAAATAAAATTACCCATTTTTTTCTGTCAAAAATGTTTTTTTTAAAGCTCAAGGGTGCTGCATACATTTAGGGGTAAAAATTACTACAAAAATTCTACTAGCTGAAATCATAAAAACTAATGATTGGATGGATGAAATTTTGAAATAAACAAACACGTGATGCCAAACAATCATATTCCAGCATATGGAAACGATGTTTAAAAGATAAATCATTGATTTGCATGTTGATGCATTTTAGCCCAGACTGATAACTAAATTAAAGATATATTTATTCAAAAAAATTGGTGATTGTTCGAAAAATATGTTCAAACCAACAGTGTTGTTAGAAGATAGTAAAAGCTAGATTTTTTGGGTAATAAAACCAAGCCAATCCGTCATACTGGCTAAAGTTTTTTACGGCAACGAATAATGTAAAAATTTGTACATTTATTGCTCGATTTTTAATTTTTTTTTAAAAAATCATTAACTTTAAAAAACTATTTCACGATGTGAGAAACTATGTCATCATTATTTTGTTAATATTAAATGATAACTTTACTACCTTAAATAAAAATAAAACTGGGCGATGGAATCGAAAAGTTATTCTTTCTCTCCTTAAGAAAAACCCGTAAGATCTGTCAAAAGTTGAGTGAAAATTTAGCTGCATCTCACTTGCACTAGTGGAAAACCATCTCCCAAATTCGGCACCGCTTCCATCGCCTATTGAATAAGTGTAGTGGTATACAAATGTTGCATCAAACTCTGCTGTTGCATGATGTCCCGTCCCAAGTAACAATTTTAGCTTTCTTATGGTCAGCAAAACTTTGTAACGACTATATAATTTATCTTCATAAAAAGCTAAAGCGCATTCTATCACATCATCAGAGCTGCACAAGAAAATACCACAATAAAACCATAATAAAAACTTCCTAATGCTAGTTGGCTTATTCTGTGTTACTTGGGGTTTGACAGAAATTTGTCCTAAGGCTTTAAAAGAAATTTTCAAAATACTGTCTCGTGAACGGCCATTTCGCAGCAACTCACTCACAAGTGATAGCAGAGTTTTAGGATTCAATGTTTATTTTTGCGATATCCTATTCTGAATTCGAATTCCAATTGCTCATGCTTATTCGATGTTCAGCTAGGTTCCTACATATACTATTATTCAACCGATTCAAGTTTTAAGAGGTAAAAACCGATCTCAATCAGTCAACCGGCTCGAAATGGGGGAAAAAACTGTAAGAAAAACACAGCACACAACTTCTTCCGGGTTTGGGTCGCCGACTTCACATACGACGGACATTGATAATTTAAACCGTATGAAAACAAAAGTAAAAGTGATCAATTCGTAAATCTGGGGGAAAAAATTGCCGAGATCCCTGAAACTGAAACGGGTAAGGAGGGGCCCACGAAATCGCATACGTATGTGAAATGATTGTTTATTTAAAACCGTTGCGGTTTTCCTTCGGCTAGTGAGGGCGAAATTCATCATTGAGAAATTGAAAAGCGAACGGTTGAAAAAATTTCCTCGAGCTGTGCGCTGCCGCAAACACCTGGAATCGATGTCGGCCTAAACTTATAACATACGGGCACATGGGGGTCTGGGCGTGTTGGCAAGAAATGCGATTCCACGAGGATACCGGATCGCGGATTTTGTTTTCAGAATTAAGTGTTTGTGGAGCAGAAACGCGCTGGGCCCTAACGAAGATTGGTTATGATCGCCGGTAATTGAATGGCTGATTGCCGTAGGGAATATTTTCGTTTGGAAAATGCGCCCGAGTGTTCGGTTGATTGAGACACTGAAAATTGATGAATGTAGTTTGTTGTTTCGAAATTATCAAAAGAGAATATAAAAACATTTGTCAGAGAAAAAATTTAAATTTTTTATGACGTTGTTTCATGTTTTTTTTTTCAAAATTAGTAGCCCTTATTGATGATAAATGTCAATCGATTGTGCCTGTTCTCTTTAAACAAATATTTCAAGCCTCAACAAATTATTGAGAATGTTTCTACAACTCATGTCAAACGGAGTAGATTATAATTCCACCAATTAGCCAAACATCCGATGACGACAACGCCCGCTAATGGAGTGTCTGTTCGGTGGAACAATCTCAAACCCCATCAATTCCTGTCATGGTTCGCATTCTTGCTGCTCATTGAGACGTCCATTCAAATACGAAAAAAAAATTACTCAAACTCCACACCTTTGGACCTTTTCAGGGGAGGAGGCAAGGCCGCTTATTTACCACAAATCAAACCAAACAAACCGCGATTAGTTACAGTCCGTCACCTTCGAGGCGTTTCGAAGGAACTGCGTTTTTGGCACACATTTGCTCGATTTGAAAAATTTTGTTGCGTGTGGCCTCGTGGAATGCTTGAGCGGCCGGATTGGCGGCGTGGTGTCGGTAAAACACTTCTTTGGGCAATTCGTATCCATTTACGGAAGAAAACGGCCCTTCGGAACTTTGCGTGTTTTGTTCATTTATCTCCAAGATAAGTTTCTGTTTTGATTGCTAATCAAGTAAATTTAATTGAGTCTCAGGAGCCTTCAGAGCAATTCATATACAGATTTAAAAGCTCAGATGTAAGATTTCAGACGAGGTTGAATTGCTTAGATACAAGCCGAGCGTAAAAAAGTCACCGTATCAGTCATAAAACTGTGACTGTTAAAAAGTTAAAGCAGTCGCATTCATAACAGACGCCTTCAAATGAGTAACCAAGCAAACAATCTCGCCTTAATTTTCAGTCAAATGAAGCGTCGGAATAATCAAAGTCGCCTTCATGAAACTTCAGTCCGTTGTCGTCTTTTTGAAGGGACGAAATATTGTTTAGATAAAACAAAACATTCTAAGACGATGCCGAATAGGGCAAGTTCGTCATTGGTCGGCGCTGAAACAAAATCGATTCATACATAAATGCTTTGAACCGACGAACGTGGTTTGAAAAAATAACATCCGTCACGCGAAAAGAAATTTATGACGATAGTCAAGCTTTTCCAGTCCCTTGAAGCTTGACTACCCAGATAACTATTTGGTGGGTATTTCGAATTTGCAACACAAATATAAGTGTAAACATATCGTCTATAATGCAGCAAAACCAGTATATACGTATCATTTTGGAGGCCATATAGGTACATTAGCACACATATTCTTGATTTGGATTGTATTGTCGTAATAAAATCATGCAATGTATTTAAATACGATAAAGAATATGCATGGGCCGCACATTGTAGGTGCAGATATACGATAATGAGTTTAAAACATTCTATACGATATTATCTGTAACATAAAATACGACTTCTGGTTGTCTGGGTAGTAGTCAAATCAGATCTGAAACGTGATGGTTGTCGAATCCGCCGGTTGGGTCTGTTCTTTTCTTAATTTCATTTGACTCAAACTTAACACCAACTTCCACTTTAAAATCAATTTAAACGGATTTCATTTCACAACCGTTTACAACATTTATTTTTATTTATTTTATTTATATAGTATTCCGTCTCACGACATAACTTGGCGAACATAATTCCTAAAATTCACTCGTTTCATAGCAACCGTTCTCCAATTTCTCGGGCATCCCACGTTCGCCAGATCACGCTCCACTTGGCCTAACCACCTCGCTCGTTACGCCCCACTCGTCTTGTTCCTACCGGATTCGTAGCGAACACCTGTTTTGCAGGTCAGTCGTCCGGCATTCCCGCAACATGTCCCGTCCAGCGTATCCGGCCAGCCTTCACCACCTTCTGGATACTGGGTTCGCCGTAGAGTCGCGCGAGCTCGTGGTTCATCCTTCGCCTCCACACTCCGTTCTCCTGTACGCTGCCAAAGATGGTTCTTAACACTCGTCGCTCGAATACTCCGAGTGTACGCAGGTTCTCCTCGAGCAATATCCATGTCTCGTGCCCGTAGAGAACAACCGGTCTAATGAGCGTCATATACAAGTTACACTTCGTGCGAGGGCTAAGTCTTCTCGACCGCAGTTGCTTGTGGAGTCCATAGTAGGCACGACTTCCGCTGATAATTCGCCTCTGGATCTCACGGCTGGTGTCATTGTCTGCGGTCACCAGTGAGCCGAGATAGACAAAGTCTTCGACTATCTCCAGCTCGTCGCCGTCGATCGTGACCTTGTTATTACTGGACAAGCGGGTTCGGTCGGTCTCGGATCAGCAGTCCAGCATGTACTATGTCTTGGACGTATTAATCATCAACCCAATCCTTCCTGCTTTGCGTTTCAGTTTGCGGTAGATCTCCCCCACCGCCGCAGATGATCTGCCGACTATATCTGTGTCATCGGCAAAGCAGATAAGTTGACTGGATCTGTTGAAAATCGTGCCCCGCATTTTGCCCACCGCTCGTCGAATAACACCTTCTAGCGCCACGTTGAACATCATGCAGGATAGACCATCACCTTGTCGAAGCCCCCTGCGCGTTTCGAATGAACTCTACAATTCACCCGAGATCCGCACACAGCACTGCGTTCCATCCATCGTCGCCTTGATCAGTCTGATGCGGCTTTGAAGTCGATGAATAGCTGGTGCGTAGGGACTTGGTGTTCACGGCATTTTTAAAGGATTTGCCATAATGTGAATATTTGGTCCGTCGTGGACCGTCCCTCCATGAAGCCGGCCTGATGACTTCCCAATAATCTATTTGCTTGTGGCGTTAGGCGGCGGAGTAGGATTCGGGACAATACTTTGTAGGCGGCATAAAGACAGTGATCGCTCGGTAGTTCTCACAGTCCAATTTGTCGCCCTTCTTGTAGATGGGTCATATTACCCCCTCCTTCTACTCCTCCGGTAGCTGTTCTGTGTCCCAGATCCGGACTATTAACCGGTGTAGGCAATCGGCCAACTTATCCGGGCCCATTTTGATGAGTTCAGCTGCGATGCCATCCTTCCCAGCCGACTTGTTTCTATTCAGCTGGCGAATGGCTTCCTTAACCTCACTCATCGTTGGGAGTGGCTCCTCTACGTCGTTGGCTACGCCGGAGATGTACCTTCCCCCACCGTCTTGATCTCCTGCATGTGCGCTGTTCAAGTGTTCATCGAAATGCTGCTTCCACCTTGTGATCACCTCACGATTATCCGTCAGGATGCCCCCGTCCTTATCCCGTCACATTTCGGCTTGCGGCACGAAGCCTTTGCGGGATGCGTTGAGTTCCTGATAGAACTTTCTTGTTTCTTGGGAACGATGCAGCTGCTCCAGCTCCTCGAGCTCCTCCTCCTCCAGGCGGCGCTTTTTCTCCTGGAAAATTCGGACTCGCTGCCTCTTCCGCTGTTGGTGATTTTCCACATTTCGACGGGTGCCTCTTTGCACTACTGCCGCCCGCGCGGCATTCTCTTCGTCCATCACCCTCCTACACTCCTCGTCGAATCAGTCGTTCCGTCGAGTTCGCTCCACATAACCGATGACGTTCTCCGCAGAACTGTTGCAGCGCAGCGCTGCTTCGACCGATTGCGCGTAGTCTGCCGCGACCTCAGGTTGCTTCAGTCGTGCGATATGTAACCGAGGCGAGCGCCGGTTTCGTGTGTTGTTCACTAAAGAGAGTTTTGGGCGCATTTTCACCATCACCAGATAGTGATCTGACACGATGTTGGCGCCTCGACAGGATCTGACTTCGATGATGTCCGAGAAGTGCCGGCTGTCAATCAAAACGTGGTCGATCTGTGATTGCGTTTGGTACGGTAATCTTCAGGTGTACTTGTGTGGGAGGCGGTGCCGGAAAAGGTACTACGTACAGCCATTCGTTTGGAGGCGGCGAAATCAATAAATCTGAGACCGTTTTCGTTGGTCAGCTGGTGCGCACTGAACCTTCCAATTGTCGGTTTAAATTCCTCCTTCTGGCCGACCTGAGCGTTAAAACCCCCGATGACGATCTTGATATCATGTTTTGAGCAACGGTCGTATTCACGCTCCAGCTGCGCGTAAAATTCGTCTTTGTCGTCACCGGTACTTCCAAGGTGAGGGCTGTGCACGTTGATGATGCTGATGTTGAAGAACCGGCCCTTGATTCTCAACCGGCACATTCGTGAGTTGATCGGCCACCACCCGATCACGCGCTTTTGCATCTTTCCCATCACTATAAAGGCTGTTCCAAGCTCGTGTGTGTTGCCGAAGCTCTGGTAGATGGCACGACCATCTGGGTACGTTCGTACCGTGGAGCCCTTCCAGCATACCTCCTGCAGCGCTACGATGTCGAATTTGCGGCTCTTCAATTCGTTGGAGAGGACGTGGGTACTGCCCACAAAATTTAGAGATCGGCAGTTCCATGTTCCAAGTTTCCAATCGCTAGTCCCTTTTCGTCGCGTGGGTCTTTGTGAATTGTTTGTACTCTACAAACAGGCATTCATAATTTTGTTATTGCTTTGATTGATGGATCTACGACAGATGTATCGATCATGAATGGTAAATGAAAAAAAAAAAAAAAACCGTCACGACCAGGAATCGAACTAGAGTCATCTGATTATCTCTCCGACGCCTAACCAATTGGCCAAATCGTTAAATTAATTTTGTCAAGGTGTAGCACTTTAATTATGTTGACTTCATCGAGTTGAATTCGCTGCTAGATTCTACGACAGAAAACGCTCATCGTGCCCCGATTAAGGGTGCTTATACTGCAACAGGGAGGGTTCTCATTATGCCCCTACAGTGACTGATTGTCAGCTTTCGGCCAGGGGCGGTCCTAGAGTCGGCTCTTGGGGGGGGTGATTTTCCAATTTTCAAAAATCAGTCAATATAAAGGAACGTTAATATCTGGTGAAAAAAACAATCATTTGAGTGAGCGAAAGGAGAAGGGAGGGGTTGTCTGGGAGGGGGGGGGGGGGTGTTATCCCTTTATAAAACAACCAGCGAATCTATAATAACCACTGCGAAAAAATGTTGATATTTTTTTTTATTTGTCGGTATATCAGGTATTTTAGAATTGTCATTTTAAGAGCCTTTTAAAAAATTTCTCGTTATAAATGTATTTTTTGCAATGAAAATAATACACACGTTGTTGAGAGATGAACACGTAGAAAAAAAAATCAAGTTATCTTCATTTATTTCCTGAGCTTCTAAATATTAGAGCTCTGGTATTTTATAATTTATCGGAAGTATTTTACTTTTCACCGATAAGCCCGATAAACAAATTAACAAACATAACTAACGGGCATTGAATTCTTCATTGGGGTATTTTACTGAATCGTGATTTGGAAATAGTATTATATTAATACTTAAATACTTAATAGTATATTAGTATTTTAATTTTCAAATTTTTCAAACACAATATATAAAATCAACACTTTAAATATAAATTAAGTAGAAGAAACCGATTATCAAAATCAGTTTCTAAATTTTGGAACCGAATTTTATTTGATTTGCTCTTGAATTTGAAGTTTTCATCCAAAATTTTCAATTTAAATTGTATTACAACAAGTAAATTACAAACAAAAGTGATTAATCTTTGTCCACCTCCACATAATTACCAATTTTTTAAATAATTTTGAATTATAAAGAAAATAATGAAATGAAGGGTTAATTCTGAATGTTAATACTCTTCTTTAGTTAACAGTCTCAATCATTTGGGCTTGTGATATAGCTCAGTTGGCAAGTCTGTTGTCTCCTGAGCCGATGTCCGCGAGTTCGAGCCCAAGAGTAAACATCGAACACAGTTGTACCGGATAAGTTTTTCAATAAAGTTCCGCCAACTGCAACGTTGATAAAGTCGCGAATGCCATAAAGATGGTAAAACGACTATAATCGAAACAAAAAAAAAAGTCTCAATCATTTGCAATTGAAATAGCCAAGCCTTCAGATTAAGAATATCAAACCTTAAGCTAAATTTTAAATTAAAATTCCAATATTATTGTGTAGATGAGCTGAAAGCAGTATCGGTGACATAATTGCTGTAGATCTATAGAAATCCAGGAGTGTTGGTTAAAAATCGCTAAAAGATCTTCTGACTGTTTTGCATGGTAGAATGCCTTGTTGCCGAAAAAATAGTGGAATGCTAAGGGGAAAGTTTTAATTCACAAGGGAAAAATTAAAACCGTGGCAAACTGATTATTTTTCCCTTCTTATTTTCTGGCATTGAGTAAATTTAAAACTTAGCAGTTCAGAGTGAAATCGATGAATGATAATTGATGAAGTAACTAACCTGAACAACAAAAAATATGGCAAATCTTTTCATTATCCTTTATTTATTCAACGATGCAGGTCAGAGGGAAGAATGGTAAGAAGTTACAAATTCCCGAATAAAACAATACAGATTTCGTCTAGATAATCTTCGTATTTTACAAAATGGGGAAAGATACTTACTCCTATAATTTTTTCTCATGGTAAATTACTCACAGTCTTTATGAAAATTGATCATTAAGTTAATACCTTTTTTTTCTAGTTTTTTTTTTTATATTTTACACTTTTGCTAAAAGTGCACAAATTTCTCCAATGAGCCTTGTATTTTCAAAATTTATACCGGAAAAAAGCGCTGATAAAATAATACAAATTTGCATTTAGAGCTCCTAAATAAGTTAAAATCAGTTTCAAATTCTTTGCACTTCGGAAAATGTGAATTTTATTTTCTTGTGTTATTTGCGTTCTAGAGATGAATGTTTGAATCTCTATCTCCAACACCAATTCCTGAAACAGCTGATATAAATACTTTTTTGTTCCTTTTTGGCACTAAAAACTCATAGGAAACGCAAAAGTCATAAAACGTAATCTCTTTCTTCGATTTATTATTGCTGAAATCTCTTCCCGATCAGGAGAAAAAATCAAAATTATATTAAAATGAGATATTTTGATACTGAATTTTTTTCTATCAATATGAGTTATAATTCAGTACTCGTAGGATGTTAAAATATTTCAAATCATATAAAAAGTCTATACGGTCATAGCTAAATTATATCAGTTTTTGATATGCTCAAATCAAGATTATATCTCATTCAGATAGCATAGCTTGATATTGGGCAGAACAAAATCTTACATAATTATAACTCGTCAAGATATGAATGCTTCGAGTAAAATTTCTAGAGCAATTTCAATAACTCACATAGTTTGCTAAAACCATGCTCCATTTATGGTTTCCCAAAAGTTGAATTCAATTTTATGAATGGGTTGAGCGAATTTCATTGAAGCACGGTTTGGGCCGTTGACTTCGATGTCCGTGTTTTATGGAATGTTGTATGCATATTAAAATAAGATATGATCATAATATTTTATAGCAATTGGAAGCAAATTCTTTATCGTTGAAAGTGAGTTCAATCCTGTTCGAGAAATTCAATTAAAATAAGATATTACCCAGTTTTAGGAAACTTATAGTCGAAAACCTTGAGATCCAAATTTTATCTAAGAAATATATAAATATCTCCTTGAAATATGTTTTAGTTATTGTTTTGACATGCTCTCCTGATCGGATTACTTTGAATATTTTATATTCGATTTTTGTTTGGCAGTACTTGTATTTTTTTCACAGTCATCCATAACATGAATGTTTGATGTAATACATTTAAAACAGAATTAAATAATATCAGATCTAAAGTTTAAATTTTTGTTTTTGAATTTCATAATATAGGTTATTATTTTAAGTTTTTAATTCATATTTGAATGGTGGATTAATTGAAGGTGAAAAATTCTCGCGAAAGAGAATCTCAACTGTGATTCAGAATCTGATTTTTTATTTTGCAATTGAAGGCAATAAATGTATGATGAAAGCAGAACAAATATTTCAAGTATTTCAGTGCTATAATCATTTTCACCCCCCTGTATGACTTTTCCAAATTTTTCATTTCATTCAAATTCAAAACAAAATCAAGAATTCAGAAGCTCTGAATTTGAAGCAAATACTAAAATTTGTTGCGATTTGCTTGTGTTAATTGAGGCCTATGAGGGAAATTAGTGACAATTAAAAAAAAAAAAAGGTGTCCCTACATTTTATTAATAGAAAATTCCAAATCAACACTCAACAACACACTTTCGTTGAGTAACTTATCAACAAAAGTTATTTGGTATAATTCAGTCCAGAAAATCCTAAGTTACAGCTGCTTGAGTTTGGTGAACCGACTTTTTTCAATATTGAGCCTTTTAAGTGATAAATTAACTTTTTTGTGGAATAAACAACCCCACGGAGTGGAAAATTTTTAAAATTGGAAAGCACATCTACTAAGAAAAGTTCCAACTTTTTATAGAAATTCGAGCATTTGCGGGTATTTTGTAACGGATTTTTGCCGCTTGGGGGGGGTGATCACCCCGATCACCCCCCCCATAGGACCGCGCCTGCTTTCGGCAAACAATTTTGAAAAGTATTTTTAAACGTTTTTATCTACTTTTTGAAGTTTCAACTTTTTTAGTGTCTGAACACGAAACAATGATGTAACTCACATATTAGACCAAGCCCACCCAATGGTTGCTAAACCACGAATCGAGCACATTCAGCAACATATCTATCAACCCATCATCGCACCAGCAGTCGCTAACTTGATTCGAAAAATAGCATTCGAGCAGTAGGTTGTTACAGGATGCGTTTATGTAGCAACCCGGTAGCAACGCAGCCGGTCGTCGCCATCAGAAAATAAACAAATACAAACACCAACCTGGATGGCAACAATGGGTGCGAAAATCAGTAAGTAGATAAAAAGGCAACCAATCAAACCATCTAAAATACCGACCGAAATAGCAACGTCCAGTGGGCTTGGTCTTATAGCTGTTTTTTTATGGTTAAATAAGCGTCCTTCTTAAGGTGGTTATTATGCCTTTATTTCCTCACATAACATAACGAGTGGCAACTAAATTTTTTTAAATTTTTTTGAGGCCCCAATACTCAAACATAAATGAGCTCAGAGAAAAATGAGAGTGTGTATGTGTTAGCTTTTCTTCTACTCTTTTCGCCAGTACTCTTCCCTTCAAATAAATATAAGAGGTTATTAAGTTCAATTATCATCTCGTTATGTCAAAACGTAATTGTTTTTTCTTGTTGAAGAGAATATTTGGTAATTTGTTTAATTTTATCGATGTTTTTAGTTATTTTTGCATAGGCCCCCTCTGCATTTTTTATAAAAGGTGGGCTATTCAGTTTAATAAATATTTTTTTCGGTCCAATGTAAAATGTCATGTTAGCTCCATGAAAAAAAAATTTGCCCACACACTTCCAAATATTTTCTGCGGGTCCGTCATACCTAAACCGCTAACCCACATTCAATAAATAGCAAAACAAATTTCGCAACATAAAACATGAATGATCCTCGTGTCTGAGTACCTGGCATAAAGAAAAAAACCAATTCCAATATGGTAGCAGAAAACATTTGGCACAACTGTAAACCAATCCCACGCAAAAACTCTTTTAAACCCCTGCGAGACTAAAAAAACGGTAAAAAGTGGTCACTTCTCAAATTGACACATCATCATCATCTTCATAATATTCGCGATCTTCGCCAGCAGCATCGCTCATCTGGTGGTGGGCAAAGTCGACAGTCGAAATTAAATTAGCTCTAATCAATAATGACATGTGACTGCGGGGCTGTTTGTCCAAATAGTTTTTCTCTCGGCCGCTCGCTCGCTGCCATCAATCAACATCATCACCCTCGCCAGCATTTGAGCTCCATTGACGGTTTTGCAAAAGTTTCGAGCAAATCTACGAATAAAGATGTCCATGATCGGCAACTCTCCATTTTTTTTAACTGACGAATTGGATATGATCCAAGTTTAAAGTGAGAAAAAGTTGTGAAAAAATGTAAAATAGATTCTAATTAATATTTATTGAGATTATGTCCCCTAAGTTTGAAAACTTTTTAGTTTTTCGAAATAAGACTCCCTTGATAAACCCCTAAAACCGTTCAGGTGGTTTATTGTAGCCGTCAAGAATGATTTAGAACACCAGCAGCAATTTAACTCATCTTGATTCAACCGATTAGCATCCTAATTCACGTATGTAATTCAATCCTTTTCGTTGTTTTGTCGGCCCAAGTTCACAGCATCAAACGCAAATCTGCACACACTGCCTGGCCTAGGGTCTTGCTAAAATTTATTCCGTCTGGGTCTGGGTTTTGGACCCAGTCAGTAGCTCCAGGTCCATGTCGTTTAAAGTTCTCATATTTCTTCATTCTTTCAAATGGGTTTTTCTTACTTCTCGACAACTTCTCTCTAAAGCTTAGCTTCGCTTTAGAAAGGGGCACAGTAGCTGCCAAATGCATCATCACAAATCCCTTGTTTCGACTAATCGACGCGCTAGTGCTTGGAAATATTCATGTTACCAAGTCATTAATCTTGTTTGTTATCAGTTTTGTGCTGTGTTTTTTCGCTGTTAGCCGTCTGGAAAAATGTTTCTTTTTGTTTGTTTTTGGTTAGCTTTAAGCAGCTTCCCCTCCCCGCTGCAGTTCGTTTTTGTTGATTACAAAACAGCCTTTTGGTAGTCACTCTTATTTTTCATTTCTGAATCCACCCTATACCAAATATCTGCCGAGCATCTCATTTGTCGATTAAACAGATGCTCGTGCAGCGAAGTAATGAAAGTATGTAAGTGCCTCAAGTAGATAAATTGAGTGAATGCGTCACGATATCTTTTTTGGAACGAAAATATTCAGGTGGAAAATTAAAGGCTAGTTTCTCGGGAGGTTCCATGGAAGCAATTCAATCAATGAACTGCGCAGTTCATCAAGTACAATCTTATTGCACTTTGTGGATTTCGTGTCTTAAGATTCGATGCCAGTCTGATAGCTCGCTGGTTAATTGGTTCAATGTTCACAATTTACACCAGGTTTGCTCACCTTGAAAGATAAGATTCTATATGCATCGCAGATTGATAAGGTTTTTGCTGGAATGTCGAATAAAGTGACAATTCGTGATGAGTTAACTACGTTTGGAAAAGAACTGCTGTCGGAAACCAAAAACATGCAGGAGGAGCTGGGAATAAAGTTTGTTTGGCCGGGGAGAGATGGAAAAATCTTGTTTAAACGTCATGAAGGGGCAAAAATAGAGCAAATAGGAAACCGAAACGATATTCGCACGCTTGCCAGATCCACCCAAAAACGTTCACTGAATCACTCGCTCGACATGGAAACATCCAACATCACACTGCCAGAAATGTCTCTGCCGAAACGCTTCAACACTGGATTAGCTGATATGTAAAAATTGATCAATACGTTTTTTTTTGTTGATACCTGTATTTTAAAAAGATAATGAATAATAATAATAATAAAAATATATTACATGATTCCTTTGATTCTTTATGTAAAAACAACCGGAATAAAAATAATAGTTACTTCCTGAGATTTCTTCAACTCAATGTACGAGGCCTTAATGATCCAAACAAACTGGATGCTATCAAAATGTACCTAGAGCTATTCCCTACATCAGTTGATGTATTGGTGCTGGGGGAAACATGGTTGAAAGAAGAAAGAAAGCACTTAGTAACTGTTAATGGATATCGCAATTTCCTATCTTGTCGTCCAGATTCAAGCAGTGGAGGGCTCGCTGTTCTCGTAAAAGAGTCTCTCGTTGTCTCCGAGATTGAAAATTTGCATGTTGATGGCTTCCACTACATACATTTGCGTCTTGAGCCAGGTGGCTCACCAATTGACATCCATGCAGTCTACCGACCCCCTTCTCAAAACATAGAGTTTTTCTTCGACAAACTTGACTCAGTACTCGCAACCTTGAAGCCGAACTCCCAGTTTTTGATGTTAGGCGACGTCAACATTCCAATAAACAAAACGGGCTGCCCGGTAGTCGATAGTTACGTAGTCCTTTTAAGTTGTTACGGATGTAAAGTTTCCAACACATTTATAACCCGTCCAGCAAGCAGCAACATTCTCGACCACGTTGTCTGCCCAGATTCGATGATTGAACAAGCATTAAACGAAACAGTTTCACTCGATATAAGTGACCGTAGCCTGGTGATGACTACAATTAACCTCAAAAAGAAAATAGTTAACCGAAAACTAGAAAAAATCATAGTAAAGCATGATCAGATTAATGAAGCTTTCCGGACAGAGTTCAATAATCTACAAGCGAATAGTCCGGCTGAAAAGCTAGAGAAACTGAGCACAATTTACAGTCAACTGAAAAAAAGATACTCAAAAACAATAGTTGTTGAAGCTAAAATCAAGGGCTATTGTCCGTGGATGTCGTTCGACGTGTGGAAGCTGATGCGAAGCAAAGATAAAGCTCTTTTGCGTTGTAAAAAACACCCTGCCAATGAAGAATTTAAAGACACTTTGTTTCAAGTATCTAAAAATCTCAATCGAGCTAAGGCTGAGGCAAAAAAAACTACTACCACAGCCTTTTTCAAAAATCTAATCAGAGAAAAATGTGGAAAAACTTGAACAACCTGATAGGTGTGAACGAATCGAAAAAAGAAACGATAAAGCTAGAGCTAAATGGAGAAGTAACGGAGGAAGGAAAAACGGTGGCCAACGCGTTCAATCACTATTTCTGTAACATAGGAATTCAACTCGCTGCCACAATCCCAAGAAATGTCCACAGAAATGATCATCGATATGTCGGAAACAACAATAGTATTTATCTTCGACCGGCAACAGAGCAAGAAGTTATCCTTAGAATAAGCAAACTCGACAACTCAAAAAGTCCGGGACCGGATGATATTCCAGCACATTTTGTCAAAGCGAATCATACCATTTTGGCACCCTTGATTAGAGACGTTTTCAACGATTGCATACAAAACGGTGAATTCCCAGAATTCCTGAAAATAGCACGAGTTTTACCCATCTATAAAACAGGAAAAAAGACTGATTGCAGCAACTATCGCCCGATTTCTATACTATCGGTGTTCAGTAAGATCTTGGAGCAGCTAATAGCTGATCGTGTCTCGCAATTCCTGAAGCACCACAATATCCTGTACACCTATCAATATGGCTTTCGCGAAGGATCGAGTACCCTGACAGCAGCCTCTGAGCTAGTGGATGCAATCCACAATGCCCTTGATAGCAGAAAATTCATGGGAGTTTTGTTCCTAGATTTGAAGAAGGCTTTTGACACGATCGACCAGACTATTCTTCTCCGCAAACTAGAATCTTGTGGAACCAGAGGTAGTGCGAATTCCCTTTTTGGGAGTTATTTAACCAACCGGAAACAATACGTCCAAATAAACCAGTCAACCAGTGATCTATGTAACTTGTCTGTTGGAGTTCCTCAAGGCAGCAATCTAGGGCCTCTTTTGTTCATCCTCTATGTAAACGATCTGCAAAAATTACATTTACATGGTAAACCCAGACTGTTTGTTGACGATACTTCACTGTCCTACGAGCACACCGATGTTGGAACGATAATTTCCCAGATGTCGACTGATTTAGAAAAACTTCAGGAATATTTTGATGCAAACCTCCTCTCGCTCAACCTGGATAAGACAAAATATGTCATCTTTAGATCCACGAATCGACCTTCTGAGAGCCACAATCAGCTGAAAGTTGGAACTACAATTATTGAACAAGTTAAAACTTTCAAATACCTAGGCCTAAAGTTCGACGAGCAGATTAGATGGAACGCGCATATAGATGGCCTTAGAAATGAACTAAGTGCCATACACAGCATCATATGGAAGATTTCGAGATTCGTTCCTTCTAAACAACTAACCTGTGTGTATCATGCATTTGTGCAATCCAAGTTACAATACATGGTCTCGATTTGGGGAGCTGCTAGGAAAAGCTACATCAGACCTCTTCAAGCCATGCAGAACCGATGCTTAAAAGCAGTTTATAAACGGCCAAGACTTTTCTCCTCTCACGATCTATACCAAGAAGCCTCGCACTCGATACTACCAATAGCCGCTTTAAGAGAACTTCAAAGTGTGATTCAGATCCACAACAAACTGTACAATCCGCTTTTCCATCACAACCAACAAATCCAGCATCTGAACCACAGATTTCCAACACGCTCAAGAGGAAATATAGCAACTAGGAGAGCCAACACGGAGAAAATGAAAAGATCGCCTGAATACTACAGCAGAATGAAGTACAATAATCTCCCAGCATTCCTGAAACATGTAACGAACAAAGCTAGTTTCAAGCGTCAAGTCAAAATCCACCTGAAAACCAACCTTACAAGCTTCCTGAACTAAAGTAAAGCAAAACTAATTAAGTTGTGAACCAGCTCGAACTAGTTCCCTTAACAGAGAGCAATCTCACTGGGGACTTAATAAAAATCAAATTCCTCACTTGGAAAATATCTGCCACTAATCGCCACAATACAAATTTTCTGTATACTCCCTCTCCGCTAGCCACCACCCGCCACCACCCGCCACCAAATCGCCCCACCAAACCGCCACCAAGCCGCCACCAATTACCACCACAAAGCAAGAAATGTGAAAATTGTTATAGTGAAGAAAAGAAATGATGTGCGATCGAAATATTGTAAATTATGAAAAGAAGTAACAAAAAAAAAAAATAATAAATAGTGAGGAGGTTTTATGCCTTCGGGAGCATGATCTTCCATTTTTTAAATAAGATCAACTCCCGGGGGCTTTTCCCTGCTCTTAAAAAAAAAAAAAAAAAAAGATGTTGAAGCAAGAGATTTTGAGATAAGTACTGCAAGTCACGTGACGTGACTTGCCGAACTTCAGCTTTCAGAGATGACTCCAGTAACTTCTTCATACTAGAAACGTTAGCTCGGAAGAGCTGCGCTCAGGGAGTCTTCGAAGCTCATCTAAACTTATGTTTCTTTCCTGACGCATTTCCTAGAATCAGGAAGAAAAAGTGGAATTTTGGGAGTCGCTCGTGGGCTCCAGTTTTCTTAATTTTCGCGGAAAAGCGCGGGAGTTGGCGAAAATCAAAAAAGTAAGTATAGAGCGGTCCGAAATTCGATTTGGAAACCGGGACCGGTGGACAAAACTTTGGACCGGAAAGTTATGCGTACTTACGCCAGTAAGAAAACAACAGTTTAGGATGTGACCAAAAACGTGGATCTTCTCTCAGTTTTGTACATCGTACCAAGGTAAGAATGGGTCTAAGGACATATGAAGCAGAAGAAGAAAGCCGAGTCAAACCAAGGGCCCGGAAATTATATGATCGACTGCTGTAGTATTGACGAGACAGAGCCATCAATTTTTGGTAAAACGGCAATGGTTTGGCAAGGCATATGTGAGTGTTGCATGCTTTCGAGCCGCTCTTGACCACTGATAAAATGAATACAGCTGTTTAAGTCCGAGGGTGCCTGAACCGTCGTGTGCTGTCCATGATGCGCAAACATGATCACCCAGTACTATTTTGCTGGATTTGGCATCTTTCTACTACTCAACAGACAAGATGGCTTGGTTCAAATCCACTAAAGTCTAGATCAGTGGTTTTCAAACTTTTTTCACTCATCGCCCCCTTTTGCAAAACTTTTGAGCTCAACGCCCCCTGGTAAAATTTTAAGAACATCTTAAAACAAAAAATGATAATCTGGATCGTCGAGAAACCATTAGCTTTTGGCTTAATTTTGTTGTAAGACTTAACTCAAAACTCATTCCAATTTATATGGGCCCTCAGGGCCAAACGTGTAAGGGGTATTATAAGTGTAGAAATGGTCGATTTTAATTTTATAATGTCAAACGAATTTTTATGTTTCAACTAAATTTCGTGATTTTCAGCTTTTTAAATTTTATTAAGATGCATATTATTTCGTTCTAAAGAAAAATGCAAGTTTTCGAAATGGAAAATGACCAAACATAACAACTTAAAAGTGTGTTTTCATGAAATAAGCATTGATGCACTCATACGTGCTTATACTAAGGTTGCAAGAATTTTTTTTCGGACGTATCCGAACCGGACAAATCTAAGCATTTAATTACAAAATATATAACCCAAAATCTAGACAACATCCGATCATATTTTGTCAATATTACGGAATAGTTCAGTAAAAAACAAGAATTCACTTAAAAATATTTTTTCTCATCAAACCACATCAGAAAATTTTAAATCGTATTTCAGGCTTCTAAAACACAAGTCATGATTATTTAAATAAAACTTGCCATAAAAACTTCATATGAGACGTTAAAATGAAAAATCATAATAATTCAATTTGAGGTTTTGTAAGACTTTACAAATAAAGCGAATAACTCCGGGCAAATTCCCGGCAACCGTTCCGGACCAGACATTCCTCAATTATTTTGTTAAATATCCAAGGGCCTCACATTGATTAAAACCTCCAGTAAACACTTGATTCTATGCATAGTTTTCTGGACAGTTTCTTAAACTTTTTAATATCAAATCACATATCTTAAACTTCCGTCACAAAAATTCTATGTTCCCCATTGATTTGAATACTTGAATACTAATTAATTACTGTCAAGCCGGTGAAGTAAAGTGAAAAATAGTATTATTTCTTGGTATCTGAATTTGAGTCCTGTTCAAAGTTATGCAGCATTCAAGGATTTTAAAGTTGAAGTAAGATTCTAATAACTGAATTCCGACAATATTAGGGATTACCGCATAGATTAAAAGTTTATCGATGGCGCAATTGATTTTTGAACGAATTATAGTAAAGATGAACAAATTAACCTTAAATAAAAAATCGCTTACCTTAAAAAATCATTCATATTTTCTTTCCAAAAAAAAATCTATCACTAAATCACAGATAACGCCTTTTTACGAAGATTTTTTCTACGGTTTATCTTTTAAGCAGATTTTTTGAGACAATACATTTTATAGATTATCATGTTTTGCCATCTAAAATTTATCATATTGGATCTAACTCAGAATACTCTTACAAAACGAAATCAACATGTAGAGCGTATTCAAAATCTTTAATAATTTAAAGAGAATCTTTGAGATACATTTTTAAGAGGTACTGAATCAACAATTTTTTTGCAGCTTTGTGAAATTATAATCTTTAACCTAATGTTTAGTAGTGACATAATTTCACTGTTTTGCATCGAACTTACTCGTTGATATTTCAAATCTACGTTGTGTCATGATTTGTGAAAATAGAAGTTAGGACTTCACCGCCCCCCTGAGCCGTTCCAACGCCCCCCAAATTCCAAAATTGAGCTCACCGCCCCCTTGGAAGCTCTCAACGCCCCCAAGGGGGCGGTAGGGACCACTTTGAAAACCACTGGTCTAGATCGTACCGACGGAGATGAATCCGCCAAATTGGCCTCAAGGGAGAACGATTAAAATTTTTGGGCCTTTACCAAATCTTATTTGAGAAAACATGTTAACCCTGCAGATTCTGCCGAAAACTTCGCTGGAAAAAATGTGGCGAAAGTCATCGCAAATCAGTCTGATACTCAATAAATAAGAAAATGGATTTCTTACATCACTTTCTTACTCATAATTCACACACAAACTCAGAAAAATACTAAATTTTACTGATAAAATAAATCAAAACTTCCAAAACTAATCACAATGAAAGTTTCAAATCAATTATATCTTCGGCAAATCATTGATAAATTCTTCAAAAAAAAGTTTCTCATTCTGAACTAGAAATTTGCTGCAAAATAATTTATAGACAGTCTAGTTTCAAAAATTGGAAATCAATATTCCCCAAAACTCAAATTTAGGAAAAAATTCAATTCGTAAATAAACGTCAAATCAGGCAAAAATTTAACCATGATTAACTGTTAGGAAAATGATATTAACTGTTATTTATTATTCATCTTAATTTACATTTCGCAATTTGAAATGTGGGTTTTTTATAAGGAAAACAATAAAAGGTTTATGTATAAGAACACCAAAAAATCAGAATTGATAAACAAAGACAAACTTACCAAAAATTATTAAAATATAAATAGTTCGACTTCAAAAATCGGTAAATATATTTAAAAATTGAAACAAACCGTATTATAAAATTCGGTAAATTCATTTGAAAATTAAAAAAAAAATATAAAAATTGTGAAAATATTTTTTTTTACCATTTAAGAAGAATGTTTTTTATCAATAAACACGTCTTACCATTAAAAATACTTATTTATAGAATTTAATTGACAATGCTAGGGAAAAGCAATTTGGAGGTTGTGTTTTGATTTGGTAGATTTTAGCGTCCTGAACTCGAATCGTTTGTAAAATTTGGACCATCAAGTTTATTTTTGGTGATATGGAGTTTTAAAATGTGTTAGTTTTAAGTAAAATCATTGAAAACTGATTACTATCAATCCTACCTTTAAGTAAAAAGATGATTCTGATTTTGTTTATTATACTTTATTCAATTAGCACATTGCGGACCAAATGCGAGATATTTCGTTTTTTTCGCTCACCGCAAGCATAACTCAAATGTTATAAATTTATTTATGCTACTATAATGGACAAAACTAAATACAAAACGTTTGGTAACTCAATTTAGCTAAGTTTGTACAATTTGGTGCAGTGGTTGATGTACAGAGTGTCGAATTTCGGTGTTTCACGGCGTGGAGTTTTTCTTGGTCCTTAATGCGTTAAGAAATAATATTTTTACATGTATACATATTTGTTGAAACATGCAAAAAGTTAGATTTATATACTTTAAAAGATATCTAGGATTAAATTTGGTTTTAAACTTTAGAAGTTCATTAAATGTTTTCTCATTTAGTAAACAGATAGAAAACTTCTATTACTATTTTTGCAGAACTCAAATTACTTGAAGTCTCTAGGGAAGTTGATGATGATAATGATAAACTTTTATTTAAAATGTTATGTTTATGTTTTAAAGGTTCAGAACTTTTTTAAACAATTTTAACCTATTTTCCAAAGTTTTTTTTAATAACAAAAGCTGAACGAATATTTGCATATTTAGATTCAGGGCACCCAAGATAGTCAAAACTACGTTCTAAATTTATTGCACTTCGGAGAAATGAAAATTTTGTGGCTTTATGTAATTTATCAGAACCTTTTAAAATGTGATGTAGAGCATTGAAAACAACATGGAAAAAATTTGAATTGAGGCTGGAATTGGTTTCTTGAAGAATATATCACTATTCAAATTTTTTTAAAAATTAATCAAACAACAAATGACACTCTACCTTAATCAAAATAATATGTTATAAGAATTTCAATCTGGTTTTCGCTCATCTCACAGCACAGAAACTGCACTCATGAAAGTGCATAACGATATTGCGTATAGCTTAGACAAAAAAGGAATTGCTATACTTTTGATGATAGATTTTGCAAAAGCCTTTGATCGTGTTTCACATATCGTATTTATCAATAAATTGATTTCCAAATATAATTTTTTCAAGTTCAGCTGTAAAAATGGTGCAATCTTACTTAAAAGGCCGTTCTCAATCTGTTTTCTTCAATGGATGCAACTCTGAGTTTGTAACAATCGAATCGGGTGTTCCTCAAGGATCAATTCTAGGGCTTTTGTTCTTTTCGCTCTTCATTAACGATCTCCCTTCCGTTTTAGAATATTGCTCTATTCATCTTTTCGCAGATGATGTGCAAATTTATCTTTGCTCTAAACGCAATTCAAATATAAATGATTTCTTTGATAAAATAAATCACATTCTTGCAAAGCCTTCTCCCAATCAATCCATCAAAAACTAAAGCTTTGTTTTTTGGTAAACAATTATCTACTTCAGTTTACCCGCAACTTATCCTCAATAATAGTGTTATTCAGTTTGTAGATTACGCCGAAAACCTTGTTGTTGTTTTTGACAGAGATTTAACCTGGCATCGACATGTTAATGCTCAATGCGGCAAGATTTATGGTGCAATAAAAAGATTAAACCTAACAACTAAACATTTAGATTCAGCTACAAAATTAAAACTTTTCAAGACTTATGTTTATCCTTTGTTTATTTACAGTGATTTTGTTTATTTGAATGCATTTGATAGATCTGTGAATAAGTTGCGAATAGCCCTCAACTCCTGTGTGCGATATATCTTCAAATTGTCACGTTATTCTCGAGTTTCCCATCTTCAAAAAGTTCTCATTGGTTGTTCATTCGAAAATTTCTATAAACTCCGATCATGCATGGTGATGCATCGAATTATCAGCACTGGAAAGCCAGATTATTTGAAAAATTTGCTCACTCCGCTAAGAAATTCTCGCACTGGAAACATACTCATCCCTCCGCACAGCTCCTCTTATTATGGCAGATCCTTTTTTGTTAGAGGCATTGTAAATTGGAATAGTCTCCCAACTAATTTAAAACTAATCAACAAGAAATCAGAGTTTAAAAGAAGACTGCTAGAAGAATATATGGAGTAAAACGACATGATTTAATTTAGAATTGCGAAAATGGAACGATTTGAATATTAGTTTAAAAAAAAACAAGAAACATCCACCACATTGTAACAGTTTAAAAAATTGTAATCTAATTGTACGTTACATAAATAAAACAAAGTTATAATAATAGTTATAATAAAAAGTTAACTTAATGTCGTTTGTTTCGTCTCTGATCGATAACATACCTAACTTTGAACAAACTGAAGCCGTGTACATCGACTTTTGCAAGGCATTTGATAAAGTTCCACTCACCAAGGCAATCGAAAACCCAAAAGGCTGGACTTTCCCAACTGTTTAACGAAATGGTTATTTTCCTAACTAAACGGACGCCACGCACACGTAATAGTAAAGACAAGTCGATCTGAACCGTTCGAAATTTCATCCGGAGTTCCTCAAGGGAGCATCTTAGGACCTTTAATTTTCGTTTTATTTGTTAGCGACCTCACCACCATACTAACGTCATCAAAACTCTTCTATGTCAACAATCCTAAAATGTTCAAAGTTGGGAAAGACGATTTTGATAGCTCGTTTCTCCAAAGGGACGTGGTGTCATAATAATAATAGCATGGAATTTAATGAACTCGATGTGGCATCTTGATATAAGTTGTCTTTGTGCTGCCACCATACAAAGAGTGTATGAGAACCCAACTCAACCAACGATGATGGGCAATCGCTAACACAACTGACCTTTGAAGAACCTAGTCAGCAATTAGGTCAGTTGTGCGGGGTCTGGATTTGAACTTCCATAGGGTCTAGACCCGGAATTCCACAATCGACACCCCTTGACAGAAAGTTCTCAATCAACGAACTGGGACCACTTCTAGACTCCAAGCTTTCATTTGATGAGCAAATTTCTCACATTAAGCTGAACACACAAGACTTCCGTGATCTATTGCCTGAAAGTTTTATACATCCCCAAATCAGACTTCAATCCAATAATGAACTACCTTGGAGGTGGAACTATCGGTATAAAATTCTATGCCGGAACGTCATTAACAAGCTTAAGTTATTAGAAAACTGGCATTGTTCTCCCTGCGCAACCGCATTGCATATTGTTGTGATGTCAAAACAGCCGTAATACTATTTTGTATCGGAAACTGATAACAATCATCTTTATTCTCGTCAAGTCATATTATCAAGTAAGGTTAAAGTAGTGATTGATATGTCGGATTATCCATCCGTTATAGTGGCAACACTTCTTTTATGATTTCCTAACTGTTCACCTGGCATCTATTCCAGTGAACACTACAAATTCACTCTTCGTCCATTCTTAGAACAATAGCGAATTGACGTTCACTCCACTTGCGCCTCTCTGTTATTGTTTACATTTGCCACGCGGTTCGTTAGTATACATTAATCGCCGCCGAGTAAACATCATCGGGTCGTCGCGAGTGAGTTTCAACACATATGTCTAAAATAAACCAAATAAAACATTTCCCATATCATATCGCAAGACAAAGCAGGATGGAAACAATCAGGCAGCAAGGATATTGTCGAATGATGTAGCGAGGGCTGTGTGTTTATGTGAACCGGCATATGAAAAAATATTTATTAACAATCGACGGCGAAAAACCACAAGTCAAGATGAGCTGTGCGTGTGTATGTGAACCGATCAGCAATAGAAAACAGTTCCTACATTCCCAATTCCACCCCATTCCCTTCCCATTTTCATCCCTTTCCAAACAAAGACAAAGGAGGATAAAAAAAAACCGGCCAATGCAGTGCGTTTTTTGGAAATCGGCGATGGCAGCAGGATTGTGACAATAAGTTTTCGTTTGTTAACCGACTCAGATGGTACCCTGGGTGCTATCCAACTGTCCCACCGAAGAGAAGAAAATTTTACTGTTTCTTTGGAAAAGTAATTTAATGGACCAAATATAAATTAAAACATCAAAAATGAGTATCCGTACATCCAACAACAAAAACGAGTAAACACTGTACGTACACCGTTCAAAATTTTGACAAGCCACGGAGGAAAAGGGATGAATAACACGAGAGTGTTCAAATCCTAGAAAAACATGAATGAAGCGATTTTTGAAATCTACTATTTTTAATGCGTAGATCAAAACTAAAATACAAATTTTATTGTTACTTATTGTATGCGCTACAATTTAGAAGAAATTACTCATGATAAGTTTCGAACCTCGTGCAGATTTTTACACTGTCTTTCTGAATCTCGCTCAAATCTAATCTCCTACGAAACCAAAATAAGTCAAATCGAGATCTTCAATATAAACTTTAACTCAATGATAATTTTCACCTGTGATACTAGATTTAAGCACCAAACTAAGTAGGAACAATTTTCAATTCAATGGCTGCACTTGTTATCTACGCATCAATTTTGCAAATCATTATACGAATGATAGGAGAAACCTTCAAACGTCTCAGCTTCATTGGCGCCCGCATGTAAGTTATTCGATAGGTGTTAGCTGCTCGGCAGTTCCCAACAGAGATGGTGCAGTGAGTTCGATTCTCACTATGTTTTTTTGGGATCAATTACCAAATAGGATGAACATTCCAAAAATGTTTTTCTTGTTTCGCTTGAATGTAGTGATCATGCATCATTTGGCCTGGGAGCTCGAGTCTTTATGCCAGTAGTGCTTTTCCAATCATATCATCTTTGGCACAGTACACTTTTCATCGAATTTTCGGCACAGAGATTTGCTTAATAGGCATTAGATTTTTGCTACCTCTTCTATGAATGTGCTGTTCACATGTGGGAAATAATTTGGAATATGGAATCCATGTTGAATCCTTTTGCTGCCAGGCATGCTGTGTTAGTAAATAGCCTGTACATAATTTAGTATTTTGAATGCTTATGTAAATAAATAGATAAATAAAAAAAAATTCCAAAGTTTGTTAATTTTCAATATAAATTCACATATTATAAGACCCTTTGAAAGAGGATATCCCCATTGTTTAGGCACCGGAACACTATTTCGGACCGAATTAAGAACTCGCGAATTTAAACTTAACTTCAAAATCGAAACACTTTATTTTCCGATTAGCGAGTAATGAGCGTTTTATTGGGGTGATCTTATCAACACGGCGGATTGGTTTGAACTGTCCTCAAACTGTGTTGTGTAGAAAGTGGCGAAAATAGAGAAAATGAATATAAAACAAATTCCCTATAAGGCATTTCCCGACTTGTCAACCGAACAGCTGATTTCTCATGTTTACAATTTTCGGCATCTGGTGGTAGGGTAAAAATAACAACAACACTACGCATGTTCAATGGTCCGATAGTAACGAAACCAAATTTGAATAAATTATAACTTTTGAAGAAATAATTTAACAGTGCTAATCTCCCAAGTTCAAAATGGCGACCAGTAAGTGTTTACATTTTTCAAAACAAAAACAAAATGCTACCCTACCACCATCTGTCTCAGGAAATACTCTATCATTTACCATCAACACATTCATAAGTTCGTGTATGTATAATATGTCCTGAGAATATTGCATAACTTTTACTTTGTGTGAATTTTCTCCCTGTTCTGAACAGAGCTTATTTCTCCCGAAAGCTGCTTTAGATCGCTTTCGGGTAGGTCTAAATTCCCGTCGGGAAGTGTCAGCTCGTTCCCTCACGCTCATTTTTTTTCAAACATTAATGACTTTTGTTGAACCATTTTCTGCTATTTCCAATAAAACTGCCATAATTGTTGTTTTTCAATCATGACGTACGGTTCAATTTCAACCATTTTAGGAGTTCTAATTTACAAGTTGAAAAAGGGTTAAATTTCAACCGCGGGAAGTATGAAAACCGCCATTTTTGCAAGCGAACTTGTTTATTTTTTTTCAGCTGCGTGAAGTGAATTCAAGATTTCAGCTTTGTAGTCCGTGGTTTAAGAATGGTTACAGTTGATTTACAATGCATGATGAGGATTAGCTGATAAAAGAAGGCGTAAGTATCTGTTGGATTGCAAAAAGTGCGTATGAATAAATATCCCCTAAATCACTATTTTTTCCGCAGAGAACAGCCCGAATAGACCAAGACCATGGTTCTACATTGTAATAACAATGGTTTTCGTCTTAACAATGAAAAACAATATAAAATCTCAATCCCTTTAAAAAGTAAAATTTGGGTTTTATTGTGAAATTACCATAAATATGGCGATAACCATGAAAAATATGGTTAATACATAATATTTCACTGTATGTATTACCTAGACAGCTGGGACTTCAAGATGAGCGTGTACGGTTTGTTGAAAATTTCCATTCCAATGGGCGCCATATTTAATATTTTCTATGGTCGGAACCGGGTTATTCCGGACAATTTCAGCTGGAAATAGCTGAAAGATTGGAATCGGAAGGAGACGGCATGGATTCTGGTGGTAGCGCGGTGAGTACTTGTATTTTACATAAGACTTAAAAGTTATTTGTGAATTATTTTCTTCCAGGGGCAGATGGAGAGAGCAGAGTATCACAGAGCTAAGTGCTTAAGACGTGGGCGCATGCATGGCACAACCCGTGCTTATTATTCGCACATCCGGAACCTGGGGTTAGAATGGGTTCCAGAGCCGTTTCCCGAGAATAATTCCGCGAAAGGTAGTGAGCCGGTGCGCAGTGCAGATCATGAAAATCAATCAAATAAGTGCCAATTTTGTGTATCTCAGTGAATTAATTTTTTCTTCTTCTATGTGAAACAAGTGTTAAAAATAAATTATAAACGTAAATAAATTAATCTATTTTTAATTAAACCGTTCTATAAAAATGATGACAGCCAAAAAATATAAAATGAAATTCCACCACGTGCATTTTTTTTTTATTTCAGTGGGTTAACAATGAAAATAAAAAGATTTTCATGGTTCTACTATGAAAAAATGGAAGCTGTAATTACCATGAACTTAATATTTTTGGGCATCTGAATGTATGGAAAATCGTCATTTTTTTCATGGTCACGCTGCATAACAATACCCCTTTTTCATGGTTATTTTCGTCAAAACGATGAAATGTATGGTCGTAAACTATGAATTTCAATGTGCATTCACGGTATCGTGGACCATAGAAATGATTGTGCCAACCATACATTTGATGGTAATGTGAACATGAACTTCATGGTTTTTTCACGGTTCAAGTCTATTCGGGAGGTTCCCCCGAATACAGTTCCATTCAATTGTGCAGAATAATCCACAGCCTGTTTCAAAAGGAATCGGATCGGGGGCTTCCGGAAAATGATTTTCCCTAACTCCCGGTAAATGATCTGTAGGAGCAGCTACACGGGAGGTTATAAATCTGTTGCCTCGAAAGAATGCCTCAACGGTAGAAAATTGTTACTTCATCATAACGGCACGGACAGACGACTCGGAGACTGCCGTTTGTTCCAAGATGCAAAGAAGGCTTCTGCTAGGAATCACCCATCTTATGAAAAAGTAAGTCTTATAAATATTATGTTAAATTATTACAATCCGTCGCTAGCTTTATTTTGCGTCATATTAACGATTTTTTGTTTTTCTGTACATTGCAGTAAATAATGATGAGAATAGCACTTCCCCCGTTCAGCGAGCCCATCCGATTTAAAACATTGCGTTTGGAAACCCAGCACCAACATATGAGCGGAACCAATATAGGCTCGAGTGCTGTGCAGTCACCGGGGAGGAGACAGCATCGTTCGCTAAAGTGATGGCAACAGAGGCCCACGAAAGCTTTGCAGATCGGAAGAATTTCATCTTTATTGACAGCTTCCAAGTCAAGATTCCGGTAGGAAAAAATTAACATGGATGTTTTCAATTTTTTAATATTCTTCGCAAAATATTTATTTCAAAATAAAACACGGATTTGAACAAATACTGGTTGATTCTTGTCATTTTACATTCATTCAGGTGTTTTTTTTCTATAATTTCTGCTTATTTTCCGCCTTTTTCGGTATGGTTGAAAAATAACCATTATCCAAGTTCTTCTCGAAATCTCATTTTATGAGTTTTTGCTGAAAACTCATAAAACGACTTGATCCACAGAACTTCGATTATGGTTATTTTTCAAACCTTCATGGTTTAATATGGCCGAGCGTGCGAAATAGTCAAATTTTCATAGTTTTTTTGCTGCCTACGTTCGTTGCGATGTTGAAATATGCGATTTAGCACATTTTTCTCACATTTGGACAAATTGGTTTGGATGGTTCGCTATAATTTCTTAATTACATTATTACACTTCACAACATTCCGAGGACTTTACTCCTTACTTATATGTTTTATTTGATTTTATTTTCAGGTAAGTGTTCGAGTGTTTTATTTGACAATGAAAACAATTTGACGGAGGTTGAAGTGCAACAATTCTAAGTAAGTAAAATCAGACATTTTATAAATTTTCAAAAGGCTCAAATGTTTCTACAAAAAAAATATATAGCGACCTTTTAGTGCCTTTAGCACAACACAAAATAAATAATTTACACTGGCAATTTTTTAATCAGTTTTCAACTTCTAAACTGTAGCTCAATGATTCAGTTCAGCGAAAGCCAATAAGTGTTTATTTCATTATCGACTGATATTGACTGATTAAAAACATCTCCTCGCTCGGATGACTAATCACATCCGGTGGGTTTTAAGTAATAACGATCGTAAAAATCTCTGCGAAATCGAAACTTTACCCCTTTCAAAGTTCATCGCCATCGATTTCCCCAGTCAACCACACCTAGGTAACAATCTATTGGGTGACTCTCGAGAGTTTCCCAAGGGTCAGCCAAAAGGCGATTTCCCTTTCATCGGATTGCGGCGGATTGCAGCATCCAGTACCTGAGCCCTTCATCTTCTTCCCTCTCCCAGCAGCCCTTTCCAATTGAGGTTCGTCGCTTGAGAAAACTCATAGGTGAAGTCGTTTGTTTCCGATGCATGAAGGCGGGCGTCTCCAGAGGTCTTCTGAAGTACAATAATCAGCCCTCCTCGGCCTGGACGGACATCTAAGAAGGTGCCTATCGCCTGGCCAGTCTAGTGTGCACTTAGCTAGCCACAATACTCTTATCCATCTCAGTTTGCTTGTGGCTTAAGTCACCTCGGCATCCTCTTAGCTGAAAATCGAACCGGAGCACCCAAGCCTCAAGTATCCACCTTCCAAGAGCAGGGGAGGAAAAATTGCATTATCCAATATAATGTCGAAGCAATCGATAATTTTCCAGCCTCTCTCCCTTGAGGCGTTTCCTCAAAATGTGGTCCACCGGTTTTGTTGGGGGGCTTCGTTATTAAAATAATACTCGCATTATTGTCCGTATCCACTCGGTCACAGATTAAGAAGATATTCCTAGTTTACTTCTTTCAAAAAAGTTGAAGCTCATTCAAGATCTTCTAAAAAAAGCAAGCTCTGATTGTCTGTGGCCTTAGGACGTCTGAATGTGAATAGTTAGGGCTTGGTTGGTCTCCCTTTGGCCGGACGTTGAGTTCTCTACTCGAACCAAAAACACAGTTCCGAAAGGCCGGCAGTTTCGCTTTCATTTGGAATCAGTTCATTGATTTTTATTTTGCGTCACCGAGAAATTCTCTAGAATTGCCTCCTGTAATCTAGAAAGACTTTCTTTATATTCAAAGGCTCAATCAACGTACAAAATATTATAAAAAATGACAAAAATAACTTAAATGCCAAAAATGACAAAAATGACAAAAATGACAAAAATGCCAAAAATGCCAAAAATGACAAAAATGACAAAAATAACTTAAATGCCAAAAATGACAAAAATGACAAAAATTACAAAAATGAAAAAAATGACAAAAATGACAAAAATGACAAAAATGACAAAAATGACAAAAATGACAAAAATGACAAAAATGACAAAAATGACAAAAATGACAAAAATGACAAAAATGACAAAAATGACAAAAATGACAAAAATGACAAAAATGACAAAAATGACAAAAATGACAAAAATGACAAAAATGACAAAAATGACAAAAATGACAAAAATGACAAAAATGACAAAAATGACAAAAATGACAAAAATGACAAAAATGACAAAAATGACAAAAATGACAAAAATGACAAAAATGACAAAAATGACAAAAATGACAAAAATGACAAAAATGACAAAAATGACAAAAATGACAAAAATGACAAAAATGACAAAAATGACAAAAATGACAAAAATGACAAAAATGACAAAAATGACAAAAATGACAAAAATGACAAAAATGACAAAAATGACAAAAATGACAAAAATGACAAAAATGACAAAAATGACAAAAATGACAAAAATGACAAAAATGACAAAAATGACAAAAATGACAAAAATGACAAAAATGACAAAAATGACAAAAATGACAAAAATGACAAAAATGACAAAAATGACAAAAATGACAAAAATGACAAAAATGACAAAAATGACAAAAATGACAAAAATGACAAAAATGACAAATATGACAAAAATGACAAAAATGACAAAAATGACAAAAATGACAAAAATGACAAAAATGACAAAAATGACAAAAATGACAAAAATGACAAAAATGACAAAAATGACAAAAATGACAAAAATGGCACAAAAATGACAAAAATGACAAAAATGACAAAAATGACAAAAATGACAAAAATGACACAAAAAACACACGAAAAAGACACAATAATGGCAAAAAAATGGCACAAAAATGGCTCAAAAATGACACAAAAATAACTTAATTATTACACAAAAATAACACAAAAATAAAACAAAAATGATTAAAAAGGGACACAAAAATGACACAAAAATGACACAAAAATGACACAAAAATGACACAAAAATGACAAAAAAATGACAAAAATGACAAAAATGAAAGAAAAAACTGACAAAAATGACAAATATGAAACAAAAATGACACAAAAATGACACAAAAATGACACAATAATGGCACAAAAATGGCACAAAAATGGCACAATAATGGCACAATAATGGCACAAAAATGACACAAAAATAACACAATAATTACACAATAATTACACAAAAATTACACAAAAATTACACAAAAATTACACAAAAATGACTCAAAAGGGACACAAAAATGGCACAAAAATGACACAAAAATGACACAAAAATGGCACAAAATGACAAAAAAATTACACAAAAATTACACAAAAATGAAACAAAAACGACATAAAAATGACACCAAAATGACTCTAAAATGACACAAAAATGACACATAAATGATACAAAAATGACACAAAAATTACTCAAAAATGTTAAAAAATAACACAAAAATGACACAAAAATGACACAAAAATGACACAAAAATGACACAAAATTGACACATAAATATCACAAAAATGACACAAAAATGACACAAAAATGACACAAAAATGACACAAAAATGACACAAAAAGGGCACAATAATGACAGAAGAATGACACAAAAATAACACAAAAATGACACAAAAATAACACAAAAATGACACAAAAATTACACAAATATGGTACAAAAATGATACAAAAACGATGCAAAAATGACACAAAAATGACTCAAAAATGACAAAAAAAAAATACAAAAAATGACACAAAAATGACACAAAAATATCTCAAAAATGACAAAATGACACAATTATGACATTGAAAATGATACAAAAATTACACAAAAAATGCAGAAAAATGTCACAAAAATTGAATAAAATGACACAAAAATGGCCCAAAGATGGATTAAAAATTACACAAAAATGGTACATAAATGACACAAAAATGGCAATAACTATAACACGAAAATGATACAAAAATTACACAAAAATGACTCAAAAGGGACACAAAAATGACTCAAAAGGGACACAAAAGGGACACAAAAATGACACAAAACTGACACAAGAATGATACTAAAATAATACAAAAATGACTCAAAAGTGACACAAAAATGACACAACAAAAGACACAAAAATTACACAACAAAAGACACAAAAATGACACAACAATGACACAAAAATGACACAAAAATGGCACATAAATTGACACATAAATGACACAAAATTGAAACAAAAATTGCACAAAAATGTTCAATAATGACACAAAAATGACACAAAAATTGCATAAAAATAACATAAAAATGACTGAAAATTACACAAATTATCACAAAAATGACTCTCAAAATGACAAAAAAATGACACAAAAATGACACTAGAATTACACAAAAATGACTCTCAAAATGACAAAAAAAAGACACAAAAATGGCATGAAAATGACTGAAAAATGGCACAAAATTGACACAAAAATGACTCAAAAATGACACAAAATTGACATAAAATTGACTGACAAAATGACACAAGAATTACACTAAAATTGGACAAAAATTGCATAAAATAGACACAAAAATGACACAAAAATGACATAAAAATTACACAAAAATGGCACAAAAATGACACAAAAATGGTACATAAATGACAACAAAATGGCAATAAAATGACACGAAAATGAAACCAAAATAACAAAAATGACAAAAATGACACAAAAATGATACGAAAATGAGAAAAAATTGACACATGAAATGATACAAAACTGATACAAAAATGGCATTAAAATCACACAAAAATGTAAGTGCTCCCGTTTTTGTTATTGTTCTTGTTCTTGTTCTCGTTCTTGTTCTCGTTCTTGTTCTCGTTCTTGTTCTCGGTCTTGTTCTTGTCTTGTTCTTGTTCTTGTTCTCGTTCTTGTTCTCGTTCTTGTTCTCGTTCTCGTTCTCGTTCTCGCTTTCTTTCTCGTTCTCGTTCTCGTTCTCGTTCTCGTTCTCGCTTTCGTTCTCGTTCTCGTTCTCGTTCTCGTTCTCGTTCTCGTTCTCGTTCTCGTTCTCGTTCTCGTTCTCGTTCTCGTTCTTGTTCTCGTTCTCGTTCTCGTTCTCGTTCTCGTTCTCGTTCTCGTTCTCGTTCTCGTTCTCGTTCTCGTTCTCGTTCTCGTTCTCGTTCTCGTTCTCGTTCTCGTTCTCGTTCTCGTTCTCGTTCTCGTTCTCGTTCTCGTTCTCGTTCTCGTTCTCGTTCTCGTTCTCGTTCTCGTTCTTGTTCTCGTTCTCGTTCTTGTTCTCGTTCTCGTTCTCGTTCTCGTTCTCGTTCTCGTTCTCGTTCTCGTTCTCGTTCTCGTTCTCGTTCTCGTTCTTGTTCTCGTTCTTGTTCTCGTTCTTGTTCTCGTTCTTGTTCTCGGTCTTGTTCTCGTTCTTGTTCTTGTTCTTGTTCTCGTTCTTGTTCTCGTTCTTGTTCTCGTTCTCGTTCTCGTTCTCGTTCTCGCTTTCTTTCTCGTTCTCGTTCTCGTTCTCGTTCTCGTTCTCGCTTTCGTTCTCGTTCTCGTTCTCGTTCTCGTTCTCGTTCTCGTTCTCGTTCTCGTTCTCGTTCTCGTTCTCGTTCTCGTTCTCGTTCTCGTTCTCGTTCTCGTTCTCGCTTTCTTTCTCGTTCTCGTTCTCGTTCTCGTTCTCGTTCTCGCTTTCGTTCTCGTTCTCGTTCTCGTTCTCGTTCTCGTTCTCGTTCTCGTTCTCGTTCTCGTTCTCGTTCTCGTTCTCGTTCTCGTTCTCGTTCTCGTTCTCGTTCTCGTTCTCGTTCTCGTTCTCGTTCTCGTTCTCGTTCTCGTTCTCGTTCTCGTTCTCGTTCTCGTTCTCGTTCTCGTTCTCGTTCTTGTTCTCGTTCTCGTTCTTGTTCTCGTTCTCGTTCTCGTTCTCGTTCTCGTTCTCGTTCTCGTTCTCGTTCTCGTTCTCGTTCTCGTTCTTGTTCTCGTTCTTGTTCTCGTTCTTGTTCTCGTTCTTGTTCTCGGTCTTGTTCTCGTTCTTGTTCTTGTTCTTGTTCTCGTTCTTGTTCTCGTTCTTGTTCTCGTTCTCGTTCTCGTTCTCGTTCTCGCTTTCTTTCTCGTTCTCGTTCTCGTTCTCGTTCTCGTTCTCGCTTTCGTTCTCGTTCTCGTTCTCGTTCTCGTTCTCGTTCTCGTTCTCGTTCTCGTTCTCGTTCTCGTTCTCGTTCTCGTTCTCGTTCTCGTTCTCGTTCTCGTTCTCGTTCTCGTTCTCGTTCTCGTTCTCGTTCTCGTTCTCGTTCTCGTTCTCGTTCTCGTTCTCGTTCTCGTTCTCGTTCTCGTTCTCGTTCTCGTTCTCGTTCTCGTTCTCGTTCTCGTTCTCGTTCTCGTTCTCGTTCTCGTTCTCGTTCTCGTTCTCGTTCTCGTTCTCGTTCTCGTTCTCGTTCTCGTTCTCGTTCTCGTTCTCGTTCTCGTTCTCGTTCTCGTTCTCGTTCTCGTTCTCGTTCTCGTTCTCGTTCTCGTTCTCGTTCTCGTTCTCGATCTTGTTCTCGTTCTTGTTCTCGTTTTAACGTTTCTTAACCTAATTTTCACTAATTTTCAATCTCTTTCATGTTAAATTATGATTAGTTCTCAATAGCCTTATTTTATTCTTAATCATGTCTTATTTTGCATTGTCAATCTTGTCAGCAAACATATTTTCTTCAAACTCCTCTTTTTTCCTAATTCATTTTGTTGTTCTCTTTCTTCTTATTGTCCTGCTTGTTCTAGGATCTTGTTTGTTTTTCTTATCTTTTTCTGTTTATTATTGTGTTGTGGTCTCATTGTTTTCCTTTTTGAGTTTTCATGTTGCTGGTATGTGTTGTGAGTTTACTTGAATGGTTGAATTTGCTCTTTTTGTAGATTTCGTTGTATTTTTATTCATTGTATTTTTTTTCAAATTTATTTTTTTCCGGCGATTAGTTTTTTTCATGTCTGAATGTAATATTTATCTATCATCTAACGAGCTAACTGTTGCAGGGCCAACCAGTGACCATTTTCCTTGGAACGGATCCATCGATCTAGTATTTTTTAAAAAGGCCAGCTACAATCTCGCAGATCGACAGGACGATGATGGTCGATGAATTGCAAAAAATGCATTTTGCTCATACAGGTTCCCGCGATCTCACAAGACCATCTTGTCTGCGTGTGGCATGCAAAACGCCTGACTAGATCGATAACGTGTCGCTTGGATGGAATGCGATCGAAGTTTATCGACACCTTCATCGTTACTGGGAAAGAAGAAAGTGCAACCCTACGTCACATATGAGATGCGCATGGCAGACATTATGATGTCGTAAAAATAAAGTGGACTGAATGAATTTATTTGCAGCGAATGATATTTTGAAATTTCATTGTTTCGTTCCCTTGGAACAGATACTTCCAACTGCCTCAAATTTGCATAAACTGAACATTTAAAAGCAACCCTTTTACCAAATTAGTCACAATAAATTGTCGAGCAATTTTGTCAAGTCAAACATCGATAAAAAAACAATGCCAATTTCTCGAGCTCTGTGCACAGTGCAGATAGATTCATCAGGAGGGACCCCCCTTCTTTAATGTATCTTTCGGAACATGAATGAATAATCAATGAACAAAAACGATCGATTGTGTTCGGCACTTTTCGCCGTTTCGCGAGGAGCTTAGCGCGCAGAGTTATGTAGGTACCTATAGATAGAGCTAATTCATTTGCCCCAGCCATTTTAATGACTCACTCTCAGACATGCAAAAATGTTAGAGGATTGGCTAAGGTGCGCGCGCACCTTCTTTCCTAACAGCTTCGCGCGCGAGTGATAGAAGAAAATTAGAAGGAAGCAAACGAAAAAAAAACACAGAATGTTGTTGCACCATCGCGATGCATCGTTTAAGCAGAGAGAGAGAGGGAAAAATTTGATGATCGGTGAACAGTTTTTCCTTTAGGTACTGCCTGTCAGGAGGTTGCCAAAAGACGTGGAACACCGGATCGAATCAGACCCAGGCATGAATGAAATGCGCCAATCCACTCATGTCTATGATTTCTGAAGGTCCAACATCGATCGTAGAGTTAAGTAATTGTGAGCGAATCGACCTACGTTGGATATGCAAAAGGTTCGAAAAGCGCGCGTGCGGTAATTCCGATTTGGCAGATCTTTTCCGGTGATATCAAACGAGAGGACATCACATGGGAAGAAAAAAGCCAACATTCCCAATCAATGGCCGTTATGAAAGGTGTTTTGTCATCGAAATTGCTATGGGTTGGGAATCGTGAATTCGATAATAACGATGTATTGATTGAGGGAAATTGCATAATAGGATATTTTAAGGTACAACGACGAACAGTTTTTTTTACCTTAGAATCTCACTTTGAATGGAAATATACTAAAGAACTAGAACGATAAAAAGATTCACAAAAAAGAGAACAAGAACTTAAACTGCGATGAGGGTAACAATTGGAATAAAATAAAATAAATTAGCAAAATTTCAAAAAGGCAGGAAATTAATACTTCTGTTGAAGTATGAGAAATCAACGCAGGTTTGTGTTGGAATTGAGTTAATCTTTATTCGTTTTGTTCGTCAAATCCTTAAATAACTACTTATAAGGCTATGATCATTTAGTATCCGGGAACTTTATTTCGGTGATAGCTACGTTAATAGAGCTCGAATATGCAAAACTTTAGCAGCGTTGTGTTGGTTATGAAAAGGACTATCTTGCCTATTTTCGATAGATTTTTAAGTTAACGTGTGTTTGAGATATTTACGATGCCAAAAGACATGGTTGAAATAATTTTGCACAAATTTGCTCCTTTTACGCATTTTGCGCCTCGAAAATTCGTCATTGTTGACTTGAAAACTCATGAACTGTTGATTTTTTCTGATTTTTTTTTTCGGACCAAATGGTTAAGAAGTGTAAGGAGCCACACTAGGATGCTCACGAAGTTCAAACCAAGCATCAGTGTGGAACCCTTCATCTTAAATATGGTAAAAAGTCTATGGTTATTAAAGATAACTGAATGCAGACTCCTTAAATAATGCAAAAAATCCATTTCCGGCAGGCAAAAAGTGTTGCCTGACTAGTAGACACCAAGTAAATAACTAATAATGATCAGTTCCAAAGATCGCAATCTGTGCATCCGGTTTTTACGCAATATGACATTTAAATTTATGTTAAAACCGAATTTAAGAGATCAAATTCTTCAAGATGTCTACTCATGAATAGGTTTCCCTATTCCAATTGCTTTTTCCAGGTTAGTTTGTGTAAAATATCTGGATTTTGCAAAGGTTTGCTTCTGTGGTAAAAAAAATAAATCAATATATGACTGAAAAAAGTGTGCAAAGATAAAAAAGAGATTTTATGAAAAAGTTAGAATATTTCTTGAAAACATTGATAAATAATTTTTCTTATATTTTTACATTAAAATATGTCATATTAACACCTTCATTTCATCCATAGAAATTTTTTCGATCAGATGAATAGTTTTTGAAATACACACGTTTGTAACTTCCCGGATTCTAAATGATCATAGCCTTAACATGAGCGATAACTATTTCCATTATTCACTGAAGTGATATCCTCACATATTAGTTTTCTCATTTTCGAGTAATATTCTGAGCTAACCACTCAGAATATCAGACAACACTGGTGAGTTACCACGAACCTAAATTTAGTTGTTTGGCTTCACAGTGTGATGATGTAAACATTTGTACCGTGTTTACCATCAGCAGCTGTCATCATCAATCATCACCGATATTGTTCTCAATAGCGAATTGAGGGGGCTTAATCGGAATAGCGCACGGCACCCTTCCAAACTAACGAATTTCAATTCAAATCAATAGCGAATTGGATAAAAATAATCGAACCAAAACTATGTGTTGCTTCTCGAGGTACAGCAGATGTCCTCTGCTGAAGTGAAGGAATGTTCCGGACCTTTCCGAACCGTGAGTATCAATAATTTCATAAAATGAAGAAAAAAAACCAAAAACTGCAACATGATTGCAAAAGCAAACCAAAGAACAAAAATTAGATCAAAACAAAAACCAAAAACATGCTAAGATAAATTTGTATTGAATAAACGACAAACTTGGCCCTCAAAAAGATCCACACAATTTAGCATTGGGGTATGAACATAAACAACCACTGTAGGTCAAAAATGCTAGAAACAATAACAAAACAAAAATTACAAAGACAAAAAGAACAAAGATATAAACAAAAAACCTAATTTGATTAAACTTATATGAACTTGAGATTATAAAAAAGAACTACGATTATCATCTAAACCAAATTTAATGATAAGATACGCAAAGGTTAAAAAAGGAAACAAAACGGTAAATCTACAAAATCAAGTTACGAAAGAAATCAAACAAAACTTATTTAAACTGGAAATGATCATAAAAATTAGCAGTAATTTTTTTCAAAAAGAATACCCATAGTTTAAAAAATGGCATGACGATGAGGCTACTTACTCTAAAGGAACATGGATTATAAAACTTCATAAAGCAGCAAAAAAATGATAGAATCTTAAGAACAGATGATTTGATGGCATTTTTTTAAGGGGGGAGTTGGGTCTAACACTTTCGAAAAATTGATTTTTTTTAATTTTCTTATTGTAAAACATTTCCAAAATGTTGTGTCAAATTTTCAAGTCAATCGAAGCGAAACTGTAGAAATTATAGGCCTTTATCTCCTCTTGGATAGCCAAGGCCGGACAAGAAGCTCAGATGCAGAGTAAAGAAGCCAGAATAAGACAGAGACTTGCAAAAACAGAAGCCGAAGACAACGAAACTGTTGCAGGGAACGTACTTTATGGAGCTGGAATCGACGATTCAGTGTGAGTTGAAAAAATAAATTGTTTCTTTCATTTTCAGAGCAGAAACTTCAAACGCGTTTTTTCGAAAGCACATGTTTAAAGTCAGTGGACATCGTCATTTGAAAACTACGTCACCGATTCTTTTCAAATTTGGAACATATTTTCTACATATAAAATACCAAACCCCAACGATTTTCTTTTTTTTTTTGCTTTGGGGAGATTTGACAGATAAAAAATGGCAGATTTTTTCGTGAAAAATCGTAGTTTTTGCTTCAAACAGCCACAAAAAGTTAAATAAAAACGTTGGGGTCCAGAAAAACATCTATTAAAAATATTTTGCTCTGATTTTTTGACTTCAGATGATTCTGTGCTGAGATACAGTGTCCACCGCAAATCCTGTTTTCTAAAAGGCATCCTCGAAAGTGCTCCGTCACCGGCTCATTTTTCAATATTTTTCTACGAAAAAAATATTAAATGTTTTTTTACCAATGCTTTGTATAATGCAAAAAATTTGAATACATTTGTTTGAACGATAGCTCTAAAAAAATTCGTGAAAATGGTGTTTTTTTAACCCGTTAGACCCTACTCCCCCTTAAAGAAATTCAGAAGAAAGCTCAGATTTCGAGTCATTAACGGCATAAAAATGGTAAAATAACTTCTACTTCTTCTTTTATCAACATAGCCAAAACATGTAAGCATACGGGAAAATTTATGACTTGCGTCCTCCATTTTTTTTCTTTTCAACGTAATCTCTGTTACATGTAAACATGGATTGCAGATATTACTAAGGCCAGGCCAACCATGTAGTAAATACCGCAAAGATACCGGTACAAGGGAATGAATAAAGCGTGGAGTTTCCTGCCTAACGCTTCATGTAGGTTTTTTGTAAAATAACACAATGTAAAATGTAAAACTATAAAAAGATTGGATCTCACCAAAAAAGTTGTCATCGAGAGGATAAATTTTTCACTTATTGGATCCTTTTGTCTGTAGTTAGCAGGAGCAGAGCTGATGATGTTATGATACGGAGATCTATTGCAACCGGAACCCGTTTTGCCGCTTCTCACGTCTTTTCGGTGTATAAAACATTCACAGAGTTTTGCCATTTGATACAGCGCGATTCACGATTGTATTCATACTCTTTCTTACATTTTGAAAAACACTTCTTTTACGGGGAGAATATTTTGACATCCTTGCGAGGCAACGCCTACTTTACAACCGAAACCGTACAAAAATGGTAAAATAACTTTACATTAGAAAGGCCGCAATAGTTCAATTCGTTTGTTGGATATCTTTTTGATACTTTAGTTTGAAAATTCGATAAAATAAGTTTAAGTTTTTTTCTTGAATTTTGAATTTCTACAAATCGATGTATTTTTTATTTCTAAGCGAAATAAATTTCGCCATGGACACCAAACTGAGTCGATTTTGGATCATTATATGAATTTCTCAAACCCTGGGGTCTAAAACGCTTCGTCTATGGTTTTAGTTCAAAACTCATCCATGATTTTTTGCAGAATTTTTAAGTAACGTTTCAAGAGTAAATTTGGATTTTAAGGTTTGTACGGGAAAATTGAATATTTTGTACTGAAAAATCAACTTCATTTTGGTATCTTCTGTGGAACCGAACCTGCTAATAGTTTCGTGCCAATTTATTATTTCTCCAAAGGAAGTGTTCCGCTGAACAACTTTATCGAAGATCGTAACTTCATTTCCCTAATTGGCAAAAAAGTTATTTAGCTTTTGGCATTAATAAACAATAAATTTATTGGATTTGGCCAACATTCCAAGCAAACATTTACAAAAGTGGAGGCGATATATCTACAATGACAAGATGCCAACGATTCTATTTGCTTTCAAAAAGTAAAATAAACGATTTTAAGTAATTTGAGTAAAACGAAAATCTTAATTCTTCAACCAAGATTTGAACTCCAGTCCTCTGAGTTGGTTGTCCGATATCTTACCACGATACCAACTCATCAGTTGTTATGATCCACGCTATAGCTCTACCTATATGTGAGATTTACTTTTCACGAAACGGTCAAAGGAAGAAAGTGAGAGACCGGATAGAGTGTCAATTGAAGGACCGCCAATTTATCGTAAATCAGTTCACTTTTAGATAGTTAAAATCGTTAATCTCGAGTTAGCATATTCTCAATTTTTGGAAACATATTTACGAATTAACTAAACTGCTTTCTGATTCAACTCTTTTTTGGGTAAAGCTTGTCGTAAATGAATGATAGAAAATCACTCAATACTCAACGTGTTTACCAAGGGTTTTTTAAATGTCTTAATAGTCGATTGTCATTATCAGTTCTATTACGATTTCATATTAGCTGAGATTCTTGGTTACCAACCTTTTTCATCAAAATGTTTGGAGTTCCTATTAACTTCCAAAAAAAAAAAATTATTAAATCCCAAGTCCCATAAAACAGTTACAAAAAAGCTTACTCAGCCCCATCATTGATATGAAGTACGTTCTATGCAGCTTAAAATTTAATTTCTTATTGATACTTTAAAGTTCCCAAACAAAATTATCTCCCTTTCTCAGTTGCACCCTTGGCACCAGTTACTCAGCTTACAAATGGAAAATTTGAAGTTTTTAAGAATAATTTTCAGTGAAAATTTCAAAATCAAGCTCATGAATTTTGTTTGTAAATCTTCAACAAATTTTTTTCTTTTCTTCTGTAAAAAGTGACATATTTTCAGAGATGCCAATTTTTTTTTCTCGAGATTGCTCTTAATAATACACCATAGGCTAAATGTGTTACTCAAATATCTCCCGATATTTTTTTTGTATTGGGTTAAAAATGATATATATTTCGAGTGAGCTTTCATAAGTCGTATGGAACAAAATGTAAACAAAGAGTTGTATTACGAAAAAAAAACAAACAAAAACAGACATAAACTAGTCGCAACTTCTTTCAAATTTTAATGTTGTTTTGATAATTTTTGCAGCAGTTTCATGTGAATTCTTCATACGACGTTATGAAAGCTAACGCGAGATATGTTGTTTTCAAGATAAAGACAATATGGTTTTGATTATCAGGAAAGTTTGATTGAATTCTTGAGACTTGGGACTTGAGACTTGGGACTTAGGACTTGGGACTTGGGACTTGGGACTTGGGACTTGGGACTTGGGACTTGGAACTTGGAACTTGGGACTTGGGACTTGGGACTTGGGACTTGGGACTTGGGACTTGGGACTTGGGACTTGGGACTTGGGACTTGGGACTTGGGACTTGGGACTTGGGACTTGGGACTTGGGACTTGGGACTTGGGACTTGGGACTTGGGACTTGGGACTTGGGACTTGGGACTTGGGACTTGGGACTTGGGACTTGGGACTTGGGACTTGGGACTTGGGACTTGGGACTTGGGACTTGGGACTTGGGACTTGGGACTTGGGACTTGGGACTTGGGACTTGGAACTTGAGACTTGGAACTTGAGACTTGGGACTTGAGACTTGAGACTTGGGACTTGGGACTTGGGACTTGGGACTTGGGACTTGGGACTTGGGACTTGGGACTTGGGACTTGGGACTTGGGACTTGGGACTTGGGACTTGGGACTTGGGACTTGGGACTTGGGACTTGGGACTTGGGACTTGGGACTTGGGACTTGGGACTTGGGACTTGGGACTTGGGACTTGGGACTTGGGCTTGGGACTTGGGACTTGGGACTTGGGACTTGGGACTTGGGACTTGGGACTTGGGACTTGGGACTTGGGACTTGGGACTTGGGACTTGGGACTTGGGACTTGGGACTTGGGACTTGGGACTTGGGACTTGGAACTTGAGACTTGGGACTTGAGACTTGGAACTTGAGACTTGGAACTTGAGACTTGGGACTTGGGACTTGGGACTTAGGACTTGGAACTTGAGACTTGGGACTTGGGACTTGGGACTTGAGACTTGGAACTTGAGACTTGGGACTTGGGACTTGGGACTTGGGACTTGGGACTTGGGACTTGGGACTTGGGACTTGGGACTTGGGACTTGGGACTTGGGACTTGGGACTTGGGACTTGGGACTTGGGACTTGGGACTTGGGACTTGGGACTTGGGACTTGGGACTTGGGACTTGGGACTTGGGACTTGGGACTTGGGACTTGGGACTTGGGACTTGGGACTTGGGACTTGGGACTTGGGACTTGGGACTTGGGACTTGGGACTTGGGACTTGGGACTTGGGACTTGGGACTTGGGACTTGGGACTTGGGACTTGGGACTTGGGACTTGGGACTTGGGACTTGGGACTTGGGACTTGGAACTTGAGACTTGGGACTTGAGACTTGGAACTTGAGACTTGGAACTTGAGACTTGGGACTTGGGACTTGGGACTTAGGACTTGGAACTTGAGACTTGGGACTTGGGACTTGGGACTTGAGACTTGGAACTTGAGACTTGGGACTTGGGACTTGGGACTTGGGACTTGGGACTTGGGACTTGGGACTTGGGACTTGGGACTTGGGACTTGGGACTTGGGACTTGGGACTTGGGACTTGGGACTTGGGACTTGGGACTTGGGACTTGGGACTTGGGACTTGGGACTTGGGACTTGGGACTTGGGACTTGGGACTTGGGACTTGGGACTTGGGACTTGGAACTTGAGACTTGGAACTTGAGACTTGGGACTTGGGACTTGGGACTTGGGACTTGGAACTTGAGACTTGGGACTTGGGACTTGGGACTTGGGACTTGGGACTTGAGACTTGGGACTTGGGACTTGGGACTTGGGACTTGGGACTTGGGACTTGGGACTTGGGACTTGGGACTTGGGACTTGGGACTTGGGACTTGGGACTTGGGACTTGGGACTTGGGACTTGGGACTTGGGACTTGGGACTTGGGACTTGGGACTTGGGACTTGGGACTTGGGAGTTGGGACTTGGGACTTGGGACTTGGGACTTGGGACTTGGGAGTTGGGACTTGGGACTTGGGACTTGGGACTTGGGACTTGGGACTTGGGACTTGGGACTTGGGACTTGGAACTTGAGACTTGGGACTTGAGACTTGGAACTTGAGACTTGGAACTTGAGACTTGGGACTTGGGACTTGGGACTTAGGACTTGGAACTTGAGACTTGGGACTTGGGACTTGGGACTTGGGACTTGGGACTTGGGACTTGGGACTTGGGACTTGGGACTTGGGACTTGGGACTTGGGACTTGGGACTTGGGACTTGGGACTTGGGACTTGGGACTTGGGACTTGGGACTTGGGACTTGGGACTTGGGACTTGGGACTTGGGACTTGGGACTTGGGACTTGGGACTTGGGACTTGGGACTTGGGACTTGGGACTTGAGACTTGGAACTTGAGACTTGGGACTTGGGACTTGGGACTTGGGACTTGGGACTTGGGACTTGGGACTTGGGACTTGGGACTTGGGACTTGGGACTTGGGACTTGGGACTTGGGACTTGGGACTTGGGACTTGGGACTTGGGACTTGGGACTTGGGACTTGGGACTTGGGACTTGGGACTTGGGACTTGGGACTTGTGACTTGGGACTTGGGACTTGGGACTTGGGACTTGGGACTTGGGACTTGGGACTTGGGACTTGGGACTTGGGACTTGGGACTTGGGACTTGGGACTTGGGACTTGGGACTTGGGACTTGGGATTTGGGACTTGGGACTTGGGGCTTTGGACTTGAGACTTTTGTGGATCTTGAAATTCGATTCATAATACTTAAGATTTCGGTCAGACTTCGGAGCTCAGATTTCAGGTTTTAGACTTTCGGTCTTCAGGACCTCAGACTCATAAAACTCAGTTTTCCATAAAACATCTATGCACATAAACATTACATAATTAGTAGAGGCTTTGAAACATCAGAAATTTAACAAGTTCAATCCATAGCAATATTTTCAGGCTTTGAATTTATTCGGCTTCTTTTGAATGATCATTCTCTGACATTACAGAGCTCAGCATGATTTTTCACCTTAAAAACCTATTTGAAACTGCGCATTGAAAATTCTGAAAGAACCGAGTGACGTTCAAAAGTCAAGCCTCTAAAAAACTCCGAAGACTCATGTTTGTTGCTAAAATTTCTCGTTTTCCGGATTTCTCGAGATTTAACTGTCGCTATTAACCACGGTGGTGGCTCTCATTTATCATATTAATTTTATTTTTTAATGAGTTTTTCCAAGTTGCTGAAGATTGTGATAGAATAGTGATAGAATGCCATTATAGTTTGGTCCACTGAATGTTGATATCTCAATGTTCGATGTAGGGGCTTGAATTTTCATTTGATCCTCTTACGCTAATAAATCATCTCCAACTAATTACAATAATTCGAATTTGAATAATTTCTCCCGGTTATTTACGATATCGCGTGCCACCGTTCGTTTGTTCTACCATAAACTCATGCTGTGAATTTTCTGTTCCAGTTTCTAAAAAAAAACCACAACTGTCGCCCAAAATTCTGCTCCTCACCCTTCGCTCAAATGCTGATGGTTGACAAAGATCTGTTTTGATTGGCCTCAAACATAAGAATACCGTTTCTTTTTAGTTATTTTTCTTGGGCTTTCTTGTTTTCTGGAAATTTTCTAATCATATATTTTTCTGGGGGAAAAGAAAGAAAGAAGTAACCTGCTGCTGCTGGTCGATGCTGTTTCGATGAACATTTAAATAATCTACCAATTTACGAGCCTCGAATGTTCACATTATTAATCGCGTTCACGCTTCGTAACTAGACAAGACACAAAGCGCGGGCATTTTGTCACCCAAAAGAAGCTCAACAGACACATCTAGGGGGAAGTGTTCCTAAATGCGCATGTTGGGTAATATGCGCATACAGCCGACTGACGATATGGCTGGAGATTCAACGTGTCTAATCAGTGCAGTTTGAGGGTAATACGCTATTGAAACATGGCATTAAGAAATTTGATTGTTATATAAAGTCAAAAAAATTTAAAAATTCAAACAAGATTTTTGTCTGTTTTGTTATAATATATTGAACTTTAATTATCTTGCGTACAGATTCTGTAAACAAAAATTTCAATGGTTTTTCTTTCTTATTCATCTGGATTAGTCTTATTTTTTTTTTTTACTTTTTATCATTTATACATTAAATCTATGCTCAAATCATGATCTTACAGCGAAAAAAGAAGAACTTCATACTGATCCGATAAAAATACGATCTTAACAAAATATTACCATGAAATATGGCCATATGGCATACCTAACTATGTTTCATGCAAAAAAAAACTAGTGATGTAAAAAATTTCACCAAAATTTCGGCCTTGATGAATGCTTAACATCCGTTTCTACCATTTTCAATTAAAGATTATCAAAATATTGCAAGTGTTCATGAAATACAGCTAAAAACATAAATATGCGCATTTAGCCCGCCAGTTTCGGAAATCGGCTATTTTGACTTCTTTTATTATAAAATTATTTTCACAAAAACTGTAACAGATTTTAACAGAAAAATTGCTCTAACGTATATAAAACAGATGTCCGCTCATGTGTATATAGTTTTCGGACTCCTATCTATTAGAATATGGGAGAAAATGAGTGCTTTCCTTAATATGCGCATATAGCCCGCCTCTCCCCTACTGGGATTTTCTCGCTCTGTCTTTCTTCCGCACCGATTTGAGAAAGATAAATGGACCAGCAGCTTGAGTTTTCGGACCCTAGTCAGACGGACCCCTTCAATTTGAGGATCAACTCCCCCCTTCACGAGAACAAGCGCAAGGCGATTTGCATAGAAATTCGATAAATTGATGCTTTTCATAGATCGATAAATCCCGTAAACTTTATAACCCTTTTTTTCGGGGGGTTTTGTGTTTTTGTTCATCGTTTCTCCAAATCTCAAGGTGAAATTTTCGTCGTCACTCGAAAAAAGGGCCGCCTAAATAAGGTCAAAATCATTTGTCGTCAACCGGCCGGCCGGTGCGGATCCATCTTGGGTCCATCAGGGGTTCTTTCAGGGGTTTGACTGACTGATTCTTTTCCTTAAATAAAAAAAACCGACGGGAGACCCTCGTTAGTGGGTAGCAAATGGTTCTCGGATGTTCCTTGATTACGAGAGAACCGGAGACAAGAAAACTATCAGAAGTGCTAGCTGACCCCCGGTGATGGCGAGAATGTTCCGCTTCTGCCCTTCGTTTTTTTTGGGGTCATGTGAAATCAATTTTATGGTAGGGTTAGTTTCGGATGACAGTTATTGGTATTTTTTATAGAGGGCGGAAATCAAAATTTCTAACCTCTGCCTTCTTCTTTTATGAAAGTTTGTGTATTTTAACAAGCTGTTCTTAAATCTAAGGGAAGAACAAGAAGCAAGAAGCCATCGTTCGGTAGTCCAAAATCAGAAGATAATTCATCGCTACCTCACATATCAAAATTGTCGAAATCGTAAAAATTGTCAAAATTATCAAATTGTCCTCACATATCAAAATTGTCAAAATTGTCAAAATTGTCAAAATTGTCAAAATTGTCAAAATTGTCAAAATTGTCAAAATTGTCAAAATTGTCAAAATTGTCAAAATTGTCAAAACTGTCAAAATTGTCAAAATTGTCAAAATTGTCAAATTGTCAAAATTGTCAAAATTGTTAAAATTGTCAAAATTGTCAAAATTGTCAAAGTTTTCAAAATTTACAGTTGATTTCAACAAAAGTTGTCTCCTAATTTGTTTTGATCGACAACGTCAAGCTTCATCCGTCGCGATAAGTCTCCGATGACAAATTTTTGTTCACATGGCACCGGTAGCTTATCGTCTATTGCATCACATGTCAAGATTCAAGCGCTTCCCAAGCAGATAATGTTGCAAAATACGCCTTAAAAATATGCATCACTTCCAGTCTCCAAATGAGGGCCAAAGCAGGAAGAAGACTATCTCGATCAGTCAGTTAGTTGTAGACGAGAAAAAGAGAAAAAAAAACCCTGACACCGGTTACAGGTTAATACTGCACAGAAGTCCATTGGCCAGGTACGTAAAAGAGCAGACGAAAAAAGACGTCGATTTGCACTTGCACTTTCCTTGATAGGATCCAGCAACATACAGCCGGCAAAAGTATTAATTGATCCCGCCCTGCCGGAACAAGCCAAGTAGCGAGCCATTAATGAAAACATATCTGTCCTGATCATAGGAGAGTGGATTTTCCCAGCTCACTCTTGAAGACAAACACATACTCTGTCTGTCGTATTAGGACAGTTAATGTAAGCAGACTTTTTTCCCAATCAAACACAGCTTATTTTACTTAGTCGCTGTGCTGCTGTGAAAATTTACAGGGTCTGGAATTGTGAAGTCTGCGATTGATCTTGAACTACGGATGCTATTCATTAGACGATAAATCTTACCGGAAACACTTACTTAACTTTTTGTGCCCTGGATGACAATCTGGACTTTCACTTAAAGTATTTCCCTTCTAAAGAACTACGGAAATTTTTTTTTTATGAGTAAAGCCATAGCGATCAATTTATTTGATCTTTTGTGAAATGAGCGTAAATTAGTTGTAAAATAAAAGGTATTTTGACTCTTAAGTGGACGCCAACCCTTTTTCACCTATTTAGGGTGAGTGCTCAAAATTATCAATGTTAAATGGGCTAAATGAAGTATAGAATTATCACTAATATTCACTTTATATTGAGAGGTTTGTGATCCAATGCAAACAAAACTTTCAAGTTTAAATCTGAATGATTTTTGTTTTAATATTCTGAGGAGATCGAAGTAGGTAGCGATTTGGGAGGGACGTGTATGACAGTTGCTCCGAGAATTCATCTTTTTTTTTGTGAAAGTGAAAGAAAACTGAAAATTTTAAATATTAAACTTCAAAACATTCATTAGAAGGCCAAACATCAAATGGTGTTTAATTTTGCTGACAATGACCGAAGCAGAAAGATCTCGAAGGAAAAACCAGAATTGAAGATATCGCAGCCTGAGGGAAGAGTGTGCCATATAAGTCAGACGAAGAGTGCGGATTATTTAACAACTGTTTTTGTAATGTTAAAAAAAAAACAAAATATTTTTAAGCCCTGCTGATCCATCCATTTTTTTCGAAAACCGTGCATTCACTGGATATAAAATACATGTCCTAGTAAAGAATGGAAGTTATGAGATTGTGAACGTTTTTTTCATGGATACGGGAAAAGACTGAAAATAAATACTACCTGGACAACTGAAATGGAATAAACAATAACGAATCAGTTTTTAGCTTATTTTTTTTTTCTTGGTAAAAATCACTGTTCAAACCTACTAAACTATGTGTATTAAAATGGCCAGTATTTTGTAATTTTTCCTTCTCACAAATCTTTTTTCCTTTCAGAGAGCAATGAAGCAATTTTCGTATGTTTTCAACAACCTAATATATGGATATTTGGATATGTATCAGATATTATGTTGAAAAGAAAAGTGAAGGACGCAAGTCTTTCATTTTCCAGGATGCTTACAAGTTTTGGCCATGTTGATGTTAGAAGAAGAAGAATGATTTTTGTTTTAATATTATGATTGATGAAACTTCAATTTTTCGAAAATATATGGATAACTGCGCAACAAAGAACTTTTAAAAGAGCTTCTTTCGAAAATAGCTTTCTTAGAGATTTCTCCAGACTTTGGGTCCTTGACCGACAAACATGTGTGAGAGGAAACTTGAAATTTTTATTTGTTAAAAACATTTTTATACGTGCGTTTTAGCATATTGAACTTCATAAGCCTTCATTTTAAGAATATCTGTTCTTAGGGTGCTCCTTAGCTATATGGGGCTTTTCAAGAGCAACAATTTGCAGTTTGGACCCCCTAAATTGATCCTGGCACAGGTGGCAAAATCGAATTGTGACGTAATATCGAATGATATGTTGAATCTTAACTATATTGATCATTCTAAGGACGAACGTTATACAACATTGTGTAAAACTCCGTGAAGCGTTCGCTTCTTTCATATAGCTTAAGTGTTGCCAGTTACATGATAAGTTTAAATTTGTATTCAAAATTAGAGCGAGAAAATTTGTAGTGTTTAATAAATGTTCAGTAAACTACCTCTTTTACTGTTAACTGTCACTAAGTACAGTTCTGGTTTCTGCTCATCTGAAAACCCGTCTGACAGAAAACATGATAGTATGAAAATTCAGAAGCAAAAGACAAATTCTACGTATACACAGTGGAGGATGGTGCGACACATGATTGGTTCGAAATAATCGAGATTCAAGGAGGAAAGTTGACGGTGAAACTCATTACCTGAAAGTGTTTTACGAGATGTTCCAGTTGCCATCAAACCTTCGAGAATGATTAATTTGGTTACACTCTACGGACTCAGAATGCCAGTCTTGGGTGAGATCTCCCCGGTGTGCCATGTAAAGGAAGGTCCATTTCAATTATTTTCAAAATCGTCAAAGATCGTCAAATGTTACTCCAGTTCTTGGAATGAAGATCTTTACCGAACTTCAACTGATTGCCAGAGTTCATGCAATAGAAGTTAGTGAGAGCGTTCTGTATGAGGGATTGGGATGTCTACGAGTTTATGTGTATGACATAGATCTGGTGGAAAATCCTAAGTGAGAGTTTCGTCCATCGAGAAACGTACCCCACACCATTAGAGAGGATGTCAAGAAAGAGTCAACGCTATGGTGATAGTTAGAAAAAGCGGGAAACTTCGAATTTGTAACGATCCTTCGCAGGTTAATCAGAATCTCCTCAGAAGACTTCATCCCTTGACGACCATCCAAGAAATCGCTGCTCGTCTAAAAAATTGTTCACTAATTTAGACTGCAAACGTGGATTCTGTCAAATACGAGTCACAGATCGCATCTCAGCTTGAGTTAGATATTTCTGTACTAGACTTCCATTCGGACTCGCATCGGCGCCGGAAGTGTTTCAACGGGTCATGCAAGGTACAGTAGGTGACATTGACGACATTGAATGTTCGAAGGATGATACTCATCCATGCGAGAAGCTCCTCGGAACTGAAGGAAGTGACTCAAAGGGTTATCAAGCAAATTCTCGATGCTGGGTTGAAGCAGAACTAAGAAAAGTGCAAATTTGAACAGCAGTCTGTGAAATTCTTGGGACACATTGTATCGGCCGAGGGTTTGAAAGCTGACAAAATCTTAGAATACCAGAAAATAAGCAGCAGTCACAACGAGCGCTATAGCTATAGGTATGATAACCATATCTTGCTGCAACATGGGAATCCAATTGCGTATGCTTAAAAGTCACTATCATTAGTAGAGCTTAACTAACCCCAGATTGAAAAGGAAGCAGCGGCGACAAGATTCGGGTGCAACAAGTTTCACAATTAAGCGTTGACGGTTGAAACTGATCACAAACCGCTAGAATCCGTTTAGACTCAAGAGAATAAGATTAAATGTCCCTAAATATAACCCCCGAGTGCCCTACGTGAAAGGTACAGACTTACCAATACCTGACATTCTCAGCCGAAATTTGCACAATGCTGATCTAGCCGACAGTGAAGACGAACAAGAAGCACAGACTGATACAGACAGGACACTCTTTTTCAGCTTTTTGCTATTTTTATGGCCAATGTCGGCACCAGAGGCGCGTCGATCACAAAAAATTAACTGGCACCATCGAAGGCGAATTTTTTTGGCAGATCCTATCAGCTCCCTGAAATTTTGGCGACATCAAACTAGCGCTAACTAAGGGTTAACGGGTAGGGGTTCAACCTCTAGTTTAAACACTTTTCACATACACTCGTGCACCAGTGCAATTTACATTACCGTACACAATATAAACACAATCATGGTGTTAGTGAAGTTACGTTTGATATTCAATGATATAGTGCGATGATGTGCTTTTACTTAAAGCTTGAATGCTTATGAAGAAAGCTACTTTGGGCTTGTGGTATAGCTCAGTTGGCAAGTCTGTTGTCTCCTGAGCCGATGTCCGTGAGTTCGAGCCCAAGAGTAAACATCGAACACAGTTGTACTGGATAAGTTTTTCAATAACGATCCGCCAACTGTAACGTTGATAAAGTCCCGAATGCCATAAAGATGGTAAAATGACTATAATCGAAAAAAAAAACCATGAACCATGATGGCGTCCCGTCGCCAACTATTTGTTCGAGAGAACAACAGCCCGACTATCTTCAGGCTTAGAGATCTTTGATTTTGGTCAAGTTTTTAAGTTGAAATTCAAGTTACAATGAGATGATTGTTCCGGGAGAATTTGAGAAAAGTTATCAAAACATCTTTAAAATTTGTATTTCACATATAAAATATGTTGTCCAGGCTACAAATACTCTAAATGAAAAGTAGTTGCGACTAGTTTATGTCTGGTTTTTGTGTTTTTTCGTTATAAAACTGTTTGTTTACATTTTGCTTCATACGACGTAATGAAAGCACACGCGAGATATATAGAATTTTGGTGGATTTGATTATGGCTTAAAAGATTATTCTTCCAAGGTTTGTCTAGCATCTTATAAATGCTATAACCAGAGGGTTGGTGTACGGAGTACAGCCACATTATTCTTCTGCAAGAGTTGAATTGTTCTAATTTTTTAGAATGCGATCGAATATATTTTAGATGCTCCAAGATGAATAAAGGTTTACTGAAGTAGGAACTAATCCAAAATCACCAAGAATACTCAAAGTAAGAATCGCTTCACTCCGTTGATACGTTTTGCCTTCAATCACTTCGAAATCAGTCAACGTCATATAGGTTGAAAAAATGACCCGAATTATTTCAACTGTCAAATATACAGTTTTTGACAGATTACATACGAGGATTATGTCAATGCCACCACCACAACGATGTATTTTGGAGAAAAAAAACTGGCTCGAAGGACCAACTCTTTAAATATTAAATCTATAGGCGGTTTTTTTTTTGAAACCCATGACGTTTTAAAAGCTGTTTCGAAAGGTAATTCGACCGCATAATAAACCCAAATAATAGTATCATCTCACTTTTACAGGCTGCGACGGATCAAATTACCAAAACAGTGTGAAACCCGTATCGCCAAATTAGCAGCATAACTTAACGAGATCAAACGCGGCTTTACTGAATAGCGCGGTTATAGAGATAACCCGTCAATCGAAAAACATAGCTTTTTTTCTTGGTTGTTACTGCTCTTGATTATTATATCCGACACAATTGAATTAAAACGAATTGTTTCCATTCATTATCTGTGCACACCATAACAAAACAGAAAACCGTTTAATGTTGCGCCCGGTTTGCAGCATCCAAATCGCCGCGAAGCAGCGTATGGGTTCAAATCGCATTTATTTACCCTCGCGCGGGCAAACAAAACAAAACTCGATTATCATAAACGCCCCCCTCTTCTCGATTATTGGTGTGATGAATAATAGAGTTTGCACCAAAAAACTTAATGAAAGTCGAACACTGTTTTTTTGCCTTCTCTCTTTTTCGTTTTAGTCTATTTTCGTGTTTAGGGTGCAACTCTCAATTTGATTAAAATTGTCAAGATAGCTGTAGAGTCGGTCTCCTAAAAGCTGAATAAGAGGGTTGAACACCGGCAAAAAAACAAAACAAACGGTTGCTCACTGTTTTACTTGATTGAAGCGAAGCGTTTGCTGGGCTAGTGAGAGGGAAAAAACGGAGCTGGCGGCAGGAAAGAGAAACCAAAACAAAACCGACTGGTCTAAGCGTTTGGGACCGCGTGCTTCGCCCTCTCACGAAAAAAAAGCACACAGAGCGGAGAGAGAAAAACGGGTGCCGCTGTAAACAAAGTCAAGCGTTTGTTGCCGTTTGTCTGCCGCCGCACGCAGAAGGAACGCGTTGCGGCGGTGCGGTTGCTTGTTGGAAATATTGCGCGTCAAGAGCCGAAAGGGCCCGGTTCAATCATTCAACCGTTGACGCTCAACGCAAACGGTCGCGTCCCTGTTAGAATTAACAATCGATAGTGCTTGATTTGAGTTTCGTTTTGAAGGGGAATGATATTTATCGGGTTTGTTTTGCCGCGTAACAAATTCGAACGAGTGTGTGCCTGATTAGAATTCGAGGGTAGTTAATGAAGGTTCTCGCATCTGTGGTTTAGAGAATTGAAACAAGAAGAAATAAATCATTACCAGGCGGATTCTCGGATATTGAAGGACCGCCGAGAGATTGAATCCCTTAGAAGTCGGTAACGAGTGCGTGCCTTATTAGGCGCAGTGACTAGGGGAATTTTGCGCGCCAGATCCAGGAGTCCTGAACAGCAGAACACCTGCACCCTAAAGCTAGAAGGAACCCCACTTAGGTTGTTTCAGCGTTTTGTGACGACTACAAAAAAACGCAAAACACCTGACTCATGGAAATTGTGTCTTAAAACAAAACACGCACCCGAGCGTTTGGTTTTGTGTTGTGTTATGTGTGTCTGTCTGTTTTTTTTTGTTTTGGGAAAGTGACTTGGCGGCAGCCAGCCAGCATTTGAGAAGTTATGATTATGGTTGTTGTTGTGGCTTTGTAGACCGGTCCTTCGAGCCAAGGGGTTCGTCGTTTGGAACGTTCCTCCTGAAGGTGATGTCGAAAGAACTGGAAAGAGTCGATTTTGGAGGTTAACAAGCCTGTGCGGGATGGATTGCAATTTGTATGGATTTTGACAGCTGCCAGCTGTCTGAAAAACCACACAACAACACCACTTGAATCAACAACAACAAAAGTGTTTCGGTTTAACGCTCCTTCCTCTTACTGTTCAGAGATTGTGCAAAGTGAAAAGTGATCAAGTGCTCCTTGAGGAACGATCGCTTGGCAACGACCCAATATCAGAGCAACAAGTGCTGCGTGATCCAAATACGAACTTCATCCAGTGGTTACTTGGATAAGTTATGCGCAAAAGTTGCCCAACTTGGTAGTTGGTCATTCAAGTCAAGGGGTTTGTGGTGCGTATAGCGTAGTTTTGGTTGGCGCTCTCGTAGTTCTGCTACGCGTATTTTTGGGGCATGCTGCGTGTCCTCTCTGAATCTGAGGTGAGGAAGGTGCTTTCAACTTTCACAAAAGCCTGTAGCCCAAACTAGTGACACCCGCATGTGGTTTCGGAGGGGTCCAACAGTGTATTTGTTTGCGTATTTGAATAAATAACTAAGATACGACAAACGACGACGACGACGAGGAAGGAAATTGAATCACTCAAACGGGACGGATTGGATCGGAAGCTTGTCGTTGTGGGTCATCATCTGAAGACCGAAAACCGAACCAAAACAAGTGTGGAAAGTGTTTCTCCTCAATCGCAACTTTTGCTTTCAACTGGAGAAAAAAAGGAAAAACGGCAAAAGTTAACCAATCGTAACGCCCTCATCGGTTCCGGGCGGAATCAACCTTAAAACAACATGTGTGCGAGTTTCACCCACCGTCGTCGATGGGATTCCGCAATTTGTTGATGAGTGAAAACCGGGCTGAAACCTGTCCTCGCGTCCGGCACCCAAAGTGAAGAACGCGCGTGGGAGGCTCTTTCGGATTAGATTAGGGAGGTTTGACCTACTGGAAGGGATTTGTTTCCATCGAGGGAACGACACCGGGTAGCAAAAGCAGCAGCAGCAGCAGCTCGTGTTGGATTATCGATTCCTGAGGAGGTGACCTGCAGCCAACCGAGCCGAGGCAAGCCAAGGCGCCATAAAACTAGTGCGGATTTATTTTTAGCTGCAGGGGATTTCGACACCTGCCGTGGCTCACGTGACACAAGGCATTTGTGTGGTTGACCGGATCAATATGTACTTGGTACAGGTAGGTTCTGCTGACCTCCTAGTAAACCCCTCATCGGATTACTCAAATGGGAAGATTTTTTGGTGTCTTTAGGCGCGATTTGTCGCGGGATTATTGAGATTGGATTTGTTTCAGTTATGCAACTTAGTAGCCGGGGAAAAAAAAAAAGCTTAGATAGCTAAATTGCGATTGGGCCTGCTATATAGAATGAAACTTGCTCCTTACTCTTAGACAGATTTCCATAAGGAGCACAGCAGATCTGAGTGAAATTGAAGCGAAGGCAACTGGTTTCTCACTTCTACACATGTCAAATTGTATACCGTGAATGCCTATGGATAGGCAAATAGCCAATCGTGAAAAATTGATATACTTCTATCTAATTAAAAGCAGTTAGAATCACTCAAAAATTAACACACGTATTTGATAATTTTTAACCTGAGACTAGTTTTTTCCGGTTGTAGTATACTAAAATCACTGATAAAGTGATATAAATCCCTAATTAAATGAGAGTTTAATTTATCTCCCTGAGCTCAGGGTAACATCTAGCTAATCTTTTCCGAACCTTTAAGCACTGATCATACAGACTCGATACTTGTTATGATCATGTTATGTCTATTTTTGCCACCTATCGTCGGTATTGCGAACCTTGCCAAAAAAAAAAATTCCAGAGTAGAAATTTTATTTCAATTTTTTTTATTTGGAGTCTTTGAAAACTGTCATACAGACTTAATATTAAAACTAACCTATGAATAAGATAACAACGCATTAAAAATAAGTTGAAAATTAGTTTTCATCATCGATTGCACTTTTAAACGAAGGTTTAGATAAATGAAAGTCAAATAAGTGCGAGACAACATTAAAAGCTTGACAACATCGGTGTAAGGGGTGATTTTGTCAAAATACTGTTCTGCTTCTTGGCAACCAAAAAATCAACTGAATGCGTAGTTGTCGAGCTGAAGCGCAGGGGTTTAAACTCTGGAGCGGTTGGGGACAGTCAACAGCGTTGGTCCAAATATCGTAGATGAAGATTCGTTGCAGATAGTTTCTTCTTTGACTCAAAGGCGCATTGATAGTAGGCCACACCTCTCAGAGTACGGAGGTAGCCGTACAGGATCTTGCCAGGGCAGACGACGTAATGCGTACCGCAAAAATTTTTTCTGTATTCTTTCAATCCTGTCGCTGTGGACGGAGTGGTAGGGTGCCCAAACTGGAACCGCATATTTTAAGACGCTGCGTACTGACGAGCAGAATAGAGTTTTCAATGCGTACGGGCCTTCAAAACTTGACGTATTCCGACGAAGAAAACCGAGCAAAGCGAAGCCTTTGGCTGTAGTCGTCGCGACATGCTGGAAAAAAGTGAGCTTTTGATCAAAAGTAACCCCAAGATCTTTTATGGAGGTTATCCTTTCGAATGAGCTTCCACTTAAAGCGTAGTCGTAAACGATTGAGGATCTACTTCTGAAGAAGCTTATGCATGTATATCGCACCACGCCAGTAATCTGTCGATGTCATCTTGAAGCGCAGCGCAATCCACTATTGAATCTATGATTCGATAGATTTTCAAGTCATCAGTAAGTTTTGGTGATTGAAAGCATGTTGCTAAATCGTTTATAAACAGCATAAAGATAAGCGGTCCTAAGTGGCTGCCCTGCGGTACACCAGACGGCATGTTGAACACAATAGAGTGAGTACCAATATGTTGAGTATGTTGATAAAACCTCGACGATGAAGCAGGTACGATGACAACCATTTGGTTACCCATACAGGAAAGCAGTAGCGAGTAAGTTCTTCTATGACGATTCTGTGTGGAACTTCATCGAAGGCCTTGGCGAAGTCAATGTATATTGAGTCCACTTGCAGTTTCTTATATGTTGCGGTATGCAGTTCGCTGGCATAGCACATTCAATTTGTCAACATTGACCTTTTCTTGACAAAGCCGTGCTGGACCTCCGTGAGTAACGCGACATCTGCAGTATAGAACCTTTCGTACATCAGGACTTCAAATACAGAAGCAGCAAAGAATTGATATTGGTCTGTAATTTTTTACACGATGAGCGTTTCCAGACTTATAAACTGGAGAAATAGATGCCATTTTCCAAAGAGCAGGAAAGACACCTTCCGATATCGATAGATTAAAAATCATGCTAAGTAGCGTGGCAAGTGATACAGCAATTATCGAGAACAACGACGTTGGGATCCCATCAGGCCCCGAACTTTTCGAAGAATCCATAGAAACCAATACTTTTAGAACCTCCTGGTCTGAAAATACGGGCTGTGGGAGTCTAATGTCACGGTTTTGCAGTGTTCCAAAGTAATCATTAGTGCAGTCTGGAGAGAGTGAGCTGTACACGGTACTGAAAAATTCGGCAAACAAACCAGCAGAATCCTTAACGCTTTCCGATGTCCGTTCTTGAAACGTTGCAGAAGAAGGAATAGAATGTACGAGTCGACGACTATTGATATTTTTTCCAGAAACAAGAAGGATCTTGTTTAACGTTACGTTCCATGTTCAAAATATACTGATCAAAGGCAGCATTACGAATTTCCGAATATTCAGTCTCTAATCTGAAAAAAAACTCCCTATTGGAAAAATTTACTTGTTTTGCCCAATTGTATCGTCGAAATCGCCTATTTTTTCTTGAAAGTTGGGTACTTTCCAACAGTGATAGCATTTCATCAAAAGCGATCGATGTGCACTCTGGAATCGATATTGCGCACTGCTGGAAAAATTATCCAACAAACGAAATCGAGCCTCCAGTGCGGGGGACTGAGATAAAGGGAGAAGATACGCCATCGATCACAAAAATTGTGCAGCCAATGATTGAAATTGTGGTAATTTGTGCAAATTTGTGAGGGAAAATGAGAAGGTTTAAGTTAAAATGAGAGAAACCAGTGCTCTAAGAGAGAGAAAATGAGCGAATTGTTGCAATTTGTGAAGCAGTTGTGGAATTTTGATCATTACCATCCCAAATGCAAAGAATTCTCTGTTTATTGTAATCCCTCGGTCTCCAGTCAGTATAATCAGTAATATAAGCATGGTTGCCAAAATTCATTTTAAAAAGTCAGTGAACTGGTGAAATAAAAATCACGCTACGTTAAAGTTACGGAATTTTCGCTGAAAGTGAAGCCTTTTTTTGGTCATCGCTCCTCATTTTCACTCTAAATATGTCTTGTGAGCCTGCTTGGCTGAATAATTCACTTAATCAAAGCAATCGAAAGATTGAGAGTCTCATTCATAATGGGCTGTACCAAACTGTGCGACATCCAGTCTTTGAAGATCGACATGGATTCATGAAACACTACTTGACAGGCTTGATAAACGTAAACAAGTTGACGCCGTGTACGTAGATCTGAGTTAGACTCCTGATTTCCTGATAAAAATGGAGCTCCTCAAATATTGGATAACCTCGTATCTCGTAAGCAGAACTGCTTTCATTCGACTGGGCTCTGTTTACTTGACACCTTTCAAATTTACCTTGGGAGTGCCTTTGGGAAGTCATCTGGGACCTCTGATATGGCAACGGACTTATTTTGGACCAGAGGACCAATTTCGGACCACCTCGTCTAGCTCTCTTATAAAACAAATAGTCATGAAATTTTTTTTCGCAAATATTGTTGAAGCCCGGGCACCTTATGTAATGCACTAATTTTTTTCATTATTAGATGCTTTATAAGAGAGCTAGACAAGGTGGTCCAAAATAGGTCCTCTGGTCCAAAATAAGTCCGTTACTCTATTCCTCCTCTTCATCAACGATTTGAATGCTACTCTTGAGTCAGAGAAAACTGATGTATGCCGACGATCTCAAAATTTTCCGAACAATTTCTTTGTTAGTCGACTGCAGCGCTTTCCAAAAGGACATTGACAGTCTGTTTGATTGATGAATATTACCAAATGTAATATCATCAGGTTCACTCGACAATGAAGTCCCATCACTTTCGAGTAGAAAATGTCAACGGCTAACTTGAATCGCACATCGATTGTCACAGACCTTGGTATCACTTTAGACAACAAGCTCAACTTTTCCCAGCATATTTTCACGACAGTAGCCAAAAGTTTCGCAGTCCTTGGCTTCATACGACGGACAAAGCAGTATTTTAGTGACTTCTACAGTCTGAAATCACTGTATTGTGCTTTTGTGCTTAGCATTCTCGAAATTGGAGTGCGAATTTGGGCACGCTCTACGCCAGCTACCTTGGAACAACCCCCTTGAACCACTGACCACACTGACATGACACTTAGAACAAAAATTCAACCATTTTCTGTCTTATTTTTTGTTCTCAGATTTTGCAGGTTCGCAATACCGACGGCAGGTGGCGAACCTGAAAAATTTGACAAAAAATGCCCTGTAGGAAAAATTGTCCGGTTTAGCCCAATTTTATCGTAGAAATTGCGTGTTTTATTTTGAAAGTTGGGTGGCATTTCCTAACTGGGATAGCATTTCTTCAAATCGATCAATGCGCACTCTGGAATCGACATTGCGTACTGAAAAATTATCCAGAAAACGAAATCGAATGTCCAGTCAGTATGGTCAGTGCTTGAACTTCCGCCTTACGAACAACGTTGCTTGGCACTAAATCTACCGACGCACAGTGGTCCGAAAGAGCTAAAAGTGGAACTTTTTTCTTAGCGCCTCTGTCTTTCATCTTATCTCTTAAGTGTCTTCAGAACATTAGCTTCTTCAAATATGTTTCATAACATGAAAGTATCAAAAGCTAGTCAAAGTCCACTATAAAAAAAGTTGAAAATTCTAACTTTTAATTTCAATAGATAGAGCTTTACTTTCTACTACAAAGTTGTAGAATACGTGAAAATATGAAACTTTGTTGAATACATCAAAACTCAATAGGTTTTCTTTTGAAAGTTGCACACGTTTTGCACAAGATTTCAACATTCTACGACATCTCCTAGCCAAATTATTTTAACTTTAAGTTTTATTTTTTCTCAACTTCACGAGCTTTTATAGCTAAAACGTGCAAGTGGATTTTTAAAACTAATAAACCACATTGAAGCTTGAACTAAGTGCAACAAATTGGTGTTGGCGCCATTTGTCTCCACGTGCTTATATTTGAACACAACAAGCATACGTTTGATGTGTTTTTCAATTTTAATCATGCTGAGAACACAAAAGTTTATTATAAAGTGCGAGGAAATGTATGCTATAATTAAACAAGATTACGATAAGGAACTCAATGGAAGAAAATTTCCTTTAAAGAGATCCATAAAGTTATGAAGCATGTTTGAAGAAGCGAATGTTCTGAGACCCTTAAGACATAAGATGAAAAACAGAGGCGCTAGGAAAAAAGTTCCACATTTAGCCTTTTCGGACCACTGTGCGACGCTGGCATCAAGGCGCGCATTCTTACAACGACTCTTCATTTTCGACATCTTGTAGAATGACGTGGATTGTTCAGAGCTGTTATCACTTCTACCGTTTGATGGTCTTCTAAGAACTACTCGATCCCAGGAATTGCCTCATCGTCGAACTCAATACGACCAAAACAACCTTTTAGATATATGTGAATTCGATTTCAATATTTCCAAATCTGTTTTCAAATCTAGAATAGGTTAGTTCAATCTCTTTAAATGGTTGGTAGCATCTGCAAAGATTGTTTCCTACACGCTGCTTTCAAACTCAAAATTAAGTTGTTTTGGTTCAAAACAGCACTTCAGTGGAACCCTTCAATTTTGAGTCCGACTAGGCAACCGCAAAACTTAATTGTGACTGACATACTCAAACCTAAGTTCGACCACTAAATTCCATTCCAATTTGAACTTTTTCCATGCCTTTATTCGTGGCAACTCAAAATGCAGCTCGGTAGTCGAACTCAAAATGAATTTGCTAAGTTCCTCCAAGTCAGCATTCACAAAGTGCGATCTATTTTTAGGTCATTAGGTCGATCTCAGTTTTGGTCCGTCGAAGGAAAAATGGGATTTGTTTTGAGGTCGCAGTTCAAACTCCTTTTTGAATCATTGCTAAGGAGGGAAAATTGAACTCAACATTAAGTTCATAAAATCTAATTATGTTTTGAATAAGAGTCAAACTTTTTTTGGAGTACCAAAAAAGGAGCGTGTAATAAACTAGCAAAATTTCTATCAACAGTAGAATCACGAACTGGGGCTCAGTTTTATCCCAACAGACAATTTATTGCTAAAAAAGCGCTGAGAAAATATCGTGACTCAATTTATAATCAGCAATCTGGCTGAAAGAAGGCCTCCAAAATTCACTAATTCACGTGTCTTCAGCCTTTAATCATCTTGCATTGGAGAAGTTATTCAGCAAACGTCATTAAACGTCAATTGACGGATCAACCAAGAAAAAAACCAAAAAAAAAATCACCACAATCTGTTCGATGTTTGGCACCCATTTTGCTCCTTCGGTGGAGCTTTTTTTATGCAGTTTTTATCCAGCTTGTTAGTCGCATGATGAAGTCTGTGGAGGGATGGAAATTTGTCGTTCTTAAGCGACCGGCCTTTACTTTATGTAAAGTTTAGGAAATTCTTATTTTTCAGTTTTGGGCACCAAAAATCCAATTCATGAGACAATCCACTCTCCATTTCGAAATCAAGCTGAATAGGAAATCAAAAAAAATGGTGTCAAATAAGAAAAACAAAAAATCCCTTTTTATTTCATTTTATCCGCATTCATAGTCTGTCAAATTCTAATGTTAACGAATGTTTGAACAAAGGCTGAAAAGGTGTGTTAGAAAAAATTCTTCAACATCTCCCATCGTCTGCACTAAGATTTCTTGAAACGCTGAAACATGGTTTCAGTTTGTTTTTATTCAGCCAGTAAGCTGAGCAGAAATTACGCTTTAGCTCAGATTTTGTTCAGAAAATTGCCGTTCTTAAGCAGCCAAAATGTTTGTTGGGGTATCAGTTTATCAGTGCTGAAACATTAAACACAGCTTCGGTCTTACGTTAATTTGCTGTTTTCGAAGATTTTAAACTAAAACTCTTTCATTAACCACAAAACTCCAGTTTGTTCCAAGCACATAAAGGTCCCTCGATATCGATGTTCGTGTTAGTGAAAAATATGAAAATTATGAAAAAAATTGTTTTTCGATGGAAAGCTAAAGTTTTAAATTCTGTCTTGAAGCTCTAATAACTCACTTCCGCCATTACCTCGATACCTTAACTCATTAAGATAAATCTCAAATGAATCGGATTTCAATGATTTTTGGTTGTCAGGTTACCTGATAAAAGTTTTCATAAATTAATTTATGGTTGAGCTACAAATAAACCTTTTTTTTTTAACTATTTATTATAGAATTACAAATACAATGTTTGATGAAAATAATTTTTACTATTGCTAAACTGCACAAACAGTAACGTTATCAAGTCCTCTTCTCTGCTCTTAAGCCAGAATTTCTTTATAAACATATTCACATAGCTTGAGGCAAATAGCAACGCAATTCGGTATTGGAAAATGTCCAGTATCTGTTTTTGTCTCGAAGTTGAGTGATATTGTAAGGTTCTCAACTCTATCTTGTTTTTTATTTCTATCAGCAGAAGGCTCAACACGATTCCACTCTTTCTGTTCGTAGAAGTCTGAATTCTGAATGTTAGGACTAACAAATTCTTCTGTTCTGGAAGTCTATCTTTTTTCAAACAATTATTTGACTATGAAAAACTTAAAATGGCATGTTTGATATTAACTTCCAAACCCACTTTAGTAAAACGATGCACAAAATTACACGATAAAGTAAATGTACCCGATCTTGGCCCCTGGCCCAATGGCATAGTTGACTAGTTTTTTCCAAGATTTTATCCTTCCCGAAACGTGCACCTTCCAATGTTCTGCAACGAATGTGATTGCTTACTCGTCTAAAATTCCGAAAAAATAAGTGTTGTCTTTGGAAATGTGATTCACTCGAGATAAACGATTTCAAACTATTGACTAAGATGCACTCAGTTCTGACCCCTCCCGTTCCAAATGTTGGCCGTTGCTAAGTTCCTCAGTGCTGCATCCATGCTCTGGACTAATTTGCATGGTGCCAAACAGCAGCAGCGGCCGGCCCATTCCATAGCAGCATCATTAAACTTCTGAGTGGTCCCGGGCAGAGAAAGTGGTGTAGAAACCCATCCGCCATTACTCCAAATCCAAAAAAGAAGGGTCTCTTGAAAATACTCTTGACCGAAAATTTTAATTTGTTCGAACCCGAAGAGGCAACTGTAAAAAGTCAACAGAAACGAAACAAACTCGCGCGCGTTTGGCCAACAACAAGTGGTTTCATGAAGATCTAATTATGCCACGAAGCTGACGTTAAGAGGTGATGCTAGTGGTGGACGACTTTTTTCTTTCTCTGATTTGTTTTTTCTACAGTGTTTTCTTTCCTCATCAACTATTCGCACCACGAAAATTAAAACGCGACCCACCCGAAAACGAGAGAGTCGATATGCCTACAAACATATGTGTTACTTTCCAAACGATTGACTTTTCTCATGCTTTTTGGGGTTGGTTGTTTCTTTTTTTCCACCCTCCTTCCCTTCTTCAGTGGCGTTTAGTTTTTTTTTTCGTCGTTGGTTGGGATTTAAAATTAACTCCCAATGTAACAGCATGAGTGGATTTGTTTTTTTTTCTTTTTTGGCTTTGGGACCTATAAATATCGACCGTTTTGAGTGAATAATAGCTGAACTAAATTCAGTTGCAATTGCTGCGAACAAACTGCGTGAATAATTGAAGTTACTCAATGCTTCCAAGGAATTTTTTTTCTATCAATCCCTGTTTATTTTGACACTGAATGAAAACAGTTAAGCCTGTTTTTGTGTTTCAACACCGTCACCGTCGTTCATTGTCAAAATTGTCAGAGCTGTCAAAATTGTCAAAATTGTCAGAATTGTCAAAATTACCAAAATTGTCAAAACTGTCAAAATTGTCAAAATTGTTGGCATTGTCAAAATTATCAAAATTTTCAAATTGTCAAAATTTGTCAAAATTGTCAAAATTGTCAAAATTGTCATAATTGTCAAAACTGTTAAATTTGTCAAAATTGTAGAAATTGTCAAAATTGTGAAATTTGCCAAAATTGTCAAAATTGTCAGAATTGTCAAAATTGCAAAAATTGACAAAATGGTCAAAATTGACGAAATTGTCAATATTTTTAAACTGTCAAAATTGCAAAAATTGTCAAAATTGTCAAAATTATCAATTTTGTCAGTTGCGCGAGTGACTTACAGAGAAAGAATTTATTTTCCGGTTTCTCAACAGCCTTTATTCTAATACAATTTTATCGTTTGTCGTAAAACACGACTTATTTCTCTCACAATTTGTTTTAGATCATTTGAGAGATTATAAGGAAGTAAAGAAACATGTAACTTACGTTTAATATTTCAATCTCCTTGCTATTCTCACACTCCAATACCACGTGAGCTGTTGGAAATTGTAGGTTAGGTTCGAATTTAAATGTCTAGCATTTTCAGTTACCTGGCGAATTGAGCTTGAAGCTATATAGAAACTTATTGGACTTCTTGTACTGTTTGTTGCTATTCTATCTACATTTGTAACAATTTTTACATAAATTCAGATAATTTTTCTAATTTTCATACTACCTACGCTTTTTGCACGACTTACACAAGCTCTTCCTCACAGACTTATGAATTCATAAATAAATCAGATTGCTATGATCAAATTCAAAACTAAATCTAAACTAAATGGCAAGAAGCCAGATAAATGTTGCGGAATGTGCTTCACTCCACAGGTAATGACAATGTCAATTATGTCAAAATTCTCCAAATTATCAAAATTGTCAAAATTGTCAAAATTGTCAAAATTGTCAAAATTGTCAAAATTGTCAAAATTGTCAAAATTGTCAAAATTGTCAAAATTGTCAAAATTGTCAAAATTGTCAAAATTGTCAAAATTGTCAAAATTGTCAAAATTGTCAAAATTGTCAAAATTGTCAAAATTGTCAAAATTGTCAAAATTGTCAAAATTGTCAAAATTGTCAAAATTGTCAAAATTGTCAAAATTGTCAAAATTGTCAAAATTGTCAAAATTGTCAAAATTGTCAAAATTGTCAAAATTGTCAAAATTGTCAAAATTGTCAAAATTGTCAAAATTGTCAAAATTGTCAAAATTGTCAAAATTGTCAAAATTGTCAAAATTGTCAAAATTGTCAAAATTATCAAAATTATCAAAATTATCAAAATTCTCAAAATTATCAAAATTATCAAAATTATCAAAATTATCAAAATTATCAAAATTATCAAAATTATCAAAATTATCAAAATTATCAAAATTATCAAAATTATCAAAATTATCACAATTATCAAAATTATCAAAATTTTCAAAATTATCAAAGTTATCAAAATTATCAAAATTATCAAAATTGTCAAAATTGTCAAAATTGTCAAAATTGTCAAAATTGTCAAAATTATCAAAATTGTCAAAATTGTCAAAATTGTCAAAATTGTCAAAATTGTCAAAATTGTCAAAATTGTCAAAATTGTCAAAATTGTCAAAATTGTCAAAAATGTCAAAATTGTCAAAATTGTCAAATTTGTCAAAATTGTCAAAATTGTCAAAATTGTCAAAATTGTCAAAATTGTCAAAATTGTCAAAATTGTCAAAATTGTCAAAATAGTCCAAATTGTCAAAATTGTCAAAATTGTCAAAATTGTCAAAATTGTCAAAATTGTCAAAATTGTCAAATTGTTAAAATTGTCAAAATTGTCATGATTGTCATAATTGTCAAAATTGTCAAAATTGTCAAAATTGTCAAAATTGTCAAAATTGTCAAAATTGTCAAAATTGTCAAAATTGTCAAAATTGTCAAAATTGTCAAAATTGTCAAAATTGTCAAAAATGTCAAAATTGTCAAAATTGTCAAAATAGTCCAAATTGTCAAAATTGTCAAAATTGTCAAAATTATCAAAATTGTCGAAATTGTCAAAATTGTCAAAATTGTTAAAATTGTCAAAATTGTCATGATTGTCATAATTGTCAAAATTGTCAAAATTGTCAAAATTGTCAAAATTGTCAAAATTGTCAAAATTGTCAAAATTGTCAAAATTGTCAAAATTGTCAAAATTGTCAAAATTGTCAAAATTGTCAAAATTGTCAAAATTGTCAAAATTGTCAAAATTGTCAAAATTGTCAAAATTGTCAAAATTGTCAAAATTGTCAAAATTGTCAAAATTGTCAAAATTGTCAAAATTGTCAAAATTGTCAAAATTGTCAAAATTGTCAAAATTGTCAAAATTGTCAAAATTGTCAAAATTGTCAAAATTGTCAAAATTGTCAAAATTGTCAAAATTGTCAAAATTGTCAAAATTGTCAAAATTGTCAAAATTGTCAAAATTGTCAAAAATGACAAAATTGACAAAATTGTCAAAATTGTCAAAATTGTCAAAATTGTTAATATTGTCAAGATTGTCAAAATGGTCAAAATCGTCAAAATTGTCAAAATTGTCAAAATTGTCAAAATTGTCAAAATTGTCAAAATTGTCAAAATTGTCAAAATTGTCAAAATTGTCAAAATTGTCAAAATTGTCAAAATTGTCAAAATTGTCAAAATTGTCAAAATTGTCCAAATTGTCAAAATTGTCAAAATTGTCAAAATTGTCAAAATTGTCAAAATTGTCAAAATTGTCAAAATTGTCAAAATTGTCAAAATTGTCAAAATTGTCAAAATTGTCAAAATTGTCAAAATTGTCAAAATTGTCAAAATTGTCCAAATTGTCAAAATTGTCAAAATTGTCAAAATTGTCAAAATTGTCAAAATTGTCAAAATTGTCAAAATTGTCAAAATTGTCAAAATTGTCAAAATTGTCAAAATTGTCCAAATTGTCAAAATTGTCAAAATTGTCAAAATTGTCAAAATTGTCAAAATTGTCAAAATTGTCAAAATTGTCAAAATTGTCAAAATTGTCAAAATTGTCAAAATTGTCAAAATTTGTCAAAATTGTCAAAATTGTCAAAATTGTCAAAATTGTCAAAATTGTCAAAATTGTCAAAATTGTCAAAATTGTCAAAATTGTCAAAATTGTCAAAATTGTCAAAATTGTCAAAATTGTCAAAATTGTCAAAATTGTCAAAATTGTCAAAATTGTCAAAATTGTCAAAATTGTCAAAATTGTCAAAATTGTCAAAATTGTCAAAATTGTCAAAATTGTCCAAATTGTCAAAATTGTCAAAATTGTCAAAATTGTCAAAATTGTCAAAATTGTCAAAATTGTCAAAATTGTCAAAATTGTCAAAATTGTCAAAATTGTCAAAATTGTCAAAATTGTCAAAATTGTCAAAATTGTCAAAATTGTCAAAATTGTCAAAATTGTCAAAATTGTCAATATTGTCAAAATTGTCAATATTGTCAAAATTGTCAAAATTGTCAAAATTGTCAAAATTGTCAAAATTGTCAAAATTGTCAAAATTGTCAAAATTGTCAAAATTGTCAAAATTGTCAAAATTGTCAAAATTGTCAAAATTGTCAAAATTGTCAAAATTGTCAAAATTGTCAAAATTGACAAAATTGACAAAATTGTCAAAATGCAAAATTGTCAAAACTGTCAAAATTGTCAAAATTGTCAAAATTGTCAAAATTGTCAAAATTGTCAAAATTTTCAAAATTTTCAAAATTGTCAAAATTGTCAAAATTGTCAAAATTGTCAAAATTGTCAAAATTGTCAAAATTGTCAAAATTGTCAAAATTGTCAAAATTGTCAAAATTGTCAAAATTGTCGAAATTGTCAAAATTTCAAAATTTTTAAGATTGTCAAAATTGTCAAAATTTGCAAAATTTCCAAAATTTCCAAATTGTCAAAATTGTCAAAATTGTCAAAATTGTCAAAATTGTCAAAATTGTCAAAATTGTCAAAATTGTCAAAATTGTCAAAATTGTCCAAATTGTCAAAATTGTCAAAATTGTCAAAATTGTCAAAATTGTCAAAATTGTCAAAATTGTCAAAATTGTCAAAATTGTCAAAATTGTCAAAATTGTCAAAATTGTCAAAATTGTCAAAATTGTCAAAATTGTCAAAATTGTCGAAATTGTCAAAATTTCAAAATTTTGAAGATTGTCAAAATTGTCAAAATTTGCAAAATTTCCAAAATTTCCAAATTGTCAAAATTGTCAAAATTGTCAAAATTGTCAAAATTGTCAAAATTGTTAAAATTGTCAAAATTGTCAAAATTGTCCAAATTGTCAAAATTGTCAAAATTGTCAAAATTGTCAAAATTGTCAAAATTGTCAAAATTGTCAAAATTGTCAAAATTGTCAAAATTGTCAAAATTGTCAAAATTGTCAAAATTGTCAAAATTGTCAAAATTGTCAAAATTGTCGAAATTGTCAAAATTTCAAAATTTTTAAGATTGTCAAAATTGTCAAAATTTGCAAAATTTCCAAAATTTCCAAATTGTCAAAATTGTCAAAATTGTCAAAATTGTCAAAATTGTCAAAATTGTCAAAATTGTCAAAATTGTCAAAATTGTCAAAATTGTCAAAATTGTCAAAATTGTCAAAATTGTCAAAATTGTCAAAATTGTCAAAACTGTCAAAATTGTCAAAATTGTCAAAATTGTCAAAATTGTCAAAATTATCAAAATTGTCAAAATTGTTGGTTTTTGAGGTTTTTGAGCACTGATTGGTCGCTTAAAAATGTGAAATAAAAGTTTATCATAAACATAAATCCTCAACAAAATAATAACGAACTCTTTTTCATGCAAGAACAGAAAGAAAAACATGTCTTAATCATTCAATTACGTCATCTCACAAATCCCAAACCGAACAAAAATGTTTTCAATAAGATCCTTTTCAAATGCCAAACAACAATTCCTGCCTCAAGATCGATTCTTTACCTCCTCAGCAGAATACCTCCGATCAGACGGAACATATTCGGAAACCAAGAAGAGAAAAGAGTAAAATATCGGTTGTTTACATCGATTTGGCAGCACCGTCTTTTCATACTCGAGCAGCCTATCAACAATGCTCGGAAAAGTTTAAAATTGATTGATCGTAAATAACTTCTGCTAGAGCTCGGTTCAATTTGAGGTGTGGCGAGGAAGGATTTCCCATTCGGTTACCTGATGATGTTTTTTCGTTGTGTTCCACTGATGAACCTTCAAGATGAATCTCTGCAGCATCCTGATGCTGCGCAAATATCCATCGCATATCGGTTCAGGTACGATTCGACCTGTATGTACCTGAACCTGTGGATTTTTTTCTCACTTCTCCTTTCCTTTCATGAAAACCGTCATAACTAACGAGAGACGCTTCGCCTAGTTCGTAAATGGATCCATTCACGTATATACCTATTTGTGTTTTTATGTTGTTTAGCTCCGGGGGCAGCAGCAGCAGCAAGTGCCATATGCCGCATGTGGGATTCCAGGTTACCTAAAATCAGATCTTTCGACCTGGAAACCGAATCAAGAAAGCAAAAAAAAAAAATGGGGTTGCTCTCATAATCAACGCAACAACCGATGTTACATCACAATCATGGCGCGTTTATGATGGCGTGTCCGGACGATTATTGGGCCCGGGACACAGACCTCATCCAGTTTTTTTCTTCTTCTGTTGTTGTTGTTGTCCAGTTCGAACTCACTCACTGATTTCGTGATTTCGGACGTTCGTCCACGTTCAAAGACCACAAAAGGCATCGAGAGGTTGGTCGGTATAAATGAGTGAAAGTTATTTCGGAGCCGCTGTGGACAGTTGGTCAAAATTGCGGAAATTGTTCGATCAGTTTCTGCTCCGTGTGTAGTGCAAAAACAATTTTGTTTTAAGTTCAAAGTGTAAGAGACAAATCTATGATAATTTTTCACTTCCAAATCATAAGATGGAAATCATAAAGCACTGTTTATCATTTCTTACAGCAGCGCTCCTGGTGGTTCAATTTGGAATCTTTTGACAGCAGTTAGTGCGAATTACTATCATCAAAAGTCAAAAGTATTTAAGTATTTCATTTCATTTCGTTTTATATTTGACATCAAGACATTACTCTTCAAAGAATTTCTTACAATGTGATTGAATAGATAAGATACTTCACAAAGTGAATATTTGACATCAAGACATTACTGTTCAAAGAATTTCTTACAATGTGATTGAATAGATAAGATACTTCACAAAGTGAATAGTAATTACTGTCAGTGTCAAAAATGTCAAATTAGTCAAAGTTGTCAAAATTACCTAAATTCTCAAACTTGTCAAAATTTTCAAAATCGTAAAAAATGACAAAAATGATACAAATTACAAAATGACAAAAATTACAAAAATGACAAAATGACATATATATGACAAACAAATGACACAATGACAACACAAAAATTACACAAAAAAGATGTTAGAATGACACCAAAATGACAAAAAAGTGACACAAACTGACAAAATTATGGCACAATAATGACACAGAAGTTACCTAAAAAATGTTAAAAAAGTCACAAAAACAGTACGTCAATTACACAAAAACTACAGAAATGTCACTAAAACAATACATAAATGACACACAAATTACACAAATAGAGTAAAATGACTCAAAAATCACACTCGAATAACACAGAGATGACAAAAAAAAAACACAAAATGACACAGTTAGCAAATAACTATCATTTGTCGGTGATGGAAATTTTGTATCGTTTCATCAAGTTTCTGAATCATCGGCAGAGACATTATTGGTGATTTCTATTTTCTATGACATCGTTGCTCAAACAATGCATTAGTGAAAAAAATTTTTTTTTTTAAATTACTATTCGATTATCCATTTTTAAGTTCTTCTACTTCAATAGCTTCTCGTGTTAAGTAGAAGCTTTTGAAAATTCATCCTAAAATCTTTCAATTGATGATTAAGGTTTGTATAAAGAATCCTTTTTTAACAAAATAGGAAACTTACTTTCATCGATGGTTGAAATCCTAGAATTTGCCTTAAAAATCTGGTGAAGTTAGCTTAAGATTGCCAAAAGTTCTTCTGCACGTATCCGGACCGGTAAATTTTAAAAATTTTAAAATTAAAATCCGGGCAACAGCCGAAAACATTTGACAAAAATCCAGGAACTATTCAACGAAAATCATGAAAAATTCAAATGTGTAATCATTCTATTTTCATCGAAAAAACAAAGCCAGACTTTAAATCGTATTAAAGGCTCCCAAAAAAAAAACGTTTGTGTTTATTTTAATAAATCTAGCATGAAAAATTTCATTTTTGGGCGACAAACTTTTAAATTATAATGATGCAATTTGAATTTTTTGTTTGATTTTCCAAAAAAATGTAAATTAACCCGGACATAATCAGGATATTTCCAAACCTTTCCCATTTATTTTTTAATTAATATTCGGGCAAGTCCGGGTAATACCGGTTAATTTGGCCAGCTTAATTTTGCTTATTTGATTTGAACTTACAAAAAGTTTTTTTAAAGAAAGTCTCCAATTGCAAATAAAAAAAAATTCTAAAAATAAAGCCAATTTTCAAAAGTAAAAGATTAAATTTTTTGCAGTTTCTGTAAGATAATATACATATTTCTTTATCATCAATCACTTTTCATTAATATCAATTCCTGTGGGTGTTTTTTAAAATTAAATTTTCCATGACACAAACTTGCAAAATGAACTCAAATTCTATTTGATTTTTGTCATTTTCAGCTGAATTGTCCAAACGAACTGACTTTGGTTAAATTTCAAAATCGAGCTTACAATCAGAATTATAAGCCTGCGATCTCTTTCAATTTAAATTCTTTGCCGAAATAGTTCGATCGGAACTGATTTACGAGCTGAAGCTGAATCGGAATTATGAACCTGAATTCATAATTTGAATTTTCAATCTATTTCGGAATTTCAATACGTTTTCAGAAATGGACATAAAAACGGTTCCTGAATTTAGAAATACGAACCAAGAATTTGAATCAGTATCAGAGACCTCAATCCATAATTATAATTGGGATGTATCGGATTTCAATAGGTATTGTTAGCTTGAATTGAACAAATAAAAAAAAATCGAATGATGATTCCATATCGCCAGTTTGAAGCTTTGTTATGTTTGAATTTTGCATAAGAATAAAGTTAACGAACTTCGAATCTTTATATCAAGCAAAAACTCAGAATGATTTTATAGTTTACTAGCAGACCCGGTAAACTTCGTCTTACCATGTTCAATTTGGCGTCCATTTTCTATTTTTCCTAGTTTTCTTTACATTTCCCTTCTTTCCCTTTACTCGAATCGTCCCGCTCAATTCTATCAAAATTAAACCAAAGAATTTAAACTCAACGGGTCTTTTAAAAGCCAATTTTTGTAACTTGTTAAATAAATAACTGTTTGTTGATAATATGTATGTTTCATTTGCTGTATTCCATTCAGTAGATTTATTTCGTTTTGTTATATTGTTTTTTAATATCGGGACAGTTTTTGGAGTATTTGCCGAATATTTTGCCTAACGCATCGCTTTCAGCTCCCAATAAGCTTTGGATGGTGTATTTTTTAGAGCTGAAGAAATGAAACACATAAGAAAAGATTTTTTACTAACCATTTTCAAACAGCTTATTATTCACCATCCTCATGCTTCGAAGCAGTTTGAATTAAAATCCATATTTTCACCAAATCATTTCCAAAAAGTTTCGCCTGATACTTAAGTTATAGACTTTACACATTTCAACTTAAAGTGTTCCCAACAGCACTTGTCATGGCATTAAATCTGATGAATTTGTGTATTGCTAATTCCTTTTTTTTATTCAAGCAAAAAATGCAAATTAATTCCTTTGAACTTTAACCCAATGAATCAAAGAAACGATTGGTTTTGAAAAGAGGAAAACATATATAACCCATTATTTTAAAGATTTTAATTCAAGCAGTTCTGATTTCTAAATTTCTTGAACATTATTGGTGGTGATCTGCGATTTCATTTAGGATTATGTTATATTTTTAAGATTTAATGACATTTAATTGATAAGCAGATTTTTTTTTTAAATTTAATAGATTGAAAATAAATAATCTGTTCAGGCTTCGGTGGTTTCATGAGTTCATTTTATTTCCTGGAAATTATCATATAAACAAAACCTTAATAAAAATTATGTGTCTTTTTAACTTTAAATCTTAATTTTCAAAAATGAAACACCGGTCAAATCCTAACGAATATCACCACAGTTCAAGTTTCATATGCTCTGGAAATCTGGAAAAAGTAATATTTTCAAAAATAAAATCTAAGTTATGTTGACAAAAAGAAATATCGAAGTATATATTTGTTCCATTTATTGGGTCAAGTGAAAACACATAGGTCTTTTTAGATGCGTCAGTGAAAAGACTTTAAAATTAATTTAATACTTGTTCTTGTTTGTCTGTTTTATCAACTTTCATTGCTATATCCTAAGTTTTTCTCAGGAATAAATTAATGCTTGGTACTTCAATTTCACTGAATGCAGTTCAACCAAAAGACCTTGATTTACAAAGACCTTTATAATAATTTTGTATATCAGCTTCAGATTCAACACTCGGGATATCCTTTCTGGCCATTTTGAAGATAAAATTCTTAAATTATAGATGTTTCATAGCTTAATTGCGCGTTTTCACTTATTCTACCTAAGAAATTACAGGAATTAATATTATTTTTAACACTATCAGGTCATATTAAAAGTTCATCATAAAAATCTGCTGCCGCTGGAATATAAATCACAAAAAAACTTTTCAACAAAAAAGTGAATCAAAAGTCTTTTCTATATAGCCAAAATATGTAAAACAAAAACACACTTTTCATGTTAAGTTTGTACTTGAATTGTGTGCAAACAAACAGTAAACGTGTACACAGTTTTGGTGAATGATTTTAAAAAAAAGTTAAGTTTATTTAATCAAATATTTTTTTGGGCCCAACAATTTTTAGATGAAGAAATAATGTATACCTTTTTGTAAAAGTTGATAGTTTGCTTAATTAGTTTGATAGTTGATAGTTAGAAATTCTTCCGGAAAATGCATATCCTTACTTTTTGTTATTAAAAAGTAGATTATTTTATTGATAACTTCAATTTACGTTTGCAAAAATCTATTTTAAGGGGGGGGTAGGGTCTAACACTTTCAAAAAATTGATTTTTTTATTTTTTTTATTTTCTTATTGTAAAACATTTCAAGAATGTTGTGTCAAATTTTCAAAACAATTGAAGCAAAACTGTAGAAGTTATAGGCCTTTATCTCCTCCTATCTAATACTGCAAGAAAGCAAGAGCAGAAACTTCAAACGCTTTTTTCTCGAAAGCACATTTTTAAAGTCCGTGGACATCGTCATTTGAAAACTACTTATCCGATTCTTTTCAAATTTGGAACATATTTTCTACATATAAAATACCAGACCCCAACGTTTTTCTTTTTTGATTTTTTTTACTTTGGGGAGATTTTAGAGGTGAAAAATGGCGGATTTTTAAGTGAAAAATCGTAGTTTTTACTTCAAACAGCCACAAAAATTTCATAAAAATATTTTTTAGTTAAATAAAAACGTTGGGGTCCAGAAAAACATCTATTAAAAATATTTTGCTCTGATTTTTTGACTTCAGATGATTCTGTGCTGAGATACAGTGTCCACCGCAAATCCTGTTTTCTAAACGGCATCCTCGAAAATGCTCCGTCACCGGCTCATTTTTCAATATTTTTCTACGAAAAAATTACTAAATGTTCTTTTAACAATGCTTTGTATAATGCAAAAAATTTGAATACATTTGTTTGAACGATAGCTCTAGAAAAAAATCGTGAAAATGGTGTTTTTTATACCCGTTAGACCCTACCCCCCCCTTAAAGAACAGACTCTTGTTGAGAGGACGAATGGCCAAGTTGGTTAAAATCCTCTATAATTAAACAAATTAGAAGAGAATAGACTCTTGTTCAGTTAATGTGTCTAGCATTCTAGGCGTTTTGGATTATACGAAATTGAATGTAAAGCTTTCCAATTTCATATTTTCAAATGTCCTCAAAGTGTCATAACATTATTTCATATTTATCTTGCATATCGTTGCATATCGCCCCCACGTGCATAAGAAATATAGGTTCTTTGTTGAGAAATAGGCGCCTAATTTTTAAATTTTTCCAGCGATCAATGAACAGTATGCTTTGGTTACTATTATCTTGTAACGACGTTTGCTGGCGACGCCTCGCCCATGCAGACGAAAAACAAACCCCTCGAAGAAAAGAAAATCTCTAAAAATGGATGCCCGACTTTTCATTTTCAGATTTTGGCAAAACAAATATTATATGTTTTATTCGATCAGCAAAATGTCAACCTGATTCACATCTTGGCGTCATTCATAACCATGTGCTGTAGAAATGAGCTAGGAATCAAGAACAAAAAAATCACATCAAGGCTTCATATCGCCACCACTTGCATTGAAAATATGCTTGGTTGAGAAATACGCGCCAAAATATTCTCACTGATCAGTATGCTATGCCATGGTAACTATCTTCTAACGACGTCTGCTTGCGACGCCTCGACCTTGGAGACGAAAAACAAACCGCCCAAAGGAAAAAAAATTCTCAAAAAAATGGAAGCCATGACTTTTATTTCATTCAAAAAACTACAAATTTAACTATTATGGACAACTGATGCGACTTTGTGTTGTTTTTATTCGATATAAACCGATTCGCATGGCTACAGAATATTCTAAAAATAATTTCATTCGAATCGTTTGGGTCATTTCGGAGGAGTAGTACTACAAACACCGTTACAAGAGAATTTTATATAATAGATTGTGTTACCGATCATTCTGCTTCAAAAATCTTATCATACTTTGTATTTCAAGATTTATTGTAGTTGATTTCCTGCTGATAACGAGTTTTAGTGGAGTACATAAAAAAACTCAAAGCTAGAACGTAGAACTGGTCCTTGAAATTATCTTTTGAAATTGGAATTATTAGCGGTTTGAAATTCTCATCTTCTCAAAATGCTCCAACAATCTGAAAACAAGTTTTTTCGCTCTGAGTTAAATATATAAAGGAAATTTGTGAAGGCATCGGAGTTGCAGAATCGGAAAAGTAGAACACAATTTTATTTTTGTTTTACTGAAATCATTATAATCAAATTCGGTCGAGATTATATCTCCATTTAGTTCAGCTTTGAGTCATTCAGAAAACATATCGGGATAGTTTGAATATGGAAACAGAAACGAAATAAAGACTATTTTTTCCTTCAAGCATAGATTTATTTAAATTGAGGTCTTCAAAAGGTGGCAAATAACACCCTATGGATCCAACCAGACTTTTCAAATTTGAGTAACAACCCAAGCAACCAAAATTCCCTTAAAAAGGTTTCATAGAAGCTTAATCAGCACTCGTTTCTGTCTGAAGAGAATGCTAGTCAGCCCAAAATTTAAGCTTCTTTCAAGTTCGTTTAGGTGGCTGTAGAGAATGCTATTCTGATTCTAAAAGAATGTCAAAAAACTTCTACGCGCCGAAAAAAATCTGGTTGACAGATTGCTCTGACAACCAGATGACAGATTGCTAGGTTGCCGGTCAATCATGGTCCATCTCATTGATTTTAATTATATTTTGTTTTGATTACAAAAGCTACTTACGCATAGAAAATTGAACCGCTGCTCTCTAGGTTGCAATGAAACTCACCAGCCTCTCGACCAATCGAGCCAGTTCATTGCCACTGTAATAATTAGTATTTAAACTGAATGTCATTTGAGATGGTTAAATGGGTTGGTCTATAGAGTACCTTATTTCGCTTCAAGGACTTTTAGTACATTTAATGAATAAAAACAAAAATTCTCATCATCAAAAACTTATTCGAATATCTGAACATTGATAAGAAAAAATCGAAAAATTCTTGAATTCCATTTGTAAATATCAGTGTTGATGTAAACGAAACAAATACCATGACAAGAAATTGACTGACATTTTTGACATGTCGCTTAGAATTCCCGCAAAGATTCTTTAAAACACGTAGAACGCTATTCATACGATTTCCCAATAGGATTAACACCTTGATAACTAAAGCTAAAACAAGGCATGATAGAACAAAATTGAATATAAAATCCTGAGTATCTTAACGGTGTGTTAGAAAGTGTTAAGCGAACGTTATCGACCTTCTAGAAAGAAGTTGCATTGAAAGTGCCCAGAAGTTCCGTTATCGATAATTTAACCTTTCAAAGGGCAATGGAAGTTCCTGAGTAACTTTTACTTGACAAGAGTCACCTGAAGCTCCCATAAAACCTTTTTTTCAGCCAAATGTGAACTTAGGAGTTCCATCTTTACGTAAATAGCGACTTTTGGTTGCTTGGGATGGTTTTTCTTGTGTTTTCTATATATTGGATTTGGACCCTCCTTTTCTTTGAAGGAAGGGGCCTTTGTGTACCTAAAATTATCTGAACATGTAAATGTATGCATTTTCACCATATTTGATGAGATTCACTAGTCAATAGATTGAATTATACCGCTTTTTATCGTATTTTACGATTATCTTGTATGTCCCTTGAGTGCCGAATTTCACATTAATCGGTTCAGTAGTTTCTGAGTTCTTGAAGAACAAATGTACTTAAGGGGAAGACGCTTATAATTGTTTCCCGCTAAATTTCATTTCTGGACCACTGCAGTGGATGATAGGTCATTAGACCCGTGTTAGTACGGTAAGTCTCACTAAAGATGCCAAATTGTTGAATGCTCAACTCACTGATAAATACGCAGGGGTCCGTTTTCACCGGCTTGGAACAGGAGTTAATCATCAAATTTTCTTCAAACTGTTCGAAACAATAGTCAGTCTTGTGAAAGAGATTTATACATGCATTACACTAGTCGTGGCACTCCGGCTAATTTCAATCCAACATCCATTGTACATCAGTTTAAGGTTAGTTATGATGTCCTGTCCAACCCCCCAAATTCCCGAAACAGAGTTCAGCCATTTCTATATAAACAAGAAATTCAATGAATCAGAAAACACATCTTACCTCTATGATTCTGTTACAATCCAAACCAAATATTGGTTGTACCACTAATAACATTATAAATATACAAACCGTATTATTTAAATTACATGACATTCTTTGAACCAAAATTTTGACTAAATCAAAGGGTTCATGCTCGATGCCATTCTCTTTTTGCATTAAAAAAATCAAGAAAAATTATTTTTGGAGTTGTACAAATGGCTTTTATTAATGAATCTATTTTGTAGTTATCTAAGCAATCTTTGAAAAAAAAGCGCGCCGATGTGGTCTAGTGGATAGGCTGGCCCGAGTCTGGTTTTGGTATGCCATGCGTACTGGGTTCGATTACCGGTGTCGGCAAGAAAACTTTTGGGTTCGAATCCCATAAGTGGCCGACAGGTAAGATGTGTTTCCTCTTATAACTGACTATATTATAAGAATGTTCAATTAGTTGCAAGCTGGCCGGGTATATACACGGATGCCGGAATACTTGTAAGCAGAGATACCAATGTGCCTAATTTTTCGAGGCTTTGCCTGACAACCTGATAAGCCATTGAATTTGCCTGATTTTTGAAAATATGCCTGATTTTGCCTGATTTTTGCGAATGTGATGAAAAATGGGTAGTAAGGAACTGGATAAGGTTCAATTGCTGAAGTGAAAAAGTGGAAATGTGACTGAATCAAAGCAATCGAAAGATTCCCTTGAATTCTTTTTTAGAAAAGGGAATTAAAGGGAAACTTTCGATTGCTTTGATGCTTTGATTCAGTAGAATGATTCAACCAAGTAGGCTCACAACACAATTTAGAGAGAAAATGAGGAGTGAAGACCAAAAAAAAGGTCATCACTTTTATCAAAGTTTCCGTTACTTTATCGTTGCCTGATTTTGCCTGATTTTTATTTCACCAGTTCCCTGATTTTTGTAAAAAAAAAAGTTGGCAACCCTGCCTGTAAGTAAACTAGCCCACCCACCTGTCGTACTCTGCCTACTTTTCCTCAATATGCATCCACCCGTAGCTGGAGGCACTCTGTCCAAAATATCCCACCACACTGTTAAAATTCTCTATCATTCTGCTGCTAATTTCTGACCAATTCTTCGCTTTATTCTAACAGTGACTCTCAACATTGTTTAAATAAGTGTCCAAATGAATAAAAAAATATATTTCCTCACAACACAAAACTTTTGGGAAAAATATGTCCAAAAATAATAAAAATTGAGTGCATATGCAGAAGAAAAGACAGTTCATTTGTGGCTATTGGTTAAAACGGTTGTGCTTCCAGTTCAGTTTGTGATTGTAATAAAAACAAAGTAAAGGAGAAATTACAAGAGACTCAACCGGCGAATTCAACAATTTGAACCTATATTTGAAAAAAAAAAACAAACTCCCAAAAGTGTGTTTGCAATTGGAATTTTGAAAAATCCAAAGTGCCAGAAGAAAATTCTAAGGTGGTGAAAAGAGCGAAGAGCATTTGAAATAGAAGCTTGACCACATGCTAAATTCTTTGTCCTCCTTTGATGCGGGACAAAGAATTTAGCATGTGGTCAAGCTTCTATTTCAAATGCTCTTCGCTCTTTTCACCACCTTAGAATTTTCTTCTGTTCTTCTATCCGTCTTTCATTTCAACTCTTTAACCCTCACCGATAAAGCCGCAAATTCATTTCATAAAACAAATTCACGGTGATTTCTCCTCTTAAAATAGTAAAAAATAAACAATTTGTATTGACGCAACTAGTTAGGCTTGTCGAGTTTCATAATTACGTATAATATAATAATATCGAATTTTGAAACGAGTTGCATTCTTGTTGACACCGTTTTATCGATTGGATATGCAGGCTTCCTTCTTCTTCTTCTTCATTTTCTTCTTCTTCTTCTTCTTCAACTACTACTACTACCAACAAAGCCAAAACTTTTAAGCGTCCTGAAAAATGAAAGGCTTGCGTTCTTCATTTTTCTTTTCAACGTTATATCTGTTACATTTAAATATGCATTGCAAAGATAACTACTGCCAGACAAACCATGTGTTAAATACCGCAAAAGATATTGGAACCAGGGGAGGAATAATGATTGGAGTTCCCTACCAAATGCTTCATATTCTTTATATACAATAACTTCCTATTAAAACCATACAATGCAAAAGTCAGAAAACGAAAAAATATCGAATCTCACCAAATATGTATTCGTCGGCAGGACATTTTCTTCGCTGATTGGGAACCGTACATCTAAAGTTGTCAGAAGCCAGAGTGATGCTGTTTTGATATCGTAACCTACTGCAACTGATTTTTTTCATCTCACATCCTGTAGTTTTTTTTGCTAAAGGACACTTCGCTACACACTTTGCGGTTATTTTAAACTGGATACGTTACTCGTTCATCCTTGTTTAAACTTTTTCTTCCTCAGTTAGAACGATATTTTCACAGAGCGAATTTTTGACGTCCGCGTGAGTTAACGCCTACTCATTTGGAAAAGCAGGCCATTCTGCAACCAACCTTAATTTTGAAAATCTCTAGTGCGGAGTTGCAGAAATGTTTTGTTTTTCAATTTTCCAAATGAGGTTAGTATTCATAGGGTTTGTCTGGAAGTTTTGTATGAGAAAATGCAAAAGTTTGTTGAAAGATGATTTCTCTCTTACTCCTTTCAAAAGTTTGAGGGACCCTTTAACAGGGAGCTGGTTTATATTGAATTTATAATTAATTATTCTTGTTTTATTGTAGTTGAATAATTTAAAACGGTTCAATTCAACTATTGTCAAGTTGTTTGACATATTTCATCCTACCCCTTCTGTTCAAGAAAACTGAACCCAAAAATCCGGCTCGAAGGACCACGTACCGGTGCCTTTTCATATTTTAAAACTGTTTTCAGTACAAAAAAAACTATGTCTGAGTCCATTCGATCACAATGAATCGTGAAAACTAAACCTAATGCTGAGCAGGTGTGTACTGTGCTGTTGTAAAACAACGCAACACAAAACGGCAAACGTAAGAAGCGATAAATATCACCTTAGACAACAACAAAGCCAGCTAAACCCGAATCGCCCGAAGGGAGTCAAGTTTGCGAATCGAATCGATAAACGCGTTCCTCCATGGTCTAACGTAGAAGTTCGTGTCACCTTGACGAATGGCGGCTCGACGAGGTGATTTTGGCTTCTGGTTATAAGTCACCTGAATTGGGCAAGGTGCAGGTTTACCCCCTCGCTTCCCTTCTACCCATTTTTGCTGCTCCTGGAGCAAATTTGCCTAAGCACTTCGGATTAGTATGTGGTTTTTGCGTACATATCTACCGCTATAGTCGACAATCGTTTAGTCCAAGTTTACTTTAAGGTCACGGCACCTGCTAGTTCGTGACAGGTGGATAATGAATTTAAAAGAGATTGCATAAACCCGATAAAGGCACCTTAGTGGCCTTAATCCGATGACGGGTATCGATTGGGGTTTTTTTTTATAAGAATTTTTGCCATGAACAAAATTACACCCAATTTAAGAATTTTGGAATTTTTTCAATATGAGTTTCTGAACCTTTAGAAATCGATCTTGGATCTTTATTCTGAACTTTCGATTTCATGCCCTTAATTTCTAATTCAGTCTTCTACCCCGATTTCATAAGAGCTCCAAATTTCTTTCATAACGAAGCCTTCAATAGGTCACGAAAATTTTAATGTGCAGCAATATTTTAATACTTCATTCATGCTCATATGTGGGAGGGGGAACTTCAAAAGAAGGAAGCAGCCTGCCCACTTGGCATTTACGCCGGAGTAGCATCAGCGCCCAGATAAAAGCGGAGGTCCGGTCGGGGTGACTGACGGACGACGACGACGACGATGGCCGTGATGAGGTTAGTCTACATTTCTTCACACCGGGTCCGGTGCTTCTGAAAGGGGGCCCTCGATAGCTAGAAAGTCGTGAGCAAGGAAGCATTCAGACATCCAAAGGAGGGCGGTCCGGGCTAATGATCAATATCCCAGCGGCCATCATCGGCATTTGGCCGGAATATCGACCCGCGTGCGCCCGAGCTCTATGATGAGTTATCTCCCATGGGGCTTAGCATGGGGTCTCTCTTGCTTGTTGAGACCCACAATGCGTCGTCGAAGTCGAACGTAACCTTATTTTTTCCATTTTTTTTTTAATTCCTTCCTACTAGTCCATAAGTAGTACGGATTGCTGTACTGCGTGAGCCACCTTTTCGGACCACGTGGTTTCCGAGATTATGCGAGAGGAAATTTTCCATTCAAAAGGCGGTGTGGCAGCCGTAATCTGAACGATTGACCCTTGCTTGTTGTGACTGATGATCATCGTTGATCGACGACGAGGAATCGCCGTGCCCGGGGGCTTCAAATTACGGCGATGGCACTGTGGGTTTTGAGAATCGTTTTTGGTAAAAATTTGGATGCACAATATTTAACGATTTTCTTGAAAACAAAATTCTTCTCTCAACTCTATTTTTTGCTCTATCGACACTGGAATGGATTCAAATGGTGTTTTTTTTATTAATTTAAACAGCATAGAAGATTTTTTTTTAAAGCATTATATTGAAACTTTAAATACTCTTTAACATTGAAATTGTTTATGATTACTCCAGGCGTGAGAGATTTTTTTTTTATTTATGTATATAGACAGATTTTATGCCAAATCGACACGAAGCTGGAATGACCTTCTCAGAATTTAATGAAACTTTGTGAGCATAAAGAGCTTACCTAGTAAAGCAACTTGGCATATTGAGTATTCCCAAAAATTACAATTCCTACAAAAATGTGGTTCATGAGAGAGTTTTGGAAAAAATGTTTAAATCTTTAGAAAAAAAATTGCATTTTTTTTGAAATCCTACACTGAAAAAAATGCAATTAAAAAAACTAAAACTCAATAATAATAAGGCCCACAAGTCGTTCATACATTGCAACTTGTGCATATTTAAGGGAAAAAAGTTTTTCAACAAAAAGTATTTCATGATTTTTTATTAAATCGTGTAATTTATTTTTTCAGTGTAGATTTCCAACCTTTAGTTCAAAAACTACTTCGTTGAGTTGATTGAACTTATTTCGAAGAAATAAGAGCTTCGATTGTAATAATTGATGGTAAAAGCAAGGTCTGTATATATAGGAGGTGTAACGATATGAGAAACTCCCGATTCAGCCATTTTGATTTGGCTACTATGGAGTTCGTGGAGTTTGTTTACCAACAAAGCCCTCAGATAGAACATATTTCCTCACTGAACCTCACCGCATTCTCCTCGCCTACTTGTGATCTAATAACCTTGGGTAAAAGTAAGTGGAAATCCTGCTCTGAGTAAAAAAATGCAAAATGAAAACTTCATCATCATTCATCATTTATCAAATTCTAAGACGGTATTTTTTTGGAAATTGAGTTTTAGTTTTTAAAATGCATTTTTCTAAGGGAACGATTTAAAATAAGGTTGCCAGAATTTTTTCGGCACGTATCCGGGCCGAAATATCCGGGCAATTTTAAACAAGACCTGGCAAAATCCGGGCATTTGATTTCAAAACTGAATACCAATAATCCGGGCAATATCCAGGAAAATTTTGTCAAAACCCAGAAATTATTCAACAAAATCAAGAAAAAGAAATTGAACAACAATTTTTTTTATGAAAACTTATCGAACGATTTTAGATCGTATTTAAGGCTTTCAAAAAACGTTTCATGATTATTTTTACAAAACTAGTTCAAAAAATTTCGTTCTGGAGGCATAAGTATGAAAAATTACATTAAACGTTTGTTTTTTTGTTTGATTAGCCAAAAAAAGTGAAAAAATCCGGGCAAAATCCGGGCATTTTTTTTAACAAATCCGGGCAACCGGGCCGGGCCGGACTGTTCATAAGTTTTGTATTAAATATCCGGGCAAACCCGGATAAAACCGGGCAATCTGGCAACCTTAATTGAAACATATTTTTTGTCGAATTTTTTTCCGAAAATTTATTCATTTTTCTGAAACTTTTCCATGGACCACATTTGTGTAGGAATTGTAGTTTCAGAGCTGAAAATTTTCATAAAAAATTGGCCTGAAATGTTTGTCTCTTTTCAAATGTTAGTCTTGATAATTTTTGGGAAAACTAGGTATGTCAAATGCCTTAACTGCGTGAGAACTATACACACACAAAGTTTCATTCAATTCTAAGAGGGTTATACCTGTTGCGAGACAGCGATGTAGTTTCGATTTATGATTTATTCTTTTGGAACAAATATAAAATTCCTAAAATTAACAAAGGTTAATGCAAGCCAGGTTTGTTTATCGTAAACTTACTGTAGGTGATCGGCCGTCACACAACTTAGTAGAAAATTTCGTATCAGCAAGTAAGTATAGCGATCTATAACGGTTTGAGGTTAGAATTGAATGGGTGAATTCTAGTACACTTTTGTTACCTTACCGTTTACTTTTTATGTCGAAATCTCGTCGTTTGGTCGGTGGTTTGGATTGAGTTTGACGAGATTGTTCTTCACTGTTCGTATTAGCCTTTCCCACGCTCCTCCCATATGAGGTGAGGCCGGGGGGTTGAAGTTCCATTGAGTATGAGGAGAGACAAATTCCTCCATAAGCTTGTTCTGATTCACCGTTTTGAGTAGTGATTTAAGTTCTCGGTCGGCACCTATGAAGTTAGTGCCTCGATCACTGTAGATGCAAACGGGAACTCCTCTTCTTGCCATGATGTTTCGAATTGCTAAAATACATGAATTGGTAGTTAGTGTGTGTACCACCTGAAGGTGTATGGCCCTTATAGTGAGACATGTGGCCAATACCCCCCAACGTTTCTCCTGCTTGCGACCGTTGACTACTATCATAGGTCCAAAGTAGTCGAGACCCATATGTGAAAAAGGGCGCGAAAAGGCAGCAAGTCGACCAACAGGAAGCTCGCTCATCAAAGGGGGCTGAGGTCGTGCTCGAAGGTTCTTACAGGTTTGACAATTTGAACGTATTTTCTTATAAGCTGACCGCAATTTTGGCACATGATAGCGTTGTCGAATTTCATTAATAATCGTTTCGTGGTTCTGATGATTGTATCGATGATGGAAGCTCGCAACTACGAGTTTCGTAATGTGATGGTTACGCGGGAGAATAATCGGATTTTTTGCATCTGGTGGAGCGTACTGACATGACGATATACGGCCTTGCATCCTAAGAACGGAATTTTCATCGAGGAAGGTACATAGTTTGTACAATGGGCTATTTTTAGGAATGCAGCTTTTTTTCTGATGGGATGTTTTGGCACTTAATAACGCAATTTCGTCAGGATAAGCCTCTCTTTGAGCGTATCGGAACAGATACTGCTCTGCCTTACACAAATCAGCAGATTGTAGGGGTCCAGAGAGAATGGGTTGCTTTTGGGCCAGTCTCTGGGCATTATAAATATACCTAAGCGCGTAGGCTGTTTTACGAAGCAGAGTTTGCCACAAGGAAAAGTTTTCGACCGGAATTAGAGCTGGCAGGGGTAGACTATGACTTAGTATGTGGGGTCGCATTTCAATATCTGTAAAGGTCAATGGTTCTTCCGGAAGTGGCCATTCAGATTCTGGAAGCAGCAGGAAATCCGGACCGCAGAACCATCTGCTGGTTTTACTGAGATCTGGAAGGTTCTTCCATTTGGTACCATCGTCTGCCACGTTCAACTTAGATGGGATCCAGTGCCATTCGGATAGTGTAGTTGATTCCAGTATGTCGCTGACTCGGTGTGAAACAAACTGGCTGTACTTACGATGATCCGCAGATAACCAACTTAAGACAGTTCGGGAATCTGTCCAAAAATAGCGTCTGCTGAGCGTTATTGAAATGGATTCTTTTACTGAATTCGCCAGTCTAGCCCCAAGGACACTGGCTTGGAGCTCGGAACGGGGGATTGACAAGAACTTCAACGGAGCCACTCTTGTTTTGGTACTCAGTAACGCGCACTCTGTTATGCCATTATTTTCAAATCTCAAATAAACTGCGGCGGCCATGCCATTCTCACTGGCATCGACGAAGGTGTGCATTTGCACTTCAGTGCTGGAATCCATCGTACAAAGGTTGCGATAACAACGAGGAATCGAAACTGTTGTCACGGCGGGGAATACCTCGAGCCATCTTTTCCACTTCTGATATTCGTTGTCCTGTATAACATCGTCCCAGTCTACAGATGTTCTCCAAATTTCTTGCAAAAGACACTTGAGAAACATCAAAAGATGTCCAATAAGTCCTAATGGATCAAATATTTGCATTAGGAAGCGAAGAACTTCGCGCTTGGTTGGCTTCCTGGTTCCGGAGAGAATGTCCGAATCAATGCTTGGTGACATCTTAAACATAAAGCAATCTGTCGTCGTGTTCCACCACATGCCGAGGACTTTTTCTGGACTATTTTCTCTACCGACGTTCATATCCTTTTCGCTCATCTCGTTTGATTCCGATTGGCCTTCGAGTGCGTCAGCTACATAGCTTGAATTAGACTTAAAGTTTCTTAGTTCAAACCCAGCGTTGCTATGAATTATTTTAACGGCTTTGGCCAAATTGATTGCCTCTTCTTCGGTTTCCGTGCTGATAAGCATATCATCCACGTAATGATTGTGTATTATTGCTGACGTTGCAGCCGGGTGTTTGTGCTTGAATTGTTCTGCATTATGATTCTTTATGAATTGAGCGGTACAGGGAGAAGAGCATGCTCCAAACGTCATAACTTGCATTATATAAGTTAATGGCATATTGGTTTCGTCATTCTTTCCCCAGAAGAACCGTTGGCATTGTTGATCCTCTTTCCGTATGAGTACCTGGTGGTACATCTCACGGATGTCTCCGCAAACGGCTATCTTAGATTTTCTGAATTTCAAAAGCACAGCAAACAGCGACGTCAGTAGGTCGGGACCCTTCAGGAGTAAAGAATTTAGCGAAATTCCATGCGCCTTAGCTGCGGCATCCCATACTAGTCTGGTTTTCCCGGGTTTATTTGGATTGGTTATAGGGAATACAGGTAGATACCAGATTCTGGGGTGATCTTCTACTAATTCTTCAGAAGAAAGCAGACGGGCATACCCTTTCGCGACGTAATCGTTCATCTTTTCTTCAAGTATTTTGGATAGGTGAGAATCTTTTTGCAGTCGCCTTTGCAGGCATTTCCATCGACTAAGTGCCATGGACTTGCTGTCTGGTAAACGAGGATGATCATATTTCCACAACAAGTTCAATTCGTATCGGCCACTTTGAAAGGTGTGGTTTTCCGAGCGTAATAGCTCGTTGATCTTCTCGTGACATTATAACGTTATTTGATTTATTTAGACCTAAGTTGTCAATAGCGAAGAAGTTTTTCATCAGTAAGTTGAGATCTTCATCGTTAGTTTTTTCGCAAGGACACTTCAGGAGTGAGTGTTGGTTCACGTAGAGTGTGGTACTTAGATTGTTAGAGCACTTTCCGTAGACTGTCCATCAGGGCCGTAGGAAGAGCCGACTCATGGGGGGGGGTTTTGGTGACTGATTTTTACCTATGATTTTTATCCCAATCACGAATACAAAAAAAAAATAAAAACGAATTATGTTTGTATCTATATGATTATTAATTTTTAAGTACTCATTGATAGATTTCATATTAAATCGTAACTTTAAAAAAGTGGTCTTTAGCCTTAAAGGAATGCTAAATTTTTATAATGAAACCCTTAGAAACAAAATCGCTTATATATATATGGAATTTGCTTTCAACGATAAATTTTTTAATTTGTCTAAGAATCTGGAAGATCAAAGTTATTTGATTTGAGCATAAAATAAGTTCTTTTAAGGGAAGCTTTCCATTTTTTTAAATATTATTCTATACTCAAATCAAACAAGCCCAATCTTCCAAACTCTTTTGCAAGTTCCAAGTTTCTAACCTTTGATGAAAATAAACAAAAATTTCCCAATAGACGGTAAGAGATAAAAATAATTTCGGATCAATTTGCTTGATGTAAACTTGAACTAAAGTTATGACTTAATTTTGAAATTCTCTTTAAAAAAAAACTGCAATTCCTAAAATAATGCTAAACAATAAACTGAGAAAATAAAGGATTTTGTGCCGGTAAAAATATTTTAGGAGAAGATCAGGTACATAATTCTTTAACAGCAAATATTTTTCATAAAGAATCAATTCCATAATGAAAATTATTTAGATGTTTTTTTTAATATAATTTGGGATATTTTGCATAAAACAAAACATAGAAAATTAACTCAAATTCTACTTCATATTTATGATCTTTTAGAATGATTTTTCTCGGTGATCTTTAGTAAAAAGTAAAAGATAAAGGAAGGAAAAGGATCATTAGAAAGTGCGGAGATCAAAATATAAAAAACTTTATATTTGTTATTTTATGATGATTGAAAAACTCATTCACAAGCTTAATCTTTTTCTGAATTTTAAACCTGAATTCTGAACCTGAATTCAAAAATTGAACTTTTAATCTGTTTCCGAATTTCTATAAGATTTCTGAAATTTAAAAAAGACGTTTTCCGAATCTTAATTCCAGATCAAATTTTTATGAGCCAAGTTTGAGAGCCCTCATTTATGAATCTTTAATATAAACTCTATAGTGCTGGTTTAATTTTAATTCATTATTTCAATTATTTATTTTTAATCTGTTTAGTGCATCTGAAGAAGGATGTGAATTTCAAATGATGAATCTGAGTCTAAGTTTTCAATTTTGGATCGCCACTCAAGAGCTAGAAATGTTTATATTTTGTGTTAGAATAAAGGCATCGTGTTTTCATGTTCGGAAAACTATTATCAAAACATTGAAAATGCATACAATTTTCTAAAAACAAGATTAAAATTTGATGTGAAATGCAAAACCGAATTTTAACCAGGATTACAAAACAGCTTTTCATTCCTAATTTCTTATGATTATTCGAACTGAAAATCCAAAATCCTTAACTTGCTATAGAATCAGAAATACGAAAATAAGTAGAAATACAATATTGGTTATCGGAATATAGAACCAGAACCTCCAAAATGGGTTTAATTTAAAATTTAATATTCAGACCTGAATTTCTATGATAAGGTTCTCAGATTGCCCGGTTTTAACTGGGTTGGCCTAGATAATTGATATAAAATTTGGGAAAAGTCCGGTTCGACCCGGTTGCCCAGATTTCATTGGAAAAGCCCGGATTTTGCCAGGATTTATTGTTATTCTCATTCTTAAATCAAAGTAAAAAAAAGTGTTTTAATTTGTTTATTTATGCGTCCAAAATTTTTGGAGCAAGTTTAAAAACAGATTCATGAAAGGTTTTTTCAAGTTTTTTTTTCTTGATTTTCGATAAGTAATTCCAAGATTTTAACCAAAATTGCCCGGATATTGCTCGGATTTTGGTCGACAGTTTGGAAATCCAATACCCGGAGTTTCCAAAGTTTTTATATTAAACAGTCCGGATTTGTCTGGCCCGGATACGTGATGAAAAAATTCTGGCAATCTTATTCTATGAACATGAGGAAATTTTGAAAAACTGTAGCTGAATTTTGAACATAGGATGGGTTTTTGAGGTTTTGGCATTAGGTTTTAGTCTAGATTGTTACTCTTGAAGAACTTAGCGCTATTATGATAATTTGATTATTTTTTTATAATTTTTAGTGTAGAGTATAATATCTCGCTTGCTTTTTTAGACCCTCATGGGGGGGGTTTAACCCCCAAAACCCCCCCCGTTCCTACGGCCATGCTGTCCATCCTAGACACGATTTAACTGCGATCGGCTCATCTAAATTGCCTTCACGACTTTTGAACGGATGTCCAAGTTTAGCGTGTTCTAGACCTATGATAATCCTTGGACATGCATTCTCGTAGGATTGAATGGGAATATTTTGAAGATGCTTGAATTTTTTCCTCATTTCCATCATATCCAAAGTTTGAGGCCTAATTTGCAAAGATTCGACGGTTCTGATATTTGCTAATCGATATCGTTTCGACTGTTCATCAGTTCCGGAGATGTCCAGACTGATTCTCCGCGACGCGGATTCGGTTCGGTGAGTCCCGCTGGTCCATCTTAGGCAAAGGCTCTGAGTGGGTCCATCTAGGTCTAATTCTTTAGCTATCTGGTCTTCCATCAATGTAAGCTCGGACCCGTCATCGATAAATGCGAAGGTGTTCAACGATTTTTTCGGGCCGTATAGAATGACGGGTATTATTCTAAATAGTACACCACTGCCAAGTCTTTGGTTGACATTGCAGCTATGTTCTACAACCGTATTCGTAGAAGAATCCCTGGGAGGGATATCTGGCTTATGCAACATATTGTGGTGCAAGCGAGTGCATCCATTATGTCCACATTGTTTTTGTTGTCTACATGATCCATTGTGTTTTTTGAGGCATTTACTACACAGCCTTTTCTCCTTAACTATTTTCCACTTAGAATCATGGTCTAGTGCGAGAAATGTTGGACATTTTGTAACCGTAATACAACTTCCGGAGCAGGAGACACAAAGCTTTTCTCTGGGCTGGTTTGCTTCTTGATGAGTAAAAGCTGTGAACTTCTCAGCGTCTGGTGAACATTCATCCTCGCTATTTTCCTCGTGGTGATACAGAAAACCTTCCTTTTTCTCCCGTCGAGTTTTGGGGATCGAGGCTGTTACCATAACTGCACTCGCATCTTCTGCTAAGCCGTGCAACCAATTGCTAAAATCCAGCAGCGTTGGACTCGCTACTGTTCTAGAATGATTAGCCCACTGAAGTTTCAATACGGAAGGGAGCTTTTGAATCATTTCGATTCGTAAAGATGCATTATAAACGAAATCGGGAACACCGCAGGCTTCAATGTTGGCGCATAAGTTCTCCACCGTCAAAGCAAAATTTACGATGGTTTCTAATCGGTCAATGTTTGGAGGAGTCAGTGTCCTAATCCTAGCGATCATCGCATGTATAATGGTTTCTGGTCTTCCGAATATCATTTTTAATGTTGATATCACGCCTGTAACATTATTTTCATGCAGCAACCTACTCCGTACAGCCTCCAGGGCTTTCCCTCTAAGACATTTGCGCAGCCTTAGCATGTTCTCCTCGTTAGTGAACCCGCACATCCGAGTGGACGAGTGATAGGTGGATAAAAACAATGGCCAGTCTTCGGGACTACCGTCGAAATCAGGTAGCTCTTTGTTAATAGCTTGTCGAGCGGCTATTTGACTTCTGTTGAGAAAGCATACTTCGTTGGGATCATAGTTGGAAATTCGTTGGATGTCTGATGTTGCTAACGGAGTTGAGCGTTGTTCTGGATTGAAATCACCGGGTAGCCTTCTATGCGATCCTCGCACGGGAGCAAAGTTGCTCTGCTGCCGACTACTTTTCGCTGCTATACCTTCAAATTTCGCAGTTGGGTGTTTTTCAATGAGGGGAGGGCGCATTGTGTCTTCTTCAAAACAATCGTCTTGTTCTACTGATCCCGACTCACCTTTTCCCGCAATATTGGTTTTTCTCATCCATTGCTCGATGTTTGACATTTTGTCAATGGAGCAGGCATCGTTGAACTCACTTCCTTCCGTTTCTGGTTCCTCTAGAATGGCATACTTTTGTTCGATGTACTTTTGCTGCAGTTCGGTTAGCTCTTTAAGCTTTTGCAATCGTAGTTCCTTCGTCCGCCTGGAGTCACTTCGAGAGCTGGTCTGACTCACAGACACTCGAGCCACGGAGTTAGTCTCATGTCGCTCGTTGTTCTTGTTGCCTTTGCGATCACTTTGCGTAGTAGCTACTCGTTGCTCTGAATCGATTCCGTGGTGAAGGTTCCCGATGGATTGTTTCCTGTTCGAAGGGGTAGTAGGTTCCGTTTGAATTGTCGTAGTGTCACATGTTGAACATATCCAAGTGCTCCGATCGGCGACGTTGCTGGTAACTCCAACACAAGAGAAATGATGCCACACTTCGCACTTGTCGCACAAAACCATCTTGCTAGAATCCCGTTCGTTACATGTTCCACAGTGGTGGTCTGTACGTTTTCGAACAGTTCGAAGTGGGTTCCGTTTAGAAGTTCTACTTGTAGTTGACTTTGGACAAACGACTTTCTTGGGCCTAGTGCCGAGTTTCTTTTGTCCTGAAGCGCTAACGTTAGGGGCTATGGATGTTGCGGGCAAATTTTCTGCTACGATGTTATCTGTGGCTTGTTCGGGACCTATCCACTCTACTCTTCCAAAGGTGACACCCGGCAAAGCCGTATCCTTTTCGTTTTGTTTGCCTTCTTGCGATCCGGTACTCGCCATTACAGAATTTTATATGATGTTGCGAGACAGCGATGTAGTTTCGATTTATGATTTATTCTTTTGGAACAAATATAAAATTCCTAAAATTAACAAAGGTTAATGCAAGCCAGGTTTGTTTATCGTAAACTTACTGTAGGTGATCGGCCGTCACACAACTTAGTAGAAAATTTCGTATCAGCAAGTAAGTATAGCGATCTATAACGGTTTGAGGTTAGAATTGAATGGGTGAATTCTAGTACACTTTTGTTACCTTACCGTTTACTTTTTATGTCAGAAATGCCTGATTGCTCGATCACTAACTTTGTGCTGAGTTACTGCGAGTATACTAATAGTAAAATTGAAAGTTAGTTTCCCGTTTGGGTGATAATAAGATATTCTTACCGATCAATGCTTTTGTATGTTGCAGAAGGCAACCAACGTGGAGCCTTGAGATCGCTTAGGTGATTTTGAACGTCTAATGAAGCCTCTAACCACCTACATAGTTCAAACTCTAATATTAGAACGAATTATTTTGAGCTCTTACTCCCACAACTGATGACGTACAAGTTCAAACTGCAGGTGCTAAAGTTTTTCCCATGCTTTTTGGGTGCGCTAACTATAAGGTGAAGTTTTCGACAAGTTTTGTGGAACATTTCAAAATTGTTTCTGTCTATGAAGTCAGTGGATTGTTAAAGTTTTATCATCAATTTTCGAGGAGTCGATATTTCCCTGCTCAAATATAAAAGCATTATCACTCCAACCTCCAGAGGTCGCGTAGCTATTCAAATTTCGGATATGGAAATGTAGTCTAGTCTTGCACGATTTTTTTTTTCCTATGGTACCGCCATGAAGGTTGCGGCAAAGTTCCATTTAATGGCTCGGCACCGAAAGTAAATATCAAACACCCGCCTCATTCGGAAACTGATAGTGGGTAAACTCAATGATACGTATAGAGTTGAACGTAGGTACGTTGTGGAAGTTAAAGTTAATAAAGTTTTGTTTGCTGTTGGAATTAGCAGTTTAGTTTTGGGTCGGGTGAGGTTCTCGACTGTAATGCCGTAATTGAGTGCCCAAATAGACCATTCATTCGAGGCGGTGGATATCGAAAGTTTTATGGAAACTGCACCGGATAAACTTCCCCTGGCAAAGGATTTTTGTTGTTGATTATCCAACAATCACAATTACTGGGCACAGGGACTGAAATGTTTTCTGTTTGAATTCCGTTTTTGACTCCGACATATCAGGTTGAAAGGTAAAACTTATGTTAGAAACTAAGCAATTCTTTTTTTAGATTATCGATATTACAAATGAACACAAAATCCCCTGAACAAAAAAATATTACAAATGTCTGTTCAACGAAGTTCTTGAACGTTTGAACTTCAAAAAAGCCAGCCCTCAAAACATGTCATAACTACAAATTTAAAACTGTGATTAAATTGTGTTAAACATAATTTTCAAATCAAAACTTTGTAAAGTTGTATGGTGTTAAAATTAAGATTTGACTCTCTATACTAATTGGTAAGTAAATTTGTGGTAAGAATATCTCGACTATCTCACATAGCGATAAATCATGATTTTGGATCATGTAATGTAAGGTTAACATCAACTGATTTTCAAAAATTTACAAATACTTAACACTAGCTTGTTGAACAACACTTACATGTGCTTACATCATTGTCGAACACTCTTGAAAAAAAAAAAAATTCAAAACTCTTGAATTTCTTTCATCAAATTCTAATTTTTATTTCTGTTTTTCCTTTTCAGGTAAGCGTTCGTCAAATGAGCACCTCATATAACTATCAAAGGTATACGTACAGTTTATTTCTTTAAGAAACGTTGAGCAAAAGTTTACATTATTAAAAATTCCGAAGATGAACTACAGTGACAAACGAGTGTAGGAATGGTGTGTATCCGGGCGATTTGAGAATTTTTAAATGCTATATATTTTCAAACTAATTAGGACTTTAAAATCTGAGTCCCGAATAAACGGAAAATTTTGTTATTATCTGCTATCTTACTTATATTTTGAATACAGCAGTACAGTAAAAGATGTCCTAGTCAGAATCGGGCCAAAAAAAATATCAAACGGTTTTGGTTCCGTGTGGGCCCAATAAAAATTGTGCAAAAAGTGTTTTTTTTTGTACCAAAAATCAAACAGCCTCACTGTTGCACTGAGCTCAAATTTGCTAAGCTGTATCTTACTGCTGCTTAATTCAGAGGACCACTTTGCCGAAGACCGTGAACCTGTAAGATTTGTCAATCAAAAGTTAAGACGATTTTAAAATTGAATGATTTTATTTGATTTGGCACCCCTGCACTGCATGTTGGGTAGAAGCCATTATACGTTGGAAGCTAGCTGGCGGGTTTCTCCCCCATATATACACGGAAAATAAAAAAAGGTGAAATTTACCTTTTCTAGGTTAATTTCACCTAGAAAAAAGGTAAATTTTACCTTTTTCAATTCACCTACCAAAAAGGTAAATTTAACCTTTTTCGCATTCACCGAGTAAATAACACCGTTTTCCCATTCACTGATATAAAAGGTAAATGCTAGTTGGTTTGATTGGTTTCTTCAAAAAAAAAAAAAAACAAAACAAAATTCATTCAAAAATTTATATTTATTTGAAATCAATAGGGATATTTACTTAATATTTATTTTTGAAATGTATCACCGTATTTGAAAAAAAAATTGAGGTAAGTCCTTTTTTGCCAGGCTCGTGGCAATTCGGCTTCGCGTTCTTCCGCGCCATAATGGCCACTGAATCCTCCTGTACTGCGTTAACACTTTCATGCCCTTCTCCGTTCGACTAATCCGGTCAGGAGAGACTTTTCCGGAATGATATCTGGAGGATGACGTGGAATACACTTCGAAGCTGGGCCAATCTGAAACAAAATCAAAGTATTATGACGAGAATCAGCACAACTACATGAATGATATCTAAGAAAATACTTACTGTTTCGATTTTCTCATATTGGGCACCGTTTTGTTTAGATCAATCCAGGTCAACTTCACCTCACTACGAGGTAAGTTTTACCTTATTAGGATTTACCTTTTTTTCTAGATGAATTATACTTTTTTATTCAGCTCAATTCAGGTGAACTTCACCTCGATACGTGGTTAGATTTACCTTTTTTGGATTCACCTTTTTTTCTCGGTGTTTTATACCTTTTTTCCAAATTCGATTCAGGTGTGCGGTGCTGTGAGGTGAGTTTTACCTCGAAGAGGTAGAAGTTAACCTTTTGGCTCTCACGAGCGTTCACCTAGCAATCTCGGTAAATTTTACCTTTTTATTATTTTCCATTTAGAAGTGTTTTCGTGTCCTTAGTTGGTTCGATTGTTGTGAAAGATGGTACATTGGGAAATTAGGGCCGGAAATTGTTTCTGATAAGTTACAAACCCCTCTCACCTCGGAAATGGGAGGTTCCAATATAACATGCAGCTCCATTTGATTTTTTTTTTGGCCCGATTCTGACCAGTCTCAATTGTCCATTCTACTGTATACCGGACGCTTACATCCTGAAACAAATTACTTTATTATAGTTAGAAAGTAAAATTCCTGAATCAGAACTGTGGAATCCCGGACGGCACATTCTAGGGTTCGTCTCGAGGCTGACTCACAACTGACTATATCGATAACTAGATACTTTAGAAGTCAGTTGTGCTAGCGATTGCTCTCGCTAATGTTGTGTCCTTGCCAAGGATGCCAAGGACACCTTTATAAAAACTTCAGCATATTATTTTTGGACTAAAATCATAATTGCAACTTAAAAATGAGATTGCTTGGATGTAAATCTGAAATTTAGAATCAAATTTCTGACATAAAAAGAATCATGTAAGGTTTTTCTTGCTGATTCCTCATTAAATTACTACATCTTATTCAATTTAACCTCCGTTAATTGAGATTTGAGTTGTACATTTCATTACCGATCTGCGTTTTGCGTGCAATCAGTCTTAAATTTATGATTTTCAATTTAAAAAAAAATATGATTCAGAATAAAACATGAAATTGAATTCACTGTGATCTCAGATATCATTAACATTTTTCTGCTATATCTATCAATTAATTTTATTATGAGATTGTTTTTGAAATTCATGTTGAGGATTAATTTTGAATTTCTTTTTTGAATTAGAAGATTTTTTCACGTGTAATCAATGTTTCCCAAACATCGAAGGATTTTTTTCAGTGTTGAACCGCTTCGCAATTCGCGTTTCCTGTGGCTGCACTTCAAAAATGAACTTGTGAAATTCATCCGGTGAATGAACATTTCCCTTCGCTCTCACTGTGTTCGTACCCTTTCTTTTGTTTGGTTCCGACACTTGGAAGATGTTTGATAGATGTCTGGTCAACAAGAAATGTCGTCAGTGATGTCGTCGTCGCTGATGTTGACAAAAACTTCGGTTTGGGGATTCAGCGAGTCCGGTGCGGATCCTCCGACGCATATTTAGGGCCAAAAAAAAAGGATCTCCACTGTTACCACGGTAGTTCTCACTTCCTGCCAGCTAAGGTTCTCGTCAACTGTGCGGATTTCAGCGGCTAGACTACGCCGCCACGAGCTTCTCAGCCAACCTCTTCTTCGATGCTCATTTGGATTGCACTCAAGCGCTTCTCTGAAATCTCGTTTTCATCTCTTCGCAGCGTGTGCACATTCCATCTCCACTTACGCTCCCGAATCTCGATCTCCAGCGCCTTTTGATGACACCGGCGATGAAATTTGAGATGCAGTTGCCAGGACACCAAGCGCAGATAATATTCCGCAGGCAACGAATTAAAAATACTTCCAGTTTCCACGTCGTCACCGCATACGTGCAAAATATTTTTCACCCGTTTGAGTCGAGGATTCGGATTTTCGTCGTAGTGAGATCTGGAACTCGCAAGCGCAAATCGACTTTTCTTGATACCACCATTAGGTGTTATCTGGCTACCAAGATACCGGAAACACTCCACTTTCTCAACTTGTTGTCCAGCTACCACGAAATAGGAAGAATTTGTCTTTCCGACATTGACTTTGAGACTTTGAGCAACATGAATATTTAAGATTTGTTTTACAAACAATGAAAATAAATGCGTGTATGAATTAAAAGGAATCACTCGATTGCTTTGATTCAGTAGAATTATTCAAGCAAGTAGGCTCACAACACATATTTGAGCATATATCATAATTTTTCACAGATTTCTTTCAATGGTGTCAATTTTTAACGGTGTCTGGCAACATTCTACTAGCAAATCAGAATGCAACCTTCGAGCTGTGCGCAAAAAAAAACGAAAGAATCATCATAATCGTTCCCCAGGCAACCCTCGTTATCGAAATCTCCGAAATAATAATCAAAAAGAGGTGATCCCAAATCCCAATTCCGAAGGGCGTTTTTGTTGACCATCCCAGGGTTAGGTTAGGGTGCGCCGCCGCAGTGGTTTTTCCACTCGATTAGGGAGACAACGTCAGTCCGACCGGGTTTCAAAAATCCGTAGCCGAAGGGATCAAACCGTAAGCGACGAGACTGGCCAGGGGCAGTCAGATTATACATAGTTAGGTTCCTACAACGCCTCGGAGGGATGATAAATTCTTGCGCGTCGATTCAGAACCACATTTGATCCTCTCTTGGTTTTCTGCTTTTCGTCCCTTGCGTCTGATGCAAGTTATGCACCATGGAAAAATGATACCCCCTGCCGGGAGTTTCGGAACGATGTGCATCGGACGGCAGAGTTGAGGGTTCTTCCTCAAGGGATTAATAACCCAGATCAGAGGAAAGCATCATCGAGTTATGCACCCCCGAAAGACCTTGACGATGTCGTCTTCGTCGCATATTTCTGTTGAGTATTTGCTTTTTGGCGAGATACCTTCGATTCCAGGAAGTTCACCCGGGTGCAACTATTTATGTGAGGCAATCTGATTTCAAGAACGCTTTCCACGTTCCTCAGATGAAGAAACATGAAGAACCCAAAGAACTCCCGCTAAATCACAATTTATCACTTTCGCTTCGGAGATGCCGAGCAAACAAATTGTTATCGAGCCGATTTTGTTTACCAGCATCATCTTCATTCGTCTTCTTTCTCCGAAAGTTGCCAAGAATCGCACGGCCCAAGACGATTTAGAGAGGCCGTTAATGGGCTTAAGTTCTTCGTTCGTGGCTTGTGCTGCCGCCAGAAGTTCTGTATCAAAGTTGTTAATTTCACTTTTGTTCTCTCTGGACGTTGATCCACTCCTAATGATCAGCAAAGCCAAGCGCCTCAAAAACCTGTTGTTGCGTTAGAACAGCCATAACTTTTATTGATTTTTTATTCTTTGTCTATTCTTTGAGAAGCTCCGAGACAAAACAATTTTTCGGTTGTTGTTTCGGTTGTTTTCTTCTTTAAAGTCTATGAGAAATTCTCCAGCGGGAACTTCTAAGAGTTCCCAAGAGGTTGTGGAAGCTGGATGCCATAAAATGTTTTATCGCGTTCGTCGACCACATTTGGTTTGCAGGGAGAGCTTTTGAACCAATTTTTAAGACGATAATGGAATTCACACACAGTTGTGACGGCTAATGGAATTATATTTAGGCTTGCGAAAACATTTTCCCGGAGATGGTCTCATCCAATTCAGTCCAGGGCAGATGAACTTCAATCATCCCAGGTTTATGTTTTGATTTCTGGACCATGGGAATGGGTTTAAAGACGGTTAGAAAGCCGCTTTCGTTATGATTGAGAGTAATTTGAAATAGAAATATCACTTAGATTTAGTGTACAGGGTTTCAAAATCATAAATCAATGCACGGAGACAAGTTCGAATAGTTTTCTCATAAAAGTACATAAATAATCCAAAACAACAGGAATTTTTGTCGGAAAGCAAGAAAGTCAGAGGATCAGAAAATTAAGAAATCAGAGCTGAAAGCCAACAAATTTGGAAGTTTTCAAATCGTGAATTCGAAATCTCAAAACATAAAAAAAGTCAAAAATAGTCAAAAACGTCAAAAACGTCAAAAACGTCAAAAACGTCAAAAACGTCAAAAACGTCAAAAAGTCAAAAAGTCAAAAAGTCAAAAAGTCAAAAAGTCAAAAACGTCAAAAACGTCAAAAACGTCAAAAACGTCAAAAACGTCAAAAACGTCAAAAACGTCAAAAACGTCAAAAACGTCAAAAACGTCAAAAACGTCAAAAACGTCAAAAACGTCAAAAACGTCAAAAACGTCAAAAACGTCAAAAACGTCAAAAAGTCAAAAAGTCAAAAAGTCAAAAAGTCAAAAAGTCAAAAAGTCAAAAAGTCAAAAAGTCAAAAAGTCAAAAATTCAAAAAGTCAAAAAGTCTCAAAGTTAAAAAGTCAAAAAGTCAAAAAGTCAAAAAGTCAAAAAGTCAAAAAGTCAAAAAGTCAAAAAGTCAAAAAGTCAAAAAGTCAAAAAGTCAAAAAGTCAAAAAGTCAAAAAGTCAAAAAGTCAAAAAGTCAAAAAGTCAAAAAGTCAAAAAGTCAAAAAGTCAAAAAGTCAAAAAGTCAAAAAGTCAAAAAGTCAAAAAGTCAAAAAGTCAAAAAGTTAAAAAGTCAAAAAGTCAAAAAGTCAAAAAGTCAAAAAGTCAAAAAGTCAAAAAGTCAAAAAGTCAAAAAGTCAAAAAGTCAAAAAGTCAAAAAGTCAAAAAGTCAAAAAGTCAAAAAGTCAAAAAGTCAAAAAGTCAAAAAGTCAAAAAGTCAAAAAGTCAAAAAGTCAAAAAGTCAAAAAGTCAAAAAGTCAAAAAGTCAAAAAGTCAAAAAGTCAAAAAGTCAAAAAGTCAAAAAGTCAAAAAGTCAAAAAGTCAAAAAGTCAAAAAGTCAAAAAGTCAAAAAGTCAAAAAGTCAAAAAGTCAAAAAGTCAAAAAGTCAAAAAGTCAAAAAGTCAAAAAGTCAAAAAGTCAAAAAGTCAAAAAGTCAAAAAGTCAAAAAGTCAAAAAGTCAAAAAGTCAAAAAGTCAAAAAGTCAAAAAGTCAAAAAGTCAAAAAGTCAAAAAGTCAAAAAGTCAAAAAGTCAAAAAGTCAAAAAGTCAAAAAGTCAAAAAGTCAAAAAGTCAAAAAGTCAAAAAGTCAAAAAGTCAAAAAGTCAAAAAGTCAAAAAGTCAAAAAGTCAAAAAGTCAAAAAGTCAAAAAGTCAAAAAGTCAAAAAGTCAAAAAGTCAAAAAGTCAAAAAGTCAAAAAGTCAAAAAGTCAAAAAGTCAAAAAGTCAAAAAGTCAAAAAGTCAAAAAGTCAAAAAGTCAAAAAGTCAAAAAGTCAAAAAGTCAAAAAGTCAAAAAGTCAAAAAGTCAAAAAGTCAAAAAGTCAAAAAGTCAAAAAGTCAAAAAGTCAAAAAGTCAAAAAGTCAAAAAGTCAAAAAGTCAAAAAGTCAAAAAGTCAAAAAGTCAAAAAGTCAAAAAGTCAAAAAGTCAAAAAGTCAAAAAGTCAAAAAGTCAAAAAGTCAAAAAGTCAAAAAGTCAAAAAGTCAAAAAGTCAAAAAGTCAAAAAGTCAAAAAGTCAAAAAGTCAAAAAGTCAAAAAGTCAAAAAGTCAAAAAGTCAAAAAGTCAAAAAGTCAAAAAGTCAAAAAGTCAAAAAGTCAAAAAGTCAAAAAGTCAAAAAGTCAAAAAGTCAAAAAGTCAAAAAGTTAAAAAGTCAAAAAGTCAAAAAGTCAAAAAGTCAAAAAGTCAAAAAGTCAAAAAGTCAAAAAGTCAAAAAGTCAAAAAGTCAAAATGTCAGAATGTCAAAATGTCAAAAAGTCAAAAGGTCAAAAACGTCAAAAACGTCAAAAACGTCGAAAACGTCAAAAATGTCAAAAACGTCAAAAACGTCAAAAACGTCAAAAACTTATAGAGTTTAAAAAGCCAAAAAAATTAAAACAATTCAAAAAAGAAAAACAAAACTCAATAAAGTAAAAAAAAAACTTAAAAAACTTAAAAAAGTCAAAACAGTAAAAAAAATTCCATAAAAAGAAAAAATAGACAAAAAATTCAAAACAATAAAAAAAGTTCAAGAAGTAAAAACAGTATAAAAAGTCAAAAAAAAGTCAAAAATGTCAAAAATATCAAGAAAGTCGTAAATGTCAAGAAAGTGAAAAATGTCAAAAAAGTCTAAAAACCAAAAGAGTCAGAAAAGTTAAAAAAAAGAAAAAAACGTCTTAAATGGTAAAAAATCAAAAAGGTGAAAAAAGTCAAAGAAGTCATAAATGACAGAAATGCCAAAAAATTAAAAAAAAGTCAGAAAAGTAATAATAAGTCAAAAAATCAAAAAAGTCAAAAATGTCAAAAAAGTTAAAAAAGTCAAAAAAGTCAAGAAAGTTTAAAACGTCAAAAAAGTCAAAAAAGTCGAAAAAGTAAAAAAAGTAAAAAAAAGTCATAAAGTAAAAAAAGTCAAAAAAGTAGAAAAAGTCAAAAAACTCAAAAGAGTCGACAAGTCAAAAAAGTCAACAAAAACAGAAAAGTAAAAAAGTCAAAAAGTCAAAAAAGTCAAAAATGTTAAAAAAGTAAAAAAAGACAAAAAATTCAAAAAGTCATAAAAGTCAAAAATGTCAGAAAAGTTAAAAAAGTTAAAAAATTCAAAAAAGTAAAAAAATAGTCAGAAAAGTAAGAAATGTCAGATCAGTCAGAAAAGTTAAAAAAATCAAAAAAGGCAAAAAAGTAAAAAAAGTAAAAAAAGTAAAAAAAGTAAAAAAAGTTAAAAAAGTTAAAAAAGTCAAAAAAGTCAAAAAAGTCAAAAAAGTCAAAAAAGTCAAAAAAAGGCAAAAAAAAGTCAAAAAAGTAAAAAAAGTAAAAAAAGGCAACAAAAATCACAAAAGTAAAAAAAGCAAAAAAACTTTAAAAATCAAAAAAGTCAAAAACGTCAAAAACGCCAATAACGTAAAAAACGACAAAAACGTCAAAAACGCCAAAACGTTAAAAACGTTAAAAACGTCAAAAACGTTAAAAACTTTAAAAATGTATACAACTTTAAAAACGTAAAAAACCTAAAAATTGGAAAAAACGTTAAAACACAAAAACGTTAAAATCATAAAAAACGTTAAAACGTGTAAAAACGTAAAAAACGAAACAACGTGAAAACTTTAAAGTGTAAAAAAAGTAATAACCTTAAAAACGTAAAAAATATATAAAAAAAAACGTAAAATTGTAATTAAAGGTAAAAATGTGAAAAACTTCAAAACGTAAAAACGTTAAAACATCAAAAACGTAAAAAAAAAGTATTACAAGTAAAAATCGTCAAAACTGATAAAAACGTCAAAAAGTCAAAAACGCCCAAAATGTTGAAAAGGTCAAAAACGTCAAATAGTCAAGAGTCAGAAACATAGTCAAAAAGAGTCAAAAAGAGTCCAAAGCGATTAAAAAAGTTAAAAAAGAGTCAAAAAGAGTCAAAACAGTTAAAAAGAGTCAAAAAGAGTCAAAAAGAGTCAAAAAATGTCAAAAAGAGTCAAAAAGAGTCAAAAAGAGTCAAAAAGAGTCAAAAAGAGTCAAAAAGAGTCAAAAAGAGTCAAAAAGAGTCAAAAAGAGTCAAAAAGAGTCAAAATGAGTCAAAATGGGTAAAAAAATAGAAAAAAAATCAAAAAAAGGAAAAATAGGCAAAAAGAGTTAGCAATCCAAAATAGTCTAAAAAATTAAAAATAGGCAGAAAGAGTCAAAAAGGATCAAAAAGAATCGAAGAAAGTAAAAGAGTAAAAAAAAGTCAAGAACAGTAACAAAAACAAAAAGAAAAAAGTCAAGAAGAGTCATAAAGTGTCAAACGAAGCTAAAACGAGTCAAAAAAGTTTTTAAAAAAAGTTAAAAGAGCAATAAAAATCTGAAAAAAGTCAAAAAGAGTTTAAAATAGCCAAAAGACTCAAAAGAAGTCAAAAATAGTCAATAAGGGTAAAAAAGAGTCAAAATGAATCAATAAGAATCAAAGAAAGTCAAAAAGAGTCAAAAAAAGTGAAAACGAGTGAAAAACAGTCAAAAAGTGTCGAATAGAGTAAAAAAAGAGTCAAAAAGAAACAAAAAGAATCAAAAAGAGTCAATAGAAGTCCAAATCGAGTTGAAAAAAAAGAGTCAAAAAGAGTCTCGTAGAGTCTGAAAGGGTTTTAATGGGTTTGAAAGAGTTCTAAAGAGTCTGGAAGGTTCGGAAAGAATTTGAAAAAGTCTGAAAGAGTCTGAATGTGTTTGAAGACGTCAAAAAGATTCTGAAAAAGTTTGAAAAAGTTCTAAAGGGTCAAGAAGGGTCTGAAAAAGTTTGAAAAAGTTCTAAAGAGTCAAAAAGAGTCTGAAAAAGTTTGAAAAAGTTCTAAAGAGTCAAACAGAGTCTGACTCTTTTTGTTAGAGTCTGAAAGAGTTTGAAAAAGTCTTAAAGCGTATGGAAGCGTCTGATAGAGTCTGAAAGAGTTTGGAAGAGTCTGAAAGAGTCTGAAATCGTCGAAAAGAGTCTGACAGTGTGAAAGCGTCTGAAAGAGTCTGAAAAAATTCTTAAAGAGTCTTAAAGAGTTTGAAATTGTTTGGAAGAGTCAAAAAGAGGCTGAAATCGTATGGAAGCGTCTGTAAAAATCTGAATGAAGTATGAAAATGTTTGGAAGAGTCTGAAAGAGTCTGAAAGAGTCTGAAAGAGTTTGAAATAGTTGAACATAGTCTGACAGAGTGTGAAAGTGTCTGAAAAAGTCTGTACGGTTCTGAAAGAGTCTTAAAGAGTTTGAAAGAGTTTCAAAGAGTCAGAAAGAATCTGAAAGCGTCTGAAAGCGTCTTCTAGAGTCTGAAAATGTTTGAAAGTGTTTGGAATAGTCTGAAAGAGTCTGAAATAGTTGAACCAAGTCTGACAGAGTGTGAAAGCGTCTGAAAAAGTCTGTACGATTCTGAAAGAGTTTTAAAGAATTTGAAAAAGTAAAAAAAAAATCTAAAAGCGTATGGAAACGTCTGATAGAGTCTAAAAAAGATTGAAAGTGTTTGGAAGAGTCTAAAAGAGCTTGATTGATTTTGGAAGAGTCTCAATAAGTTTGAAAGAGTCAAAAAGATCTGAAAGTGTATGGAAGCGTCTGTTAGAATCTGGTCGTGTTTGGAAGAGTCTGAAAGAGTCTGAAATAGTCTGACGGAGTGTGAAAGCGCCTGAAAGAGTCTGTAAGATTCTGAAAAAATCTTAAAGCGTTGAAAAGAGTTTGAAAGAGTGAAACTGAGTTTGAAAGCGTATCAAACTCTTTGGAAGAGTCTGATGAGTCTGAAAGCGTATGGAAGCGTCTGTTGGAGTCTGAAAGAGTTTGAAAGTGTTTGGAAGAGTCTGAAAGAGTCTGAAATAGTCGAAAAGAATCTGAAAAAAATCTGAAAGAATCTGTGTTTGGAAGAGCAAAAATGAGTCTGATAGAGTCTGGAGGAGTTTGAAAGAGTCTGAAGGAGTCTGAAAGCGTCTGAAGGAGTCTGGAAGCGTCTGAAGAGGTCTGAAAGAGTCTGGATGTTCAGACCCATCCAGACTCTTGACTATCTGAAAAAGCCAAAATCAGCTAAAAAGGGTTAACAAAAGTAAAATAGGGTCCAAATATGTGAAGAACAATAAAAAAATTTCAATGTATCGAAAGCCACGAATTTAAACTATGCCAAAAACGTGCACTCTTCTCATATTATGAATTGACACTCCAGAGGCTTGATTGCTGTTGTAATTTTGAAACGATAAATTGGATTTTTAATCATCTCATCTACGTTAATTGTAATTGATCTCTTACTCTTACCTACTCTTGTCTCAAGTTCAATTTTACGTAGGTAGTCACTCATCATCAGCACGTGACGAGCGTCCAACTTTTGACAGGTGATGTTTCGATTTTCTTCTCCATACACCTCACACACGATCCAAACATGCATCTCTCACCAGGGTAGAGGAAATTACAGTGACGTGTAATCGAGGTAATTATCACGGTTAAATTTTGTAACCGATCGTCGTCATCGATTCACTTCCGGCATCCGTCAACGTCACGTTGCATTGCAACAACTTGACGAAACATGATCATCATGCATCACCATGTCGTCGTCGTCGTCGTCGTCAGGTCTTTAAACATGGCAGGGTGCAGCTCACAAAATAATGATCACTTTCACTCCGTTGACAGTTCATCTTCTGCCGGGGTTGGGTGAATTGAGCCCAATTAAAATATTTAGGGCTTCGGTTGGCTTGGAAGTGCGTTTTCATCGAACCTATTTTTTCGAATTTCTAACTTTGAAGTTTAATGGCGGTCTTCGAAGATATTGGAAGTTGGTTTAGGAACTAATAGTAAGTAAGTATAGGGGAAAAAACGCTTACTTTAGGATTTGTCCAAGTGATTAACTTCAATCCAGCTAATTAGCGCCCTTGATGGGGAGGACTAACATCTAGCAAGTAGTGCGATGAATGGAAATCGTCATGTTGTTTTTATTTTTCAGTAAGAGCTGCGTGCAGGAATGCACCATTTGATTAAAAACTAAAGCCAAGCTGAAGGCAGTTAAATGTCTTGGACAAGTTTCAAGTCCAACTGGCTCTAGGTTGCATTATCGATGAAAAAAGCTACTCGGGCATCTTTTTCGAACGCGTAATACGCACCAGCCCGGCACGAAATAGTCGAGCGAGGGGCAGGTGTAAAATTGTCAATCGTCTCACGAACATGTGACGGTAGCACGTTCTTCTTCCCGATCCGTGTGGAATGATGGATGATACCAGTTTTGTGTGGGGTTTTATGCGTAATTAAAGCATCGTTGAGAAAATAAAGACATATCGGGTGGAGAGATACCACACATTACAGGCTTCCGGATTCCATTTGGTCGTGATATAAAGATGTTTTTTTTTTCAATTTCGATTTTTAAATTTGAATTCAAATTTAAATCGAAGTGATAGAGCTGTAGTAATAATTCGTCGTTTAATGATTTTTTTCCATTTTTTTTAGATGAAGATGACAATTGAGTCTGTTTCCTGCTCGTTTTGTAATTTTTCCCCATTATCTTTGAAATGAGTATGTTTGGAGTTTTTTCTCCAGAAATCTGATAAAATTTCCAGTTTCAGTGTGGATTTAATAAAGTCACAATGAGAACTTTTATAAATGTATCAATCGTTCAACATTATCAGCAATCTTCATCATTTCGAAAAAGAGGAATTAAAAAAACATGCAATAATCAATCAGTTTATAAAACGTCTTAACTATGCTTAGGTAAGGTTTAAAGCAATTCTTCTTTCTGTATTTTCCTCTATTTTAATTCAATAGTTAATGGATTTCACCCTAATTTGCCCAGATTCCGTGTTAAAAATTTTGAACTAATCTGTGAATACCAGTTTTGTGGGGTTTCCTGTACTGTACACAATTTTCTGTGTCTTCTTTAGCTGAGTTGCTGAGCTTTCTGTTTTTCTAACTTTTTTGCTTATTTTTTTTTTAATTTCATTTTTTTTGGATTGACTTTCAAGGAGTTTCGACTTTATTCGTCTTTCATTATTGAAAACTATTCGAATTTCTGACATTTTGTGTTTCAGAACACCCGTTTTCACACCCAAGTAACAACTTAAGTTTTATGCCAACCTTAACAGCTCGCTTAAGACTATTTCCTAAAGCTACTTGAACACATTCTATGCTTTAGCACAACTACTTGGCTAGTTGGCCCTGTTTTGTTGACGTCTTCAAAGCTTATTCTATAAGCCATAATAAAACATCCAACAGAATTGTTTTATTCGACCTTATAGACATAGCTTTAAGAAACCCTTCAGAGCTTTCTTAAGACTACCCACAACTCTTTCAAAACTACGTCATGGAACCTGATAGGAATTTTATTGTGGGAGCTTTCTGTTCCGTGTTTTTTTTTCTCGTGTTATCACTTACTCTTCCATACATTTGGTGATTGGTAAAGATTCCATTTAAATTATTTTGAAAATATTTTCATTTTGATTTTCGATATATCTAAGCACGAAACTTCCTACAACCTAAGATTTCTGGTGAAACGAAATAGCATAAAAAAAATAAGCGACCGTTAAAGAAAATCAAGGTTTACCACATTTTTTTAATTAAAAATAATAATATTTAAGGAACATATTAATTTGCTTCAATGATGAAAAATTTGTTTTGCATTGAAATTCATTAGGACCTATATAACAAATAATACCACACACATTGTCAAATTAGTTGAAAATGTCTAGTTTTTAGTATTATAATGTTATTCCCACTAAGATGGCTTCAGTAATTTCGATTGACTTTCACAATCAACATGGCGTTTAGTAAGTTAATAATGAACATCTTAGAGCAGTTGTAAACCAGTTTTAAAATTGTGTTTTGCCAGTTAGAAAAATATTGCAATAAAACAATTTCAATAAACAGTTTTATGAGAGTTTTAAGAGAGCTTGAATTACAGCTCCGTTTGACATTTCTCTAAATGGAATACACGCTCATGATGGATTTATCCATTTTTAAGTAAGAGAAGTTTGTCGCAGTAAACGAAAAAAATTCGATTTATTGCTTGGCAAAAGGCATTCATGCAACTTTTTGTTTTTGTTTTGGTCAATTATCTTCAAATAACTAGTAGGTAATGTTATCAAATAACCTCAGACCTGTCATCAAAAGCCTGGCCTCAAAGCTAAATAATAGGGAATCGTATTTTCATCGTTCTAAGAAGATGTAACTTAGTCAATTTTAGTATGTTTTTTTTTATTGTTTTATTTTTTCAGATGAATACATTTATATCATTTTGAGAGCCCGCTTTTCTCACAGTCATCACTCAAAATCCTCCCAAAACAGGTTATGCTATCTCAAAAAGAGGTAAAACAGTTCAAGCGTGTATACGTGCTTTTCGGTTGTCAAATCATCTGTCACTTAGTTTTATTATGCCTACATCCACTGTTCCAATAAAACAGTTTTTTTTAACTTGGCTTGAACGCTAGTTTTAAAAGAGCATTGAGTGCCTTATTAAAACAGGTACCAAAACTCTAATAAAATCATGTGTTTTATTGAAGCTTTAGCAATACTTTTGCAGCTTTTTTACAACACTCTTAAGATAGTGTTTTATTCAAGTTTCAGCAAAACTTTCAGGGCTCTTTAAAACACACGGTAAATGAAGCATTTTCTGATACAATAAAATAGTTTCAAAAATTGAATGATATGGAAAAGTCTTCATTAAACCATAATAAAACTAAAAAAAAGCCAGTTGACTTAATCTGTGTTACTTGGGCAGTCATTCATATAATTTCTATTTTTACCTTCGATTTATTTGTATTCTTGACTTTCTTCTCACAAATTTTTTAAGTGTTGGTTATTTGGAGATCAATTTTTTTTAAATATATGTATTCCCGAGAAACGCTGCTGAAATTCACTCCATTCAAAGATGTTTTTTTAATTATAAAGCTTAATTTTTTTATACCAGTTTTTACCAATATTATCCTGAATAAAGATTTTTCTACTTTGATTTGCTATTTTTTTTAACATTTATTTTAACTTTTAGTTACTCGAAGGAAACTTTCGAAGATTTTTAAAGGCTTTATCTTTGAAATTTTTTAACCAAATTCAGAAATGTTTTTTTGTCCAATTTTGATTGAAAATACAGTAAAGAGCTAGCAGTACACTTTTCAATTTATAAGCTTCAAAACTCAGGTCTCATATATAAAATTTCTGATCTCAGGTTTCAGGTCTCAGGACTCAGGTCTCATGTCTCATTTTTCAAATCTGTTGTCTCAAATCTCAGGTCTCAGGTATCAGGTCTCAGATCTCAGGTCTCGGGTGTCAGGTCTCAAGTCTCAAGTTTCAGATCTCAGGTTTCAGGACTCAAGTTTCAGGTCTCATTTTTTGGGTCTCTCGTCTTAAGTCTCAGGTCTCATGTCTCAGCTCTCAAGTCTCAGGTCTCAGGTGTCAAGTCTCAGGACTCAGGTCTCGGGTCTCAGGCCTCAAAGGTCTTATGTCTCAGGTTTCAGGTCTCAAGTCTCAGGTTCGAGGTTGCCAAAATTACAGATAAATCTGTTATTTCACAGAATTTTGAGAATATTTACATCACAGATTCTGTGTCACAGAACACAGAATTTCGAAAAAATATTCACAGATTTCACAGATTTTTCAAATTTTGCACGTTTTTCCAAAATTGTAATTTTTATGGCAACATATTTTTTTTTTATTTTTAACTTTGTTTTGGGAAAACATGTATAATAACAGTAATTTTCATTGATTTTTCTGAAGAAAAATATAAAAAAGAATCATTTTTTAATGACTTTTCAAAGAAATTTATGCTATTTCCATCATAGAAAACCATCAGACAATTTTTGAGTGGAATCACAGAAATTCTGAATTTGTTTTCTCAGAAACGCAAAATATTTTTTTCGGTAACCTTGCTCAGGTCCCAGATCTGTTGTCTAAGGTCTTCCAAGCTTTAGAGGTAAGATTCTTTCAACTTTCAGTGTATTCCACTGAAAAGTACTAAGAAGGTTTTCTCTCTGATACCGCGTTAATTGGGGAAACAGTCGTGAAAAAATCGTGTTAATTTAAGAAAATCGTGTAAAAAATCGTGCAAAGAAACTTTTGTGTATGTATAGCTTCACAGAATTTTGAGCAAACTTTTGCCACAGAATCCGTGCCACAGAACACAGAATTTTTAAAATATTCACAGATTCCACCAAATTTTCAAATTTTGTAGGTACGAATTTACAACATTTAGATATTTTTTTGTCTAAATAAATTTTGGTTTTCTTTTCTTCTTAAATAGTAGAAAGGTGATTACATTGGCAATGTAAATTGATTTTTTGTCACGTAAAATTTAGAAAAGGCCCAATTCATCAAGACTTTTCAATGAAATAAATTAAAATAGGCATCATAGAAAACCTTCTCAGATTTTTTGGATTAAATCAAATAATGTTTTTTGTTAAAAACACAGAATTTTCTAACTGATTTTCTAGTCTATGCTCAAAACTATCTTTAGTTCTATTAAAATTTAAAAAAAACTACAATTTAATTAAAAAACTCAAAAGTTATTCAAAATAGGTATATTTTTTTCTTTCATAATCTTCATGAAATAATTGAAGATTTCAACTATGACGATTAAACAGTCATTATTTTTCGAATTTTAGGTTCAAATTTGTGGTCATGAGAACTTCATTTTGGAAATAGAGGGAAATTTTTATGAAGAACCTTCAGTTCCGTATCCAGATTGTCTGTACTAGGTTTGCTTTTTGAATTTCTGATGCTATGTTTTTAAATTCTAAAATCAAATGATAAACTTTCTCATGGATCGATACCATAATGACAGTTTTCATTAAGAACGATGCCGCAGCATCGATGATTGAAGCAACCCTAAAGAATAATCCATAACTAAACAAAGTCACGTGTGATCTTCAAAACACACCCCTGAAATGCTGCACAAATCCGAGGGTTGGTTCATTTATTACACATTTGAAACGAAATCGTCCCTCGGGGAAATAGGAGGAAAAATTGAAGCAAATCATCCGTAGCAGCTTCCATTGAAGGTATTCGATATTTCATGAAGGTTTCTAAGCACAAGTTTACCAAAAATGTAGGGGTATTTTCCAGATTATTGACCATTCGTTTCTTCTTCTACTTATTTTTTAACATTTGCATGACGAAAACTTGTAAGCATCCTAGAAAATGAAAAACTTGCGTCCAGTGGTCGGAAAATCGCTCAAGAAAAGCAATCAGGAATGGTTTCTAGCTAGAATGATGCTACCTCCGAGTGCTGTGATACGCACGTGGTAAAAGTACCCATTAAATATATGTCGAAAATCAAAACTAACTTGATACAAGAAGATATACCATGCCCCATCGGAGGCTACCGTTGCTATTCGTCACGTGGCTTATCGACGGTGATCGACATACTTGGTGATACATTTTGAACGTCGCTCCCTCAATCATTCCCGAACGTCTATTCTCGCATCATTGTTGATAATGCTCGTTATTGATAGACGATCATTAATGTTTCAAAAGGAAAAATCTGAATAAATACCAGGACCACATGTTCAAAAAAGCTGTAGCACATGCTGGACAGTTCATTGCGGTTACCTAGTCATGATTTTGTCCTTCTAGGCAAAACGAAAAATAAAAAATCATCTGATAGCCTACATAGATCGCTCAGAACTGATACATATCAGTTATGATCCTAAAGGTTGAAAGTCGTTAGGGGAAGGAAATCAGCATCGAGACGTTCGTTGCTGATAGTCTGCGTCCTTTTTTACCTCATCATGTATCGCAAAAGTGTTTCAAATACAGAAGCGTCGTTGTCATGCGTGATTGTTTGTATGATTTGGTTGAAGAAGGAAAATTTGACTGCTTTGATTTTTTGGCTCTGAATGTAGTCAAGCATGGCTCAGTGAAAACGATTGATTTTCGGAAGCATGCTTGCGTCCTTAATTTTTCTTTTCAACGTTGTATCTGTTAAATACATACCGTCAACTGGAGCAACATGCAACACTTTTCAACTTCAATGGCTTCTAAAACCTTAATGTCCACAGATAATCACATCTCTTGCGCATCAAAAGTTTGTAGGTTGATGGGACACCAAATTGACCTAGTCAGAAAAAAATTGGTTTCACTAGTAATTTTTTTATTTACAAAAACATGCGATTTTTACCCTACTAAATAAGAAAAAGGGGTAAGTTGCAACAAACTTGGTTTTTAATGAAAAATCAAATGAAAACGTTTGAAAATTTATAGTTTTTGATATATTTTTGTGATGTCATATCGCATAAAGCATAAAGATCAATTGCAGTAATTTTTGGTTTTGTTCGGATTAAATTTTTGCATTTTTTCTGTCAAAAATGCTTTTAAAGATAAAAGCCTAGGAGTGCTGCATACATTTAGGGATAAAAAATGCTACAAAAATTTTACTTGCTGAAATCACTAAAAATAATATACGGATGGATGGAATTTTGAAATTAACAACCTCATATTGAAACGAGATTTATAAGGTGAATCTTTCATTTTGATGCATTTTAGCGCGGACTGGTAACAGAACTATAAAAATATTTATTTAATAAAATCTGGTAATTGTCCGAAAAATGTTTTTACACCAACAGTGTTGGTATAGAACAATAAAAGCAATATAATTAAGCCAATCCGTCATACTGGGTAAAGTTTTCTACAGCATCGAAAAATGTACATACCTACATATCTCGCGATGTGAAAAACTATGTCATCCCTGTTTTTCGTTTTTTCATTAAATGATAAGTTAAGATTTCATTTCTTGTGGTCTTCAGCTATCTTCAGAATTTTGTTAACTGTAGCTTCTCCAAGGTGATATTATTTTAATTTGTCCAGCGAATCCAATTCACAATTTTCTTTCACAGAATTCCTCTTCAAGGTTAATTTTATCTTAACCTTCACTGTACCACGAACTTCTTCAAGTTTCTTATGAAATTACAATGCGTACCTTTCACACGAACGATTTCTTGGGGGAACTCCTAAAACCTCAATTGAATTTGGTTGTTAAAAACAAGGTAACTTTCTTCTTCTTTCTCTACTTGAACTGCATCGCAGTTCGGGTTGTAAGGGCCAGTGGCTAAGACTATATGCCCTAAGGTTACTTTCAATGGAATTAGTATAAAATTTGCGGAGCTGAAACAAACGCGTGATGACAGTTCGGCATATGCCTACTTCTACATCCAGATTATTGACCGTTTGCTAGAGTTAAAACTAGCGTCTGTTTTTTAATATCAGCAAAGCTCATGTGGCTAGAAAATCGTATATTTCAAGGGGGGTGCCTCAAGCGTGATTTTGATAAAGAGTCTCTTAATTTTCGGATGCCAAAACTTCTGGCCAAATTTGGTTCCTTAAAGTCATTTTTAAAGTCGGTTTCATGTGTAATCCATATTCACAAAAAATCAATTCAACCGAGTAGAGTGTCGGGTATGGTTCCAAACATCATTCAATTTCTCAACTTTCCGAAACCGGATATTGGCAACTACTGAATGTGACATAAAGCTAATGAAATGCCATTTAAGACGTGAGCATTAAAAGAAAAAAAAAAGTTGCTTTGTCGTTTTCTCGAGCAATTATCGTCGGCCTTACTTACTGGTACTCTTGTCACACGAAAGCGTAAAATCTCGCTTCTGACCCATGTTGACTCATGCCTTATATGAGCAATGTCCATTGTGACCGAGCAGTAGCAGCGATTATACGCGAGTATGGTTAGATTTGAAAAGAAAGCATCTCCAATTACGCATGCGCAAATGGCGTTTCCGTTCGGCATTTTTCTCCACACTTGTGCGCGCTGCTGGCCAATAACATAAATGCTCAAGCTTAAACACCGACTAACCCCCCTTTTTTCCGCCTTTGCTATCTTCACAAAACGTCCACGGACAAATCATGAATCATGAATAAATTATTGATGGAAAAAAAATGTAGGTACAAGCTCGACAAAACACAAGTCGTCACTTGTTGTGGTTTCAGCTACCCGAAAAAAAAATCAACCGTCAGTTGGACGGCAGATTTTTCCCCTATCTTCTTCTAAAAAAAACAACAACAAACGGAACCACCGATCGGCCAATATATCTATCTATCTGTCTGTTGCAAGGTGCTGCTGCTGCTGCTGTTTTGGTCTGGGAAAAAGAAGCGCATTCGACTTACTTAAGCCGGTTTTCCGGACAATCGATCGTTCAGCATTTCCTTCGGACGGATGCGCGCGCGGGCATCGATTTTTTTTAGGAGAAGTCGTAAACTAAAAACCGATCGTCCACACATAAAACCGAATTTCGACCATACATCTTCCTGTTTGTGGGATGAGAGAGGAATGGGTGATTTCAAATGAGGAGGAGGAGAAGACAGGGAAATCGATTCGTGTGAAGCAGTTTAAACATTTTCCCACTTTAGGCTAAACTGTGTGCGCCGCCGCCTGGTTGAATCTTTTTTTTTCAGTCTCTGTTGTCCATTTTCCTCTAACCATGCATCGATTTAATAATCAAGTTTCACCGTTGCCGATTATGGATATCTCGGAATCAATTGGGGAATTATTTCATTACCTTGCCGATCCAAAAACTCGATGATGGTGGGAAATATGGATTTAAATTTACATATGGAAAAGAACGGAAATATGGTTTCATCTTAACGAGGTGTGATATATTTTAAATTAAACTTCTGTCCGTTTTTTCTCTGACAAAAATCGAAACATAATTGAACTTGAAAATTTCGGTATTTTAATAAATTAATTAATGTGTTTAAAAAATTAGTTTTCGATATCTTTTCAACGGAAGCTGTAATATCAAACCAGAACTGCATTATAAAGGAGATTAGATTCTTTAAACTGATTTTTTTAACTTGATCTGAAAGACATCTGAAAGAGTTTAAAATTGGAAGGCGAGTTGAGAGGCCAGCCTGAACGTTTTGAAAAAAAAAAAACTGTGCGAGTTGGAAGGACATCACAAAATTTATAGGCGAGTTGGAAAGACAGCGTGAGTAAATGATGAAAAAACAAGCGAGTCGAAAGGACAGTCTGAGTTATTGATGAGAGTTTTCAGCGAGTTAAGAGGATAGCTTGCAATAAAAAGGCGAGTTGAGAGATCAGCTTGAGTAATTGATGAAAAAAACAAGGTAGTTGAGAGGATAGCTTGAAATCAATAGGGGAGTGAGAGGACAGCTTGAGTCATTTATGAGAAATCAAGCAAGTTGAGAGGACAGCCTGAGTAGTTGATGAAAAAAAAAGCGAGTTGAGAGTACAGCTTGATATTGAAAGGCGAGTTGAGAGGACGGCCTGAGTAATTAATGAAGAAACAAGCAAGTTGAGAGGACAGCTTAATATCAAAAGAAGAGTTGAGAGGACAGCCTGAGTAAATGATGTTAAAACAAGGGAGTTGAGAGGGCAGCTTGAAATTCAAAGGCGAGTTGAGGAGACAGCCTGAGTAATTGACGAAAAAATATGAGAGTTGAGAGGACAGCTTGAAATGAAAAGGCGAGTTGAGAGGACAGCCTGAGTTATTGACGAGAAATCAAGCGAGTTGAGAGAATAGCTTGAAATTAAAAAGCAAGTTGAGAGAACAGCCTGAGTAATTGATAAAAAAAACAAGCAAATTGAGAGAACAGCCTGAGTTATTGATAAAAAAAAAAAACAAGCGAGTTGAGAGGATAGCGTGAAATTAAAAGGCGAGTTGAGAGGACAGGCTGTACAATTGATGCTAGTGAATAGAGAGGACAGCTTGAAACCGAAAGGCGAGTTGAGAGGACAGCCTGAGTAATTAATGATTAAACAAGCGAGTTATAGGGATAGCTGGGAATTGAAAGGAGAGTCTAGACACCCAAGTAATTAATGAAAAAACAAGCGAGTCGAGAGGACAGAGAATTCCAAGCGAATAAAAAGAATAGCTTGAAGTTGGTGAGTTGAGTTGAGTAATTGATGAAAAAAACAAGCGAGTTGAGAGGACAGCCTGAGTAATCGATGAAAAGAGAAGCGAGTTGCAAGAACAGCTTAAAATAAAATGGCGAATTGAGAGGACAGCCTGAGTGATTGATGAAAAACAAGCGATTTGAGAGGAAAGCTTGAAATTTAAAGGTAAGTTGAGAGAACAGCCTGAGTTATTTATGAGAATTAACGCGATGAGGAAACAAGCGAGTTATGAGGACAACTTGAAATCAAAAGACGAGTTGAGAGGACAGCCTAATTTATTGATGAGAAATCACGCGAGTCGAGAGGACAGCTTGAAATAAAAAGGCGAGTTGAAAGGACGGCCTGAGTAATTGATGAAAAAAGCAAGCGAGTTGAGAGGACAGCCTAATTTATTGATGAGAAATCACGCGAGTCGAGAGGACAGCTTGAAATAAAAAGGCGAGTTGAGAGGACGACCTAAGTAATTGATGAAAAAAACAAGCGAGTCGAGAGGACAGCTTGAAATTAAAAGTCGAGTTGAGAGAACGGCCTGAGTTATTGATGAGAAATCACGCGAGTTGAGAGGACTGAGAAATTAATGATTTTCGAAATTTTTTTGCAAAATCAAGAGCAAATAGAAATAAAATTGAATAAAGAGGCACTTTTCATGATTTTCATTTTGGAGCGTTACGGGTGATTTGGCACGATTTTCTAAATTGTCCCTAGGGACGCATTTTTTATTTGATTTGTGTACTCACATCATTCAGTAAGGGTACAGAATTAAGGCCGCGAGGCTTGAAAACCACACGTGACTGTGTTGATAGAGAAAGATTAAACTCTCACTGGGGGGTTCTTTTAATCATTGTTTTTTTTTATTAGATCAAACACACTGCATCAAAGTTTTGGTATTTTTAGCGTGCTGACCTAATATTATCAGAAATCGATCCATAAATGTTCATGACTATCATACACAATGTACTTCCCAATGCAGTAAATTTGAAATTTTGTATCTTGTTCAACTTCAAATTGATTCAGCTGAATTTTTTTTTCGAAATTCAAGCACCAAGGTGTGTCATAGGGTGGCCTTTATTTCCCAACTTCCTTGAAACCTAGCTTTTATCTCCCAATCTTGATTCAATGAATGACAAAACAATACTGGCAAAGTTGTAGCTCATTCGGTGACCCTAAAAGACCTTCAAATTTGTATGGAAGTTTCTATGGAAAAAATGATAATTTTTCATTCATGATAATTCATAATCATAATTAATTCTGGCAACTCTGCAAAACCACGCAAACTTTTGTGCGTCATTGTTTGTCGAACATTTTGAAGCGTTTTGACGCACAAAAAAGTAACGTTTTCTAGTTAATCACTTTTCTTTATTGGTTGGCAATTTCAGTTTTTTTTTCAATTTTAATATAAGTAATCATCTTTAAAAAATACAGTACTAAAGTGCTGCTAGATATCAAATATTACTGTTTAAGTTACATTTCAAAAGTAAAAATTTTAACTAGAAATATTTTTTGCAATGTTACAATGCTGGTCATAACTCATGGTTGTAAAAAAAAATCAATACGTGCAACCTTGACAAGACTTGGCTTCCGACATCAGAAACTCATCATCATTTTCTATTAATTTCTATTAATATTTTCTTACCGATCCGATTTCTCAAAACAAAACCGTTAAATTTGGAGATAAACGATGATGACTACATAAATGGCAAAACATAATAAAACATAATTGTATAACATTGCTATAAACAACATAATAGGAACAGGTTTTTAATTCATTCAAGAAAAAAATATAATATTCTTTCAAAAGATACTCAAGAAAACAACCGCAGATCAGAATGAAAATATTGGAAAAAATAATCCAACAGAGCAATACCAATCAGCTAAATTATTTGACAACTAAACGAATCAAAATTATAAAATAATGCATGTGTAGGAGGATCAATTACTTTTCACCTCGTATAAATCATAAAAATGCGTGTAGCATAAGGCTTCATGGAGCCATTGTAAACTCATTGACTAAGCAAGTTTTTCAAAATTTTCAAGAACAAACAGACAATTCTTACTTAAAACAGCTTCAACATTCTTGGAAACACTTTTAAACATTTCTGAATGTTCTATTTTAAAGGATCTTTGTGGAGGAGTATTTCGAAAAAAAAATAAAAATAGGCGAAAAAAGTTGGTGACCTTCTTTTGTTTATTATTTGATTTCCCAAATATACAAATTCAAAATGCATGAGAAAATATGAACGAAAAGGACTATAACTTTTTTCGCTGAGTCTAAAACTATTTTTTTGTTTTCCATAAAAAATACTGTTCCTAGATTTAAAATATTCAGTTTAATGAAGTTGTGAGATTTTCAAATTGTTGCCAGAATTTAATATATTTTTTTAAAATTGAAATATGTATGTTGTTTTTTTTCAAATTTAAAAGGCGTTTGAGGAACGCTTTAGAGTTATCTAATCAAAGTGAAATTTTGCACAGTTTGTTATCTTGATAAAAACATCTATATTAAGGTTGCCAGAATCTTTCCAATCCGGGCAATTTTTTATAAAAAAAAACCTGGCAAAATCCAGGCATTTCATTTCTAAATCGAGACCAAAAATCCGGGCGAATTTTGTCAAAACCCAGAAATTACTCAACAAAAATCAATTTAAAAGAGTTGAAAAAAAAAATTTTTTTTTTTCATCAAAATTTAAAAAAAAATGAAATCGTATTTTAGTCATCGAAAAGTCTTTTCATGATTATTTTTTCAAAATCTGCTCAAAATTTTTTGTTTTGGTGGCAAAATAAAAAAAATTACAATAAAAATAAATTTTTGTTTCTGTTATTTGCCAAATAAAGTGAAAAAATCCGGGCAAAATCCGGACTTTTTTCAATGAAATCCGGGTAACCGGGCCGGACCGGACTGTTCTTAAATTTTGTATCAAATATCCGGGAAAACCCGTAAAAACTGGGCTATCTGACAACCTTAATATTAGGGGATGACAGCAGTGAAATTGTGGCTTTAAAAACATACACATAGCTAAGGGCCACCCTAAGTGTGATTTAAGTTGCAAAAAATTGCAAACGAGACGAAAATCTTCAAACTTAATGCTTTTTACTTGTTTTGCTTCTGTAAATTCGATGTATAGTGAAAGAAACATTTCCTTGTGGCCGCTTTAATTGATATTTATCGGTGATTTTGACCAGAAATTAAACTGCTGTTTTTTCACGTTTCGGCTTTCTAAATTTCAGCCATGCTCAGAAAAGCAAGACTTGTTTTGCCGCATGTTTCCTTTACGGCAGTTGCTCGATATTTTTGATCGAAACAAAAAAGAAACATTTCTTAAAAAATCTTAAACATTGCTAGTGTGCTATTATATGAATAGGCTAAGTTAATTTTTGAGTTATTTTTGTAATTTTTGAGTCTTTTGTCAATTTTTGAGTCATTTAAGAAGTACATTTTAAGTAATTTTTAATTAATTTTTGGAGGATTGTTATACACTTTTGAGTTATTTTTGAGTTATTGTTGAGCTATTTTTAGTCATTTTTGTGTAATTTCTGAGTAATATTTGACTCAATTTTGAGCCATATTGAGATATTGTAAAATAATTTTAAAAGGATTTTTAAGACAATTTTTGAGTTATTTTTTAGTGATTTTGGAGTCTTTTTTAAATCATTTTTGAGTCTTGTTTTTCATCATTTTTGAGTAAATTTTAAAAGATTTTTTAGTAGTTTTTGAGGTATTTTTGAGGGATTTTTTAAGTTATTTTGAGTCATTTTTGGCTCATTTTGGAAGCATTTTTGAGTCATTTTTTAGATGTTTCTGAGTAATTTTTGAATCATATTTTTAATCATTTTTGAGTCAGTTTTGAGTAATTTTTGTGTCATTTTTGAGTTATTTTGAGTCTTTTTTTAATTTTTAAGTCAATTTTGGGTAATTTTTGAGGCATTTTTGAGTGATTTTCGAGTAATTTTTGAACCAAATTTAGGGCATTTTTGAGTTATTCTTAAGTCAATTTTTAAGTAAATTTTTGATTTTTTTTTTTGTTATTTCTGCGTCTTTTTTCAATTATTTTTGAGTCAATTTTGAGTTATTTTTTAATTATTTTTAGTTATTTTTGAGTTATTTTTGGGTCATTTTGGAGGCCTTTTTGTATTAAAATATGTCATTTTTGAGTTATTGTTGAACCATTTTTGAGAGATTTTTGTGTCAATTTTGAGTAATATTTGACTCATTTTTGAGTCATATTTGAATAATTTTTGAATAATTTTAAAAGGATTTTAAAGTCAATTTTTGAGTTATTTTGTAATAATTTTGGAGTTTTTTAAAATCATTTTAAAGTTTTGTTTTTCATAATTTTTGAGTCAATTTTAAAAGATTTTTAAGCAGTTTCGGAGGTATTTTTTATGGATTTTTTTATTTATTTTTGAGTCATTTTTGGCTCATTTTGGAAGCATTTTTAAGTCATTGTTGAGATGTTTCTGAGTCATTTTTAAGTCAAATTTTAAATAATTTTCGAGTCAGTTTTGAGTAATTTTTGAGTAATTTTTGAGTTATTTTTGAGTCTTTTTTTTAATTTTTAAGTCAATTTTGGGTAATTTTTGAGGCTTTTCTGAGTGATTTTCGAGTAATTTTTGAACCAAATTTAAGGCATTTTTGAGTTATTTTTGAGTCAATTTTTAAATTAGTTTTTGATTTTGTTTTTGTTATTTCTGAGTCTTTTTTCAATTATTTTTGAGTCAATTTTGAGTTAGTTTTGAATTATTTTTGAGTCATTTTTGGGTAATTTTGGAGGCCTTTTTGTATAAAATATTCAACTTAATAACTTTTATTTTTTACTAAATTTTCATGTACCATTTTTGTCATTGAAAGTTTTCTGATATATGTATCTATGGGTATTTATAAGTTTTTTGTTTTGATTCGAGTACAGAACCGTTTTATGAAGTTTTAAGAAGAAACTAGACGCAAAATACAATCGGCCGCAGCCCGTAGCGTAGAGGATAGCCTTCAAGTCTTCTAAGCCAGCGGGTATGTGATCGAATCCCGGCATACATAGTACACTTTCTGTGGGTTGGTGGTTCATCATATCCTCGAAAGATGTACGCTTAAACTTAAGAAAAACGAATCTCTTCGAGGAAACATAAAGTTTCATTGAGATCCTGTATGTGTTTTTCTTCGTTTTACAATCCCACCCTTACTGAATTTCGACAAAAACTACCTAAGCTTCATACAAATAACACTTTTGTTTTAGCTACTAGAGCTTTAGCTACTAGCTACTTTAGACTAATTGCTTATTTTTATGAAGAAGAAAATTCTGCAAAATCCTTCAATGATTGTTTTCGATTGTCAATCACTAAGGAAGTTAGAAATGTTTTATTTTTGAAAGCAGCTCAATTATTTAGTGGTTGAATCAGAAGGAAAGAGGATTACATAACTAGTATGAAATCGTATTACAGAATTTTCATGAACAACAGCCTTCGAAAATTTAGCCTGAATGTTACTTCTGGTTTGTAAAAATCTCATCTGGAACCAAAAGTCGTAAAATCAGTCATTGAATTTGTGGCTCATTTGGTGATGAAAATCACTCTAGAAAATCGAACAGCGCTTTCAAGCACATTAAAAATCTACCTCTTCTTTTTTAATGCGATCGTCAAAACTAGATTTCGATTTCTTTGATCCTCAGTATATCATCTTTAAGTATCTAATCCACTTCTAACTTCCATATAACGTTATTTTTCAAAAAAAGGAAAGCATTGAACTATGTGGAATTTCCATTAAAAAAACTGTCAACATATTTCAAATATGTGGCTATGTTCAACGATGGAAATCCTTTCCAGTGCTTAGAAAAAAAATCGAAAAAATAGCTAGAAAATAAATCAACTCTTTCTTCATCCACCGACCTAAACGGATATTTACGGAGCATACATCTTACTCAACAGGACCAAAATTCACACCTCAAGATTGATGTCCTCCAAACAAAAATTAAACGGAGGTCATTACCGGGAGATAGAAAAGGATTCCTCGCCAGATTCCAGCACCATTCACACGGCTGCCGCAGTTCAAGATCAAAATAGAAGAATTAAAATTCCACACCGTAAACGAACCCTTTTTCAGAACTTCCGAATAAAAGGAATAGTGCCGGCCGAAGAAGGAGTGAAATCTTCTCCTGAATAAGAATGACAAACGACACTGCCGGCAAAGCAAGTTCTTAGCTTAAGGTTGTCAGAATTTTCAGAATTTTGACAGAAAACTGGCAAAAGCCAGACAATTGCTTTCAAAATTTGGAACCCTAAATCCAGGCAACATCCGGGCAAATTTGGGCAGAACCAAAAAAAAAAATCAAAAAAATAGAAAAAAAAAACGCTTGAAACAATTTTTTCATCGAAAAACATAAGCAGATTTGAATCGCTTCTATATGATTATTTTGTTTTTAGAAGCAAACACAAAAATTTTAAATGACTCAATTTGAGTTCTTGTTTGATTTTGCAAATAAAGTGAATAAAAGTGACTTCCCAAATTTTGAATCCAATATCCGAGCAAGTCCGAATGAAACCGGGAAATCTGGCAACCCTATCCTAGGTGGACTCGTTCTTCCATCATAAAAAATAGGTTCGATTCAATTTTTATTCCAACCACTTTTTCCTCGTTTTGGTTTATTTTTGTTTAGAAAATTTTCATCGAAAAAAAAAACAGCACGAGTTTGTAGGACACATTACTCTTTTTTCAAACCATAGTTCGAATGAAGGAAGAATGAAGTTGAAAAAACTCCAGCAGAACAATTTTGAAAGGAGCTTGATTAAAATCCTGTTCCCGGTTTCCATTCGTTCGTTTTGTTCGATTGTTGTGTTGTTCCCCTCCCATTGATAATTCCTTTCGGGATGTATTCAAAACATTGTTCTTTTTTTTTTTGTTGTACCGAACGATTAGTGTTCTCTGAAAATAAAAATTCAGACGAGCGACAAAAAAAAACAAATTCTCGGGACCATCTGTTTTGTTCGGGATAAAACTTACTTTTCTGTTGTGTAATGCAAAAAAACCTTCAAACGACGAACGAATTCGTACATGATTGCGGTGATTGTGGAGGAACCACCTTCTGCATGCGGGTTGTTTTGCGTTTTTTTTTCTCTTTTCTCTCTCCCAGTAAAGATTCAAGTCGTTGAATTTTTTTCCCTACGAGAATCGGTCGATTTGCGCACTTGCTGCCTCCATGAAATTGCGTGAAGGTGCAATTAACTTCTGACCTCAAACGACCCTCGAACTGTTTGTTTGGACAAAGGCAACGGGTTAATCGTTCCTCTTTTGACGATCAATTGAATTTGGAGATTTTATCAATTTAGGGTTTTTCTCGAATGTTAATCCCACCCTCTTTGGGGTTTAAATTGTTTGAAAAAGAATTGGGAAAAGTCAATGCGATAACCCTAACCAATTCAAAAAGTTAGGGTAAAATTGATTATAATTTTTATCAACTGACGTTTCGAACGTTTCCAACAACTTTTTCAAGGAATCTTAAAAGTTAAATTTTACAAAAACAAATACTCAACGTGTTCCTCCACATTAAAGCGTTCCATGACTGTTGCAGCTTCTTCGGTTTATGAACCAACCTAAAAAAATGGCAACCCTTCCAAACAATCGTGTCCAGCACGCCCTAACATGCACGCCCGAGAGAAATAATCAAAATAATAAAAACCAGGCGTCTGATCAACCGAACGACCATTGCGTGATGATTAATGCCGATCGGTTGTTGTCGTTTGTAGTTCGTTTATTCTGTGTGTATTCTTTATTTTTTATCCGTTGCTCAACTTAATTCTAGAGAATCCCAATCAAGGACCGTTTCAGCTGAATTGTGCTAAGCTTTTCGGAGATTGAACCCCAGAAAGCTGGCTTGGTTGTGGCGATAATTTACTGATGCCGTGCCACGCCAAGTTCCTCTTGGAGGTCCCCCGTGTTGCCGAAAGGAGGAAGAGGGATGCAATTTTCGATTTCAATTTTTTTTTTGGGAGCGTCTCGAAAAAAAAGACGATCCCCGCCGACGGATCGTGCCGTGTAGGATACCTTCTCGTCTCGTCAGTGAATCAAAACGAACGTGTCGGGGATAAACACACGAAGTCTCTCTTCGGGGCTTGTAATTGAGTTTTTTAATTTGAATTCCCGCTGCTCATTAAATGTTTACGACATTTTATGGATGTTTTGCATGCATGGGTGCATGCATCGCGGTGCATCAGCATCCCGGTTGAATTGCTCAATTCCACGATTGTATCTTTGGAAATGGGAATTTCAATTCTGGACAGGAAATTATTTGGCACTTTTTGCAATCCCTCAGTCTGCTTCTAGCTGCTAAATTAAACACGTCATCAAATTTTTTGGTGTTTTTTTTGCACAATTTTTGGATTTTGTTGTTTGAAGTCAGTTTTCAGATCTTAATTTGATTCAAATTATTTGTAATTTGAAAGTGTATTGTGAAATATTTTATCAATATTTTTTGCGTGAGCATTCATTACGTCGTATGAAACATCTTAAGGGGGGGGGGGGTAGGGTCTAACACATGGGTGGCCAAACCATGGCCCGCGGGCCACATGTGGCCCGCGACCAACTTTTTGTGGCCCGCGAAGCTCATTTTGGAAAAGCCATGTTCTATGAACTGGACGTTTTCACTTATACTTCATATATCATTTGGATAAATATTTTTGCTTCAACACTAGCTAAACTCAAAATAAAGGTCTAAAAACTTCTATGATATGATATGAAGCCAAAGGAATAAAAGTGTATAAAGTGATATGATATGAAGCCAAAGGAATAAAAGTGTATAAAAATTAATTTCGAGAAAACACTTTTTTAAATTGTTTTGTTTGGCCATTTGCATACATTTTTCGAACATTTGTTATTTTCTGTCGAACGTAAAGATATCCGAATATAATTTAAAAAATCTAAAAAAAATCACCAATTATAATTTAAAACATGAAGATTCATAAGGCATTATTTACTCAAAATCGCCAATTTTTGCATTTATACCCCTTTGGCTCTGAAGGTCTTATATAATTTTACAAAAGAGGTTACCGTCACTGAAAAAAAATTACAATTACAATTTTTAAATTATCAAATCTGTACGGTATTTGACACATTTTCTGTGAATTCCATCACACATTTTTCAATGTTTTCCGATTGGGTTTAGGCGACTACAAATAATGGGTATGAAGGGCATTCAAGCGGACTCTAGTTTTAATATTGAGGAGTTTGGCTGGTCTCAGAAAGATAGTTAGACCCTATCAATATCGTTCAAAAAATTTAAAAAAAAAATCACCGAACCATATCAACATCATATTTGAAATTATACTTTCACAAAAACTTTTATTCCAAGACTTTCGTTCATCCATAAAAATTAAATAACCTTTGCAAATTATGTAGCATATCGAAAATTTGCTCTGTAAATTTTTCCAATTCGTAATTTTTTGCTCAGCTTTCCAGAAAAGGGTATATTTTGGAAAATAAAATCAAATCCAAATAAATTTAATTGGCAACGTGCTTTGTATTTGTGTACATACATCAATAATGAAAAACTAGACAGATTTAAGAGTTGGGTAAATAGCAGAATTAAACTAGAACCGGTTTGGTACTGACAAATATCTCAGAAGAACGACTTTTTTTAGCAAAAATTTTACTTAAAGAAGGTGCAATGATTATAAAACAATTACATTCGTATTCATCCTGTTAAAGAACGCTTTCCTAATACACTTGTCAAATCGAGATACTTTTTTTGTTTCAATTAAAGTCGTTTAACATATTTATGTCACTAGCTACTTATATCAACAATGAAGCTAAAATCGAGATACTGGAAAATTTTAAAGAGTTGTATTGAGTTGATGTTAAGGTTCGTACTTTGTTAAAATCAATATTTTTATGATATAACTAAAGCTCGTTGAAATAATTTTTGATATAAATGTCAAAATCTTGTGACCGTTAGTTTTTTTCAACAATTCCATATTGCAGTTTTTCCTAATTTGTCCATTAAATTTTGCTAAGGAGAACGGTGAACTTGAAAACTTTAGAAAATAGGCGATCATTATTTAGAGACCATAAAATTGACTCATTGTCTATTGTAGTCACTCGAGTTGAAATTTCTGGAGGTTTTAAATCCCTTGAAAACATACATTAGTTGGGAAGAATAATTCATTTCGTATTGCATAATATTTTTACTATTTTTAAAAGGAACGAAATTTGTAAAAATATGCAAGTAAAAAAATGGCTTAATAAGATGATGTGACCTATGCAAATGTTTTTTTCCATAGCGTTTTCAAAAATATATTATAATTTTTTTAACACTACCGAATAATTTTATTTGTGCCCCGCCAGCCAATCTCATTTCTGAAATTTGGCCCGCCTGTTAAAAATGTTGGCCACCCATGGTCTAACACTTTAAAAAAATCGATTTTTTTATTTCTTTATTTTCTTATTGTAAAACATTTCAAGAATATTGTGTCAAATTTTCAAGTCAATTGGAGCAAAACTGTAGAAATTATAGGCCTTTATCTCCTCCTATCTAATACTGCAAGAAAGCAAAAGCAGAAACTTCAAACGCGTTTTTCTCGAAAGCACATTTTTAAAGTCCGTGGACATCGTCATTTGAAAACTACTTATCCGATTCTTTTAAAATTTGGAACATATTTTCTACATATAAAAGACCAGACCCCAACGTTTTTCTTTTTTGTTTTTTTTTTTACTTTGGGGAGATTTTACAGGGGAAAAATGGCGGATTTTTTCGTGAAAAATCGTAATTTTTACTTCAAACAGCCACAAAAATTTCATAAATTTTTTTTTAAGTTAAATAAAAACGTTGGGGTCCACAAAAACATCTATTAAAAATATTTTGCTCTGATTTTTTGACCTCAGATGATTCTGTGCTGAGATACAGTGTCCACCGCAAATCCTGTTTTCTAAAAGGCATCCTCGAAAGTGCTCCGTCACCGGCTCATTTTTCAATATTTTTCTACGAAAAAATTACTAAATGTTCTTTTAACAATGCTTTATATAATGCAAAAAATTTGAATACATTTGTTTGAACGATAGCTCTAGAAAAAATTCGTGAAAATGGTGTTTTTTTTTATACCCGTTAGACCCTACCCCCCCCTTAAGAAACCACAACTTTAAAATTTGTATTTAACATTTAGAATATGTTGTCCAGGCTACAAATATTCTTAATGGAAAGAAGTTGCGACTAGTTTATGTCAATTTTTGTATTTTTTCGCAATAAACAGTTTATTTACATTTCGTTTTATACAACGTAATGAAAGCTAACGCGAGATTTTATCAATAAAATCTGCTAGGAATATTGCGCTTTACTTGTTTAACAATCTTCTCAATATTGCATACCAAGTGAAATCAACTAATTCAGCCTAATCTTTGCAATTTTAGACTTTACGTTCCCGAATACTTTCTTATTTGTTTTTTTTTCGCGGGATTTCAAGCATCTTGGGCTTCTTCATACCCATCAGCTGTTGAAAGAATGCAAGGGCTTTCCTCAAGCCAAACGGCATTGGGAAAAATCCTATAGTAAATGATCAATATTCACCGCCATATTGCTAATGGTTAACCCAAATCTAGTTTTGTGAAATTTAACCATCCAAATAAATCAAAACATAAAATTGATTCGATTGGATTATTTACAGTGGTAGATGAGTTCTGTTGGGACAGTTGATCCACACATTGGCGACCGTGACAGGATTTTAATAAGCTTTATAACGCTGTTGAAGCTTTTTGAACCAAATAAAAGAGTCAACTGGATGAATTTGCTTACACATTTAGCAGAAATTGGTTGGATACAATATCGCAGGTAAAAGGCAGCGGTTGAGGAAAGAGAAAGAACTTGGTTAACGGTGTGACTGACAATAGAAGAATCAGTTTTATTTCGTGTTCTTATACAAAGCAGAATGTGCGTGTGTTTATTTGTGTAAGTTGTGTATGGTAGCGTTATGAAAATACAGAATAAAGTGTCCCGGAAAGAACTGACGTCGGTGCTCCATAATAGGGTAGTCCGACACTCTGCCTCCATGCTTTCGGTAGTCATGTAGTGGAGCTCGATGTTTCGTTTTGAGTGTATGTTCTTGATGAACGCGTACTTAGTGTCCAAGTTCTTAGAACAGTGTCCAGGCGTTCAGATGTTCTTACACGATTGGTTGTACACCCATACCACGACCGGAGCTTGTTGTTCTTACTGTAGATCCTTCAGCAACTTGTGATTCCACAGCAACTCTTGACAACCTTCCGGCAGTTCCACGTACTCGGCCTCGGTCGAAGACTCAGCAACGCAGAATAGCTTTCTTGTGTCCCATTCGGCAAGCCCTCTGCCGAACTCGGTAGAAAGCCAAAATATGATTTCATATCTGCATCGTCGCTGGCCCAGCTGATGTCCACGTAGCACTCAAGTTCGCCGATACCAGATAAAAGATGCAAACGGTAATCTTTCGTAGCCTTGAGATACCTGATGACCCGCTTTGCATCGGTCTAATCACTGTTCTACGGGTTTGAAACTTTTCTTTCCAGCAACGACGTAGCCACGCAGATGTCTGGCCTGGCATTTACCGAAACGGAATCCAGTGGAACTTTTGATGGTATCTCCTCTTGCGACTCAAGATCCGACCTACTATCGTAATGACTCTAGGTTGACCACACAAACCTCTCCTCCTCAAGATTTAAGGCCTGACCGCTCCTCTAACGACTCGAGGCGCGACCTCTTTTCTCCAGGATTCAAGGTTTGTCACCCGACGTGTGCCAATCGAGAGCAGTTTATCCTAACCTCGCGCCAGTCACAGCACACGCGCGGGACCTATCGCAACTACTCGGATGATTCCCGACAAAGACTTAATCCTACACCGACTCAAATGGCTCACCCGGCGTCGAGAGCCACTCTATCCGCGGATGTTCCCCAGCCGTGGAATAATCCTTTCTCAGCAACCTCTACAGCGGAGAAGGTGAGTCTTATCCCCGCAGCTTCGATCATTAGGAAACGCGCTACTCAAATACTCCCCGAAGGTGGAGCATCCACACGGCAAGAGCAAAGACCTCGTCGTAATTTTGGCCGCACTTTGGCGTCGTTATCTTGGCCGGTTACGTTGGCAGAATGTCTTTATTTAATTATATTTGTTTCTTATAAAATCAACAGATACAAATGATATTTTTAAATTAAGAGACTAACTACAAATACAAATCTACACTGAACTTAGAAAACTAAAAATTCTTCTTCGCAATATATCCCTCGAAACCTCAAAATCAAAATGCTCTGAGAAGCGGTTGAAAATCTTAATGACGCCAATTATTGCAGAGTTGGCCCCGTAATTGCTCAGTCTAAGAGGAACGAAGCGCTGAAGATCCCGATTCCTCAAACCTCGAGGTCGGACGCTAAGTGGAAGAACTTCCAAAAGAGCGGGAGAGTCGATTCTTGATGAAAGAAGATCAGTGACGAAAAACTCACGAGATGCGGTCCTACGGGATTGCAGCGTGTCGATGTCGATCAGGCGGCAGTGGCTTTCGTAGGTGGGAAATCGAAGAGGTCTTGCCAGTTAGAGTGTCGAAGGGCATACCTTAAAAAAATGTCGTTGGATGGCTTTGATGCGATCAGAACAATTTTGATGACATGGGCACCAAACCGCAGGAGCTTATTAAATTATCGATCGTACCAAGCTACAGTAAAGACTCTACAGGCAGTAGATGTCCTTAAAGTCCTTCGTCATGCGGAAAAGAAGACCCAGGCTTCAAAAGGCCTTGTCAACGATATAGTTGATATGAGTCTTAAAATCCATACGCACGTCAAGAATCATCCGTCATCTTTCACGTGTTGAGATCGAGAGATTGGAACGTTTCGAAGGAAAAAAAAAAGTAAGAACGGGCGTTGTTTGCGGAAAAATAATATTTGCACATTTACTGCGGTTTAAAGGTAGGCGATTGGCATCACACCAGGAGACAAAGAGGTTAAACTGGTTCTGCAGGAAGTTCACATCTTTGGGGCCATTGATAGAGTAGTACAGTTTTAGGTCGTCAGAATTCGCTAATTTTGGTCCATCGAGAAGTTGCAGCACGTCATTGAAATTGATAAGGAATTCTATTGGCCCTAGATGACTGAGGCACGCCTGATGAAGCTGAGAACTGCCTGGAAAAACAGTTACACGTACACACTGTCAAGTTAGGTCCACTTAAGTAACTGCGGAACCAGCCAAGAAGAGATCAACAAAATCCTAAACGTTCGAGCTCTTCGATGGCAATATCTTGGTTCACCTTGTCGAATGGAGCAGGCAGATTGGTATAGATGGCATCAGTTTGAGATTTCTTTGCAAAACATTCATGCACAAACGAGGTAAAGGCCAGTAAGTTAGTTGTAGTCGAGCGTTTAGGCATAAATTCATTCTGGTAGTTGGAGAAGTTATGCTTGCAGAACAGGAAAATGGGATCTAAAACCACCAATTCGAAAAGTTTGGCTTCCACGGTAATAATTGACATCTTTCTTATTTCCCTTTTTATGAACTAGGAACATGTAAGCTTCCTCCCCCTCACTGTTTCATTAGTTGATCCTTTTTACGGATTGCATTCCAAGGCACGGCGAGCGACCGAGTCCCCCCAGTATGCTACTCTGGGTCCATGGGTGCAATTGGACGACTCATGATACTAAGTACCCCTACACCATAAAGTCCACCTGGGGCCTGTGGCCACAATTTCCACCCGGACCTGCAACGAATGCTATACCCGAGATGGGAGACCAAGTCCGCGCTTAAGCGCTCATCGGCAACTCTAGTTCGAGTCAAACTCCAGCATTTATACCCTGCCTCTTATTACGATTCAAGACTAAGGACCTCTCCTCTAACGACTCGAGATCCGGCCTTTACTCGCAACTCAAGACTAGCTTGCTTCCCACGACTATCGTGCGCTCCGCCTCTGTTCGAGACCACAACTCCTCTAACGACTCGAGATCTTGGCTCCGCTTGGCTTGGCTCGAGGCCCTCTCCTCTTTGCCCGTCCGTGTGCCGATCGAAAGCAGCTTATCTTGGACACGCGCCTGTCACAGCACACGTTCGGGGCTTTACGAAAGACTACTCGGACGATTCCCGGCGAAGAATTCATCCTACACCGACTCAGGTGACTCACCCGCCGACGACGTGAAGTCACCCTACCCGAGAGTATTTCGCTGCGTAAATACTCTTCCCCCTACGAGTTCGACTACGAAGAAGGTAGGGGAGGAGCGGGCTATATGCGCCTATTAAGCAGAACACCGATTTAATCAAATATCACATCGAATATGTGTACAAAAACTATATACACGTGTGCAGGCATCTGTTTTCTTTACATTGGAGTAATTTTTAAGTTAAAATTTCCTTCTGTTTCCAAGAAAATGATTTTATTATAAGTGTTGTCTAAAATGCCGAACCTCAAACCGTGCGGGCTAAATGCGCCTATTTATGTTTTGAACAAAATTTCTGTTTTTTGGGCAATATTTCCGTATAATTTCATTGAAACTACTAGAAAGTAATAGTTCCCGTACGACAAAGCTGAAGTTTTATAAAAATCTATGTATATTATAATTTAATGGAATTAAACAAAAGTTAGGGTTGCTATACTATGGAGGCAGATCACCCATGAGAAAAACTTTATCAAATTTGTTTTTAGATCTTCAATTCTCTCTTAAGATGTTATTCAGAGCTTAGATTTGAAGGTTCAATGATAAAAATCATTTATTTATTCTATTTAACCTGTTATTTTAGGATGGAGGCATTTTACAAACATGATAGAGGCATACAAAAACACTCTATTATTCCACTATATAATCATTATTAAACTTCCACAAAAGCTGAAATATGTTTAATTTCTTAAGTTCATTTGAGTAAGAAACAAAAACCATCCTAGTTTTTGTTTAAAGCTTCTTTACGTATAATTTTTAAAAGTCGAAATATTACATCACAATGTATCAAAACCTTGTATGATTTTTTAAATTTTTTTGAGTTTGTAAATTCATAAAATTCTTTCTTGCCTTATGTTCTAAGCGTATCACCCTCAAAATGCATTGGTCAGATAAGCTGTCTAGTCAGCCATTTCATCAATCAGCCGTAAGGTCATTTAACCCGATAGGCCCATTTAGGAAACCTTTCCCCTAATGTATTATCCCCGCAGCCTCCCTGGTAGGGAGCGCGTTTTACTCAGATACTCCGTGGCGGTGGAGGTATCCTACACAACGTTCGCGACGTTCCTAACAGCTCGGCATACGCAGAAGGTAGAGTCTTATCTTTGTATGCTTTACTGCCAGGGTCGGACGCACACTACTCAGGTCAGGCCCGTGCGAAGGACTCGTCCATGGGGGGCTAAAAATAATAACTAAAAATAATAACAATACCAAATTACACAATACAGAAGGAAATTGAAATTGAAATTCTAACATCATTTCCTTACTCATTATTTTTACACAAACTCAAAAAATAATAAATTTTAGTTTTGAAATGATTCAATCTTTTTAAAACAAATCACAATGAAAGTTTTAAATAAATTATGTTTTCGCTCAATCATTGAAATATTTTCAAAATGATGTTCCTTACTCTGAACTTGAAATTGCCATCAAAATAATTTCTCAGCAGTCTAGTTTTCAAATGTGAAATGTGTAAATATTTCCAAAACACAAATTCAAAAATAAATCTTAATTCGAATAATGTCCAATAAATAAATGTCAGATCAGGAAAAAAATAACCATGATTGATTGTTAGGAAAATGATAATAATTGATATTTATTACTCATCTTCATTTACATTTCTTTTCTTCATTTTCAACTCAAGAGTTGATGTATTTTGAATATGAATAAAAATTAATCGCGATTTGAAATGTGAGTTTTGTATAAAGAAAATAAATTAAAGGTTTATGTTTTTAAACACTTAAATTCAGAATTGAAAAACATAGACAAACTTTTTAAAAATATTTATAAAATTTCAATAGCTTAACTTTAAAATTCGGTAAATTTATTTAAAAATTGGGAAAAAAAAACTGTACTATGGAATTCGGTAAACTTATTTGAAAATTGAAACAGAATATTAAGATGTTAAAGATCAGTTCATAAAGAATTTTTTTTTTCAATAAATACGTCTTATCATTACTAAACTTATTTAAGAAATTTAATCGATAACTCAAGGGAGAAGCATTTTGGTGCTTATATTTAAATGATTAATTTGGTAGATTTCAGCGCCCTAAACTCGATTTTTTTGTTAAATTTGAACTATCACATTTTGTTTTAAAATGTTTCAGATTTAGGTAAGAGAAATCAATCATTGATAACTGATTAACTATTAAACCTACATTCAAGAAAAAATCTGGTTCTGATGTCTTTAATAATACTTCATTCAATTAAAGAATAATATTTCGAAGACGATGATGATGATGATGATGATGCATGATTTTAAAAAGTAAAATTCGACAGTTTTTGAAAATGTAGAAAGATATCATAAGAAGTATTTTAGACATTGCTGCATAAAGCTTAAAAAAATTGGTTCAAGCTTCGATAAAAATTCGTTAAATGAGAAATGTAAACAAATAGAACTCTTAATTGCCTAAAGTTTTAAGAAAATTGTTTAATCATTTAAAACATTTATTTCAAAATGTTTTTTTGTTGTTTTCAAGTTTTGTCAAAAATAAGTTCAGAACTTCCTTAAAAGATTTTAACCTATTTTGAAAAGTTATTTCAATAACAGCTGATCAGTGATAGAAAGATTGCATATTTATATTCAGGGCACTCAAGTTAGACAAAATTACTTTTTCAAATTAATTTGTCTTGGGAAAATGTAGATTTTGTGGTCTTCTGTTATTTATCAAAACCTTTTCAAATCTGATGTTGAGCAAGAACAAGAAATACAAAATGTAATTAAGACTGAAATTGGTTTCTTGAAGAATATTCCTTATCAGCACAACAATTTTAATCACATAAACGATTTTATTAAATCAAAATTTAAGTAATAAGGTAAGGATATTAGATTTTAGTTTGCTTTTTTTTGCTAATTCGGTAGATCATTGTGCCTTGTTCGGACCGATTTTGAAACCACCTTTTGTAGCAGTTTATTATAATGCAGCTCAAAACTGAAAATTTTATTATCTAATATATAAAGATGAGTTGGACTATATATGTTTGTTTGTTTGTATGCACCTTATACAAATCCACACCGCTGAACCGATCAGCCTGAAATTTGGTACAGAGATGTAGTTGGATCAGGGTAAGGTTTTAGTAATAGTTATGAGCCCCTCCCACCTGAGAAAAAGGACCCTCCCATACAACGTTCTATTTTATTCCCACGAACCAAAAGTCATGGCATGGCATTTTGTCAACCGACTTTTTTCCCCTTGGCGGGTTGTTTTCAGCATCACCATGGGCCGGGCATTAGAAACGACCGTCCTGAGTTCACGTGTACTGAACAGCAAATCAAAGCCTGCTAATGATTAAAATTTGGATAGCGAAGTTTTTGGCGGGCTTTTTTTCGTCTACTGTTCGTAGCACAGGGCACAAGCACGTGATTCTTGGATGAAATAATAAGTCTACTTTTGGGATAAGAAAAACTTATCGCATGTTAGGAATAAATTGATTTGAACAGTGGTTTTCAAAGTAGTCCCAACTGCCGTTGGGGGCGTTGAGAGTCAACAAGAATATGCAGTAGTTGAAGTATAAATACAATGCATGACTCATCTTCATTATGAATTCACTTCTTCAGTTGAATTACTATTTTGAATGAAATCTTATTTTCCAGCTTTTAGGAACCAACAATTTTCATATTTTTGGAATTCCTCATAGGGTAAGAAGCTATTTTAAGGGTTGTGAGTTGAAGGCTGCAAACTCAATGATTTGATTGCCGTGTAGGAATTTATTCTAAAGGCAGGGTAGACAATCAAATCAATTCTGGAAAAAGTTGAAATCAAATCCAACGCATAAAACTTTTTAGTAATTAAATCTGAAGTTGTTATTTCATACAATTTAATTTCTTTGGCCAAGTTTGAGTCATTTTTGGTCAACAATGTGTTCAACTCTGCCATCCAATTATGAGAAAACTAGAGCCTTTAGTAGTGCAAATTCAAACAAATGATTTCTTAGGATTTTAACATTGATCACTCTTCATGATAATCAACGGAATAGTTGTGTCAAAAAATAGAAAAATTGAAATGTAGCTCAAATAAATTTTTCATAATATTATAAAATGGGTGATTTCGGTTCCAGGGTGATGTGTTTTTGTGATAACTTCAAAAACTATTAATGAAACTTTTAACATCTAAAACAACTTATCATTCTCATCATAAGTACAAATTAAATTTGAATATACTACTCTACGATAGACCATTCATTTTGATAAGTGAGATAATCTCCAAAAGAGGTCGTGTACATATGTTTACAAGCCTATGATATTGGATTTTCATTAGATAACACATGGACACGATGAAAAATACGTTGTTATCATTTGAAGATTATATAAAAAGACTAGATTTATTCAAGCTATTCAAAAAAAAATAAAAGGTTGATTAGGTTGCCAGAATTTTTCCGGACGTCCGGACCGAAAAAATCTGGGCAATTTTCAAACACAATCCGCGTAATTGATTTCAATATGTTTAACCCAAAATCCGGGCAATATCCGAGCAAATTTGGTACAAACCACGGAATTATTCAGTAGAAATCAAGAAGAGAAAACTTTAAATATTTTTTCATCAAATCTCATCAGCGGATGTATTTTAGACTTTAAAAACAAGTCAGGATAAAACTTGCCATAAAAAAATCCTTTTTGAACGTTAAAATGGAAAATTGTAAAAATTCAATTTAATTTTATTTTATGTTTTACAAATAAAATGAATTAATCCGGGTGAAATCCGGGCTTTTTCCAACGAAATCCGGTCAACCGGACCGGACCGGATTTCCCTCAAATTTTGTGTCAAATATTCGGACAAATCCGGATAAATCTGAGCAATCTGGAAACCTTAGTATAAAATTTTGTTTCTGACTCGATGAATAGGCATTCAAGGGACATTATTTTAGCAAACCTAACAAGTTTTTCAATAATGTTAAAACGATAAACTTTGTTAAAAATCCAATTAAAACTTCTAAAAGGCTAACAAAACTTACAAAGCTTACATGGCAAAACATGGTCAAATTTGTTAAAATGATGAATGAAAAGCTTTCAAAATTTCGAAACTCAAATCAAATTTTATTCATCTTTTATGTGAGCCCGAGCAAGGCCGGGTAAATCAGCTAGTTCATTATAAAGCACGTTGGTTTTGACAAATCAAACTTACATTAGTAGCTTCAGGTGAAATACGATCCTGACCAATTCACTTTATCTGCTTTTCACATACAATTTTTATCTCACTGATATTCTCTGTAAGTAATCTAATATTTTAACCGTTTCAATATTCAATCCAAATAAACTATCCTTACATTTTCCAATAGCTCTTAATTTAAACTTAAAATATTCCTGTTGGACTCTTAATTTGCAATTTTAGGTGTAGATTTATGAACTCGTAAACACGTTATTTTTGTTCCGGCTTTTTTGTTGATATTGGGTATTATTATATACAAACTCCTACTTCACGCCTGCCGTTTGACATATTTCCCGAAGGGCTCGAAAGTTTTGGAAAAATAAGTTAGAAACTGTGCCTAGCTCTAAAGCAGTGGCGTCAACAGCCTGTTGCATGGTTTCCACCTTACGATGTATAAAATTCGATAAATTAATTTTAAATTTAAAATGGTTCGTTTCAAACTCTGTTCTTGTTTAGTTACAATTCTTAATAAAAATACATTCTGAGTTTTGGGTTTTTGTATGTCAAGTTAAGAGTTTCAATACAAAAGGTTAATTGAGATGCAAATCAAAATTTACAATGAAAAATTAGTTTCAAATCGTGAACGTAATCAAGTGAAGTAGAATGAAATGTCTGAAGCCAAGGGTGATTTAAGACTGAATTCCGCCGGAGGCGAGCAAAATTTTTGACTTGCTTGTTAACCCTCATTTAAGATCAAGTTATCTGATACTACGGTGAAAATTTTACTTGGAAAAAATCTTCATGGGGGGGGTTAAACCCCTAAACCCCCCCCCCCCCCGTTCGCACGGCCTTGACTCAGGTACTCCCCGACGAAGGAGTCACGCTACACCGGTCGCGGACTGATGCTGGTTCCAACCAGGCTTCCGAAAAGTACAGCTTTGCTATGACAGCTTTTTTCTTGCCAAACAAACTGTCTCGGTTTTCCTTACTACTCGGTTCGCTGCTGTACCGTCGGTAACGAACCGTAATGCTTCGGCTACATCGCACACGTGCGAGAACCCAGGCTGTATCTGAACAATCTGCTCAAAGCATGCGTTGCCGAAAGTGTTGTTCTTTAAGCTGTAGCGAACCCAACCGACAGTTCGGTTTTCATCCCCCCATCCTCCTGTTTCGAAAATAATTTCATCCTAACTGTCGGCTGCAGGGCGTGACAGTTTTTGCAGGACTGTCACGGGTGACTGTCATGCCCATACCGTATCCATGCCCGATCGTATGCGCTGCTGCTCGGTTTCGAATAGATCGAACGAGCCATCTATTCGCACCGAGCAGCAGCATACGATCGGCGCTTTACTCGATATGTGGTGCCGGTGCAGGTTAGGCGAAAAGGGGAGGGGAGGGAAGGGTGATTGGGGTGATCACCACCCGCAGTAGATTCAAGCAAAGGGAAAATATGTTCGTTCGAAATTAACTCGGCTCGAGCGAATCTCGGCTACAGTCGGACGGAGTGAGTAGTACTGTCCTGCGAAATTCAACGCATTGAAAACTGTCACGAAGATTTTCCCAAAACTGTCACGAAGCTTAAAAAACTTTCATACCCACGAACAAACTCTCGCATGAGGTAAAACAAGCCATCGCTGTACATCGCCCGACCGCTCCTTTTAAAACTGTCGGGGAAGAAATATTCGGGAAGCTTTCATCGAGGTGCATGTGCGACATTCGCAAGAATACTGTCGTTCGCCAGTACTTTTCGGAAGCCTGGTTCCAACTCCTCTGCAGGGCAGTCATGATCCGGGTGAACCTATCGCTGATCACGCGCCAAGTATTGGCATCCTCACACATCTTCCGCACGATGTTATCGGCTGTCGTGTCTGGTCCGCAGGCGGTAAGCTCGCCAGGACCCTCCTTCTGCTGCAGCGGATCGCCGAGTTGTTCGACATAGCCCGTGAGAGGGCTGCTGTCGCCATTGCCGCTCTTTTGCAGGCGTAGTCGACGTGGGCCGTGAAGCTCAGCCGGTCGTCGATCATCACCCCCAGTTATTTTATCGCACGCTTAGACTCAATTGCGCACGGTCCAACTGCAATCGTCCCTGATTGTGCTGAGATCAGGTTGGTGATCAGCACCATCTCAGTCTTGTGGTGAGCCAGACGTAGGCTCTTGGAGCGCATCCAATTTTCCACCTTCTCGATAGCTACTGTGGCGAGTAGCTGGACTTCCTATATTGACGGGTCCGATGCTAGGAGAACCACATCATCGGCGAATCCCACAAGTCTCACTCCTGTGGGGAGACGCAGTCTCAGCAGTTGGTCGTAGACAATGTTCCACAATATCGGGCCAAGTATCGATTCTTGTGGAACCCCTGCCGAGACTTTCACTGTTCCAGTCCCTCGCTGGTCATATACTGTAGTTGGCGGTCACGGAAGTAACACTCCACCATCCTACAGATATATGCCGGAATCCTCATGTTGATAAGCGATGACGCAATCGCTGCCCAACTGACGCTGTTGAAAGCGTTCTTTACGTCGAGAGTGACCACTGCGCAGAACCGGTCTCCTCTCCGTTTCTTCAGCCTGGCTTCATCTGCCCTTTAGATAACCTGTCGAATGGCATCCACCGTACTGCGACCTTTCCGAAAACCGAACTGTTTGTCGGATAGGCCGTTCGCTGGATCTGGATCCTGCTCTGTACCACCTTCTCTAACACCTTGCCAGCAGTATCCAGGAGACATATCGGGCGATATGCTGATGGGTCACCTGGTGGCTTGCCCGGTTTTGGCAGGAGCACCAATCGCTGACGCTTCCACATATCTGGGAAGACCCTACCATCCACGTACTGTTGCAGTGAAGACCGGAACATTTCCGGATGTTCCATGAGCGCAGCCTTCACTGCCACATTAGGGATGCCGTCTGGACTCGGAGCTTTGTTCAGCTGAAGGGACTTAGCGATGTCGCGCAGTTCCTCCTTCCCCTCACTGTGGAAAGTCTCGAAGATATACTGCCGAGCTGAGCGGTTCTGCCCATTAACGTGGCTCCAACCGAGAAACAACGTAGTTAACGGTATGACTGCCAACCTTAGAATGAGTATTGTTTCGTGTTCTCCTTCATAGTTCTTTAAAATTCCAATGATTGATACTACGTATCTTTTTCACAGAAGCCTGAGTCCCTAACAATCTTGTTAAAAAAATGTTTTAAGTAAGAATTTCAAATTTGAATAACGAAATAACAAAACTCACTGCATATGTCTTCTACATTTTTAGATAAAATTATTTTGAGTGCAGTTATTTTTACCAGTGTTGCCAAAAAAATTCAATAATTTTTCTCATTAAATTATTTTGATTTTATTTTTAATGGATTTTCTTCTCTTTTTCAGGTAAGCTCGACTGATTCCTATAAGTCTGTTGGTAAATATAAAAAAAATTAAAATTATGTTAGTGTGCCCAGAAAATCTCGAAAAAGTGGAGGAAATGTTTTTGAATGTTCGTTAATTAGGGATTTTACTTCTTGGAGAAATTTAGAACTATTGGTTATGTTCAGGTATCCAAGTTAATTTATTAACAGTGAACTCCGTTAAAAAAATTGTAAATCTAGATTTGTTTGTTAATCTTTTTCACATTGGGTTTTGTTTTGGTTCCCAAGAAAGTAAGAAGCAGTTAAGTATTAAATTTCCAGTAAAAGGTTGCGGTGTTAATTTTTGGTGGCTACCGGTTACTCCTACAGAAACCTGTTTCATGATTCTTGAGATTCGAATTTGTCCAAGATTTGTGAAGAGAAAAAAAACATTAATCGATTGCCCAGAGAGCGGGTAGAACCCCAAAACACATCAAAATCACGGCACCAGAAAAGTGAAAAAAACGTAAAAAAAATAAATACTAGGTAGCCACCGCGGCCGTTTATGGGCCAATGATGTTTGCTTAATCCGCCCTTTTTATTCCTTCCCCGGTCAGTCGGAATATCCGATTAGTTTACGGCCGTTTAAGTGGAGAATTAAAAATTTAAGGTGTGCTCGCAGTGTTTCTTTCGAAGAAGGTGTAGGAAAATGTTCTAGGAGCATTTCACTTTTTAAGCGGATAAAATTTTATGACCTACCTATTGGAAGAGGGAAGGAAAATGGCAGCAACTAGCAACAGTAGCAGCAGGTTTCGGTTTCTGATGCGACTGATTCTTTAATGTTTCTTGGAGTTAAAGAACCTATAAAGATTGTACAAAATCGGTTGTTGTGGTACTGCTTCTAGATATTCTTCTTCTGAAAGAAAAAAAAATGTCTCGAAAATTAGACGTTGATTGTATTTCACGGTCGTAGCTGATAATATAAGACGATTTTAGGCTTGTAATTTCTTCTAGTTATAAATGAGATAAGAAGCTAAACTCATGGCTCTTAACTTGATGCCAATTCGGGCTACATTCAGTTACCTGATATGACCGGTTTCCTAACCTATCCTAACCTTGTGGTGTTTTATTGGTTTAAGCTCTTCGAGCTTAATTCCAATAACCGAAAATCGGAACAGGTTGCTTATCTTTACCGGTTTAAGCTATCTTTAGGAAATAGACATATTTTTTGTGGGTTAATTTTACTGTTAAACTGAGATTTAATCAAAGCCTATAAACACATGATTTGGAGATTGTATATTCATGGTTCGATGTTTCAGGATTCAAAATCAAAATTTACAATTTTTAATTTTATTTTTTAACACTCAATCAACCAAAATTTTCTCAATTTTACTGAAATAGGTCAACCCTTTCGGAGCATTCAAAATTATCCACTCAAAAAAAACGCCTAATCTAATAAGGAAAAGATCAATTTCCCATACAACGTTTCTCAACTAACGCCCTAGATTCTGAAGCATCACTGGAAACCACCCATGTGTTCCCTATATCATGCACATGTGTCTTCCCCCTTCCCCCTTCTTTCAAGACCACCCCCCACCCACATTAAGCCACGTGTCAAAGTGACTTCTCGTATGGCGTCTTCCAGGGCCATATCTTTCGATCTGCCGCCCGACCTTCTTTAAGTGCATCGATCCGTCTCGAGAATGTGTGGGCGTCTTAATTTTTTCTTTCATTTGTTTCGACTGACCTATCTTCTTGGTGCTGCGCGGCTTTGCGCTTATAAAACATTGATCGACACACAAAGTTCACATGGGCGACCACACTGTCGGAGTGACCCAGAAGTGCAACAGAATCACAACAACCCGTAGAATGAACGCCCCGGATCGCACGGAATTACCGTTAGCCAGAGGCACACGCTCCGGGTTCGGGTCATCAAATCCAAGAGCATCGATGTTGATTAACGCCTGCCCATCAAAGGCCGATGATTTAACTGTTGTCTCTTTCTCTAATGTTGTGATACTCTTGATGTAGTTCTCCACTTCGAATTATCACAACCATTTTTTAGATAAATAAATTTATTTGAATAGAGTTTTATGTTCAAATCTCAGATCAAGTTTTAACCCTTAAATGGATATTTTTAGTCATTTGGTCACAACAAATATTCAGGAGACTTAAAAAATAAGAACCATAGTATTTTTGTTACTATTTTTTTCATTAATATTAAAAAAAATTGATAAAATGTGCCAAAAATTGATCAATAATTTTGTTCCGAATCCGATATTTTGTGAAATCCGTTTAGAGTTAACAAAATATTTTAATCGAGTCCGTTTTTATCAAAAATTGGAATTAGTAGGCCTTGCTCGGGTCTTCGCGTGTTTTGTTTTCTCGCTGCACTGCATTACTTGAAGTTTTTTTTATTTTTCGAAAAAATATTTGTGATTTGAGAAATGTTTTAAGGTGGAGTTAACAAAAAATCGAAGAATAGTTTATCGTGTCAAGCAGAGCTGATGTGTGGAGTGGAATAAAGAAGAACTCGACTGATTTGTGGCTGGAAAAGTGATGAAGGGCGAACATGAATGGGTGCCATCATGTGGAAGATGGCAGTCGGCAAGGACAGCAAAAACTGGAAACCTCGGTGAGAGCTTTCCAATTTCACACTTAACTTCAAACACTTTCTTTTTCCTATCGATTTGCTGCTGTGCCTTTTTCAAAATTATTAAGATTTAGTCCATATCTTGGTAGACGTTTTTCCCGAGTTTGGTATCGTAAAAGTTAGTTTTTCTCATTTTTTCACATACAAGGGTGCCCTACAGCACTACCTAATCATGATTGTTGAATGAAAACGCAGAATTCAACGCAGGTTTCAGTGGTGGAATATAGTTATTTTTATTCAGGCTTGTTCGTCGAGTCCTAAACAACTATCCATTACATTAGCGATAGCTATTTGTCACTTTCCACTTCTAATGTTTCCGGGAAAGTACTTATTTCTCAATGAGTACTTTGATACATGTTACCACGAACTCAATTTGAGCAGTCTCGCTTAACCGTGTGATGATGTAAACATTTGTACCGCGGTTATCATGATCGCCTGTCATTAGCAATCATCGGTTCGCAATTGCGAATTGCATTGAAAACAAACGAACCAAAACAATGTGTTGTTCCGGTTCTCCTCGAGGAATAGTAAATGTCCTCTGCTGTAGTGTTCGGTATCTTCCGGAACCTATCCGAATCCGTATGTATTAACACCTCCCCTCAATTTGCAAATTGAGAATGCTGAACAGTTTCGCATGTTTCGCTCTCGGTAACGCCTTCGTGAACGCATCAGCTTGCTGATCGTCAGTCGATATGTGCCGCAGAGAAAGCTGACCGCTTCTCACGATCTCCCTGATGAACGCATACTTCACGTCCAGATGCTTCATCCGCTGATGGGTTTGCGCCTCTTCCAGGTACTGGATGCAAGGGATGTTGTCTTCCATTAACATGAAAGGAATGCTAACCACAACAAATTCACTCAGGAAGTTTGTTAACCACAAACCTTCCTTGACTTCGGTCGAAGACAGACTGACCGTCTGCTGACGTTTTGTTGACCACGAAACAAGATTCCCGCAGATCATGTAAGTGTAGCTTGATACAGATCTTCGATCATCGGAGTCGTTGGCAAAATCTGCATCAGCATATTTGATGAGTGTTTCTGAGGAATACCAACGCCGAATTGATCGTACTCGAAGGTATCGTCGAATACGCTTCAGACCTTGCCAGTGCCTATCCGCCGGGCTAGGCTGGTGTTTGATCAGTGCGCTAACCGCAGCATAGATATCTGGTCTCGAACATGTCGCCAAATATTGTAGACAACCGATCAATTCTTTGAACAGTGGTGAAGTTTCGATTGATAGTCATTCCCAAGAAAGTCTTGACCTCTAAGAGATCCTTCATCTGGAATAGCCTTCCAAGCTCGGTCTTGATCTAGATAACCTCTAAATCGTCTTTTCCGGCAATCAGGATGCCATCCACGTACAGGGTGAGGGTGAGTCCTCGCTTACATGATCGGTAAACGCAGCAGTTACTCTTCAACGGATAGAAACCAAGCTTTCTTATCTCGTCGTCAAATCGACCCGCTTGTTTCAAACCGTAGAAGCTTTTCCTCAATAGAACGCCCTTCGATTTGCCGACGTCATCGTTTGGTAACTGCATAAAGATAACCTCTTCTAAATTTCCATTCAGGAATGCAGTTTTGACGTCCATCTGATGAACGACCACGTCGAATTCGTTCGCCAACGCCAAGACGGTTCGAACACTCTCCACCTTGACAACCGGTGCATAGGTTTCCCAGAAGTCCAATCCTGGTCTTTGGGAACAACCTTTCGCGGCCAATCGAGCCCTCTTGCGACCATCGTCCTTCACGGTGAACACCCACTTGGACAGGATAGGTTTTCTGTGACCCTAACCGCTTCCCAAGTCTTGTTCTCCTTCAGAGCTGTCATCTCCTCGTCGATGGCGACCTTCCAGGAATCCCAGCCGTCCCGGCGCTTCAGCTCAGTGATGTTCTGAGATATCTCCTCATCAATAACAGCGACTACGCTAGCCACGTGGCACTGTGTTGTTCCTCTTGTTCGCTGGCTTCGTCTCAGGGCCGGTTCAGGAGTGACGGGATCTTGGTCATCATCGTCATCGTACGGGAATTTCGCGCTGCTCTCGTAGCCGCTCTTGCCGTGATCTTCAACAACCACACTGTTAACCACAGTGTGATCGGGATCAGCAGGCACATCGGCTAACCGCTCAGATATGTTTTCGGATGCTCGCACATTGACTGGTTGCACGGATGTGATCTGTTGTTTTGTGATCTGGCGTTTTGATTTCGGATCAAGCTTCTGCAGCTTATCCTTGGGGACCTGTGTGTACGCTGGACAACCGAAAATGCACAGGTTTGGCCTCCGACCATACAATGTCTTTGAAATGTCTTAAAAATTCGTTCCTAACGTATTCACGCTCATTGTCGCATCGTAGCTTGCACAACTTCTAACCGTTGCCATAGTCTCGTACTGCTTGAAGCGCTCGAACACCTCGCCCTTGTCACCCAGATAGACGGTCATGAAGTGGGTGAAGTCGTCAATGTACGTGACGAAATAACGGAATCCGTCAAATATCGGCACCTCCATATACCCACAGACGTCCAAGTAAGGTTCTCCACCTTGGTTGGAATATGACAGATACCCTCTACCATATTGTTACGGATTATTCGCTGCAACGCTCCAACGCCAAGATGTCCGAGTCGCATATGCCATTTTTGGGATGCTGGCAGACTTTCAGGCACCATTTCTGGTAACCCAAGAAGAACAACCTCTTTTAGACATCAACGACGTTTCTCGATGGCAACTAACGATTGCCCAAACCACTTCCTCGAGAAATTCAGAAATTGCTTCCAGCTGTGCTCGAGCATGCTCACTAGACCGCTGCAAAAATTGACTTTTTGCTCCCATATGTTTTTTCGATGTCTTTTGGGTCCCCAAGCATCAGTGTAAAATTTGAGATTATTTGGTTGATTCCTGAGTTAGCGCAACGCGTTTCAATTTTGAATGGAAATTTGTATGGAAGAAGGATTTTTGCACATTAAATCATCCAGAAAATTCAAATAAGCTTGAAATTAAGTCGGTCTTTGATTTTTGGTTTTGACTATTCTTAAGCTTCATTTTTTTGCTTACATGACAAGCAGCTAAGAATTTCATAGAAAAAGTTATAACAATTTCAAAATAAAAAATCTGAATCCATTAAAAAGTATTCAAAAATGGCAGACTTTACTTGCTAGAGCTGTTAATAATTTCATGAAATGTTATGACAAAGGTTATATTAATCAATAAATTCTCTGGCAATGCAAAGCAGTTTTTTGAGATTTTTTATTTCCATCCTACTGTTACACAACTTTCAAACAAGCAGTCAAAAACGATAGAATTAATATATTGAATTTTGAAAACAAAAATTTTATATAACATTGAATATCTTTTCTGGGGTACAATTTAGGTTTGTGCTTTGTTCGCAAGAAATGTACTGCAAGAATCAAGGAACATTTTTCATCCAAAGTTATATTTTTTGGAACTTTCAGAAAATCTATGGTGATTTTTGAATGAAAAATTTGGTTTTCCCATACAAATTTCCATACAAAATTAAAACTCGTTGCGCCAATTCAGGACTGGACGGACCGCTTAAAAAAAATTATTGCTATTTCTGGCAGCAAAAATAACCAAAAAAAGTTATGGGAGGTGTAAAAATTTAAGAATTTGAAGTTTCCATACAAAGCTTGCAGCGGTCTAATGCTCACAGCAGTGCACGACCAGAGAACTTTTGGACGATAACTTAAGTAGCTATTAATACAAAACAAAGTATAAAATTAAATAAATGTGTTTTGATAAATTTGAAAAATGGATTCGAAGGCAACTCGTGTTTTGAAAGTTTGTTCACCCGTTTTTCCATGAAAGGCTTTGGATATTTCTAAGCGGCCAATAACCCATATTATTTGTGATCGCAACATGCCGAGATCGCTGCGGGCGATTGGCCATAAGGCAAACTTTTCTTTCCCACACCAACTCGACATTACAATCACTTCTTCAATTATCACATTCAAAACATCAATTTCAAGGTTCTTGTTTTCTTAATCGGGATTCAATTCATAGGCATCCCAGGAAATTATTTAATAACAACAATCTCAATCGACGATTATCACGGAATGTGCAAGAAAATGCAGCCGCTACACATTTTCACGCAGGTTTTTAAATCCACAGACCATTACCGAAACACAACCTCCGCTATTTCGATCCATCAGTGAAAACTCCTTCGTAAATCTAGGGTTACACTAATTCAAACGCACTGGAGTCACAAACTTCACTTCAATTGCCCAAACTTGAAACGATACATGCTTTTTACTCGATGCAAATTTTATGAAATTATTTTATGAAACACTTCCGGTGATCAGAGATTCAATACATTTTCGAACAATTTATGAAAATTATTCTAATTAAAACAATCAATTTAAATACAAATTTTCGCGGACCCAAAAAAAAACAGGTGTGCTGCCATCAGTACAACGCCTACTCCTCCAACATGATGAATGATAAAAATCATCCTGAAAAAAATCTCAGTCGTGAAAGAAGACAACTTTCTATCAATGAATTTCTTTCAAAATCAACGATTTCTTCCAGAATTTCCACAGATCTTGTTGACGCTGCAACGGGTTAATTTTCCATTTCGAAATGGAGACGAAGACGACTCTTACTTATATCAGGTTACAGCATAATTGCTACCTCATCCCGTCCCGGTCCGCATTTTTGATTGATGCTTACAATGACACCGGCGAGGGCTCGATCGAAGAAGGAAGGGTCATGTTTGCTCAGAAGATTTTAATCAAACACCACGATCGATAAACGAAACGTTTCGATCCGATCCTCCGCCATAATCCAAACAAACTGGAAAGGGCTAATTTGGGTTTAGGTATTCAAAACAAGCGAGCGAGACGGCTTCTGGTTCTTCATTCTGGGTTTAGGTTTTTGGTTCTATTGGATCCAATCATCGATCGATGGCTACCGATTTTTTTTCTTTCGAAAAAAAGGAAATCACATAATCTCCCGGATTGATTGTTTCCAATGAATTGGGTTCGTGATTGGTTTTTTTTTTTTCTGAGTAGCTTAAACGATGAAAACCGGGAAGATGTTCCAGGGAAACTTTTTATTAGATTTTTTCTCAACTAATCGGAATCCGAATAACAACAGCATTTGAATGGGTCTTAAACGGCTCAGTAATTCTTAGCGCTTTAAAATAGTTTTCTTTATCCGCGCAACCAGTTACTTACTAGCTACAATACAATATGAAATAAACAACATTCCGCGCATAACTTGACAACTGGAGCTGGTTTCGGCTCGTTTGTTCGTTCATGTTTCCTAGTGATCGATGATAAGCTTCCACAAACAACATTTTTATTCTGCTATATTTAAAACTGAGTGCGGACACATGGCGCAAATTCCACGCGGCCGCCATTTGTTTGTGTACTTGCAGCTCACCTGCAATTTGTTTGTAACTCCGCAGATGACAGACCTGGTGTGGTAAGACATCTGCGTTCAAGTTCCACAAAGTTCTTGGCTGATGTGAAGTTCTGAGACCTCAAATCAGAACCCTTATTCGACCGGAGTCGGTGCAAAGTAATGTATGATAAACCTCATCAGTTATAAGAAGTGAGATAAAAAAAAAATTAAAAGTGAATGGCAGCTGTCGGTTTCCCTCGGATCCGGGCTAACCTCAAACCTGAAAGGAAGCAATTATGATCACACGGGCATTCTCCTTTGACTTTCCGAGTTCTGACTGAGCCGCGGTCTTTCTGAGTCTTGCCGTAATTATTATTAGAAGTTGTTTTTTTTTCTTCTAGCTAGTTGGGCGCCTAACTGTGGTTTTATTTTGTTACCCCGGCTAAGTTCGCACGCACATTTAAGCTGAGAGTTGGGCACATTAGTTCGGTTCAACTAATCGTGCTGCGCTTAGTTTGGGTGTCGTTTGTTTTGGGAAAATATGTTTTTTTATCTCTCTCTTTACGGGGTATCATGAATCCGTTACAACTTGCTCATGCTACCGCTAATTAGGCTAATGCGATAATTAGACTCAGAAGAGAGAAAAAAAACAAAACGCAAACTCGGCGATTTAATGAGACCATTTTCGCATGTTAATGGTACAAAAAAGAATAGCTACTAGAAGAGTTTAGACCCCACATGCTACATTCTTTAGAATAAGTCAAATCTCTAGGAGAACCCCTCCATAACGCATAATGTCCCCTAAAGTACCGTTTTCAGACCATCATTCTCCAAGTCATATTTTATCATCTTCCCAGTGATTGACTCCATAATCACCGGCAACACGATAAGACAAAGATAAATCTCCACCCGAGAGCATCTTCGCCCGACCTTAATCACGACTCGCCGTAATCGCTAGATCATTCTTTCTTCCCGAAAGAAACTGCAGTTAGAATCCATCAACCGACAGCACATCAAAATTAGAAAATTATTTATGATCAAAACAAAACAACAGTTATGCAATGCCGAAGAGTCTTTCGTCGTCAATTTGGTTCCCGAAGAAATTAAATTGAGCCATCGGAAATTATCGTGCCCACCATGTTTTGGGGCCCTCAGAAAACGACCCCCCCTGATAAGATAATGACTAGTTTTCCACTCGCGTCTTTGGACATTTTTCTTTTCTGTTTTTTTTTGGAAGATGGGGATGTTCGATTCGATGGGCTTTGATGTTTTTTTAAGACCCACTTTAGAATCTTGTGGGGGGATAATCCATTACAGAAAGCTTGAAGCCCTCGAGACCCTTACCCTGATCTTTCAGGAATGCGTGGGCCTCCCCGATGTTGGGTGGCTATCAAGAACGTCCAAACGCCATGATTGACGTTTTTTCTCCATTCGATCTTGCATCGAGGCGCCTCCTCCAGCCCATTACATCAATTTTGTCAAAGTTGATGGTGGTAGGAAAATTGAATTTTTGTGCCGTTAATTGAAATTGAACCGGGAATTCTGAGTTGTTTAAGCATAGCATAGCTTAGCATTGGGTGACTACACACATCTTGCATTGGCTGATACACAAAGTACAATTTTTTGATCAAAACAAACTCAAGTTGCCAAAATGCCAACATTTCGGGTACAGAGAGCTCATTCGACCCATAGTGCTGTATGCAGATAGGGAATATTTATGTATATGGGAAATCCGATTTGTCAAATAGGAGGTAATCAATTAAAATAATAAGCATTTAATTTTCAAAAAGAAACGATCTCACCAAAGTCCATTTCCCAATTCCGAATCTTAAAACGAGTTGCAGTCAAATATTTCCATTTACACTATTACGGACACATGTCCTCGCTGATGCATTTAGTTAAATCGCAGCAATCGAATGCATTCAAATCAATTTGTACAACTAAAGGGTGTCCACGATGAAATTTCCACACTATGAAATTGCTTTAACTTTTTAACCGTTGGGTAGAAATTAATGGAAATTTGAGTGGATATAGTTCATAGTGCATTGTTTACATCCTGCAAGTTTTAAAGTCCTGTGATCAAAACTCGCGCAAATGGAGTCGAAAGAACAGTTCGTGCGTGATAAAATCTTGCGCATTTATCACGAGAACAAGGATCTCTCGCATCGTTCCATCGCTAAAACGTTGGGAATTGCGAATTCCACGGTGTCGCGAGTGATTAAGCGGTTCGAGGAACGATTGACCACCGATTAGAAGCCCAGAAGTGAAGGAAAACGTATTCCTTACAACACTAAAAATCATAACCGCGTAGTTGGGGCCTTCAACCGAAACCCAAAGCCTCCGTTCGAGATGTGGCTAAGAAGCTGCACCTAAGCCGAAGTTTTGTCCAGAAGGCCAAAACTAAGGCTGAACTTCGAACGTTCAAGTTACAAAAGGCCCCTAATCTCGACGAGAATCAAACCAAGTGTCAAACCCGTGCCTGAAAGTTGTACCTCAACATGCTGACGGAAGTTGAATGCTGCATCATGGACGACGAAACATATGTGAAGGCCGACTTCAAAAAGATCCCCGGCAACCTGATTTTTACGGCCAAGGATAAGTTCAGCGTTCCGAAGCATGTCCGCACTCAGAAGATGTCCAAATTTGCGAATAAATTCCTGGTTTGGTAAGCTATCTGCACGTGTGGGAAGTGGAGTGCACCTTTCGTGGCACAGGAAACGATGAACAGACAGGGGTTCATGAAAGAGTGCCTCCAGAAGCGACTGCTTTCTCTCCTGAAGGCCCACAACGTCCCAAAAACTTTTGGCCGGATTTGGCCTCATGCCACTACTCTTAGGAAGTGCTGAAGTGGTATGCGAACAATATGGTCAATTTCGTGCCGAAAATGTTCAACCCTCCCAACACTCCGGAGCTCCGCCCCATCGAGAAGTACTGGGCGATTATGAAGCAACACCTTCTTAAACAACCAGTCGAGGAACTGAAGAAAGTGTGAGTTTACATGCAAAAAACGATTGATTCACAGGTGGTGCAGAATCTTATGGCCGGGGTTGCATTTGCGTATGGACTGTGAATAAAATACGAGTAAAATTGTAAAATAAAGTTTAATAGTTATTTTTTAATCCCTGTAAATTTAATGGAAATCGGATGGAAACTCGAATTTTGCGAATTATTTTTGTGTGTGGTAATTTCATAGTGGACACCCTTTAGAAAATATTTTATCCGAAATTTTTTACTGGACAATTTACATATGTAGGCATTCCCAACATGACATGGTAATATTTATTCAGTCGGAAACTTCAAATTTCTCCGGAAGCCTTCCGCATATAAACATCCACATACAAAAAAGCCTCCCCTTCTGCACACCGACTTCAAAAGGTTCTACTCCGTTCACGGGCGTTATAAAATTGAAGAATAAATCACTTCACTCGTTCCCTCGAGGTATCCAAAATACATATCTAACCGTTCAATCTTTTTTTAAACGTGAATCATTCTCAATTAAACCGAAATTTTTCGTTTTTCCTTCATTATGAAGCTCTGAAAATTTGCTGCCAGAAAAAAACACGTCTGATCTTTTCGACCACAGCCTACTCTTCTCGAGAATTCAAAGTTATTTTAGAAACATCAATTCCAAAAATTTAATGTTTTTTTTTAGATTTATGAGATTGACCCAAGCAGACTTTGCTGACTGAATGGATAGCAAACAGTTACCAAAATTGGCTATTTATGCCAAAATGATGGCACAATTTCGCGTAGCATTTTTTTTCCGATGGCTAAATAAGGTTTCATTTAAGCATCCAAAAATTGATGCTACATCAATACCAAAATGAGGCATTGAGAGCAATATGAAGGCATTATTTGGTATTGTTTTTTTCACGATAACCAAGCTTTCAATATTTCCATTGAAGAGAAAAGTGAATTATCGGGATTTGGCGTTCCATTCTGACAATAAAAATAGCAGTCAAAGGTTTGATCGAACCCCCCCTATCCAAGTTTTTATTGTTATATAGTGAAAACAATCGATCGGAGAGTTTAAAACCATTTTTTATATATTTGTAGTATTTTTTCCTAAGTGCTTTAAATTTTATATTTATTTTATTTATTAGATGTATGGGGTTTTATTTCAAAATAAACTATAATACCAATTTTTTTTTTTAAATAATTTTAACAAAAATTTTGAATAAATTGATAAATTTTGAAGAAAATTTGAAAATTATCTATTTAAAATTATCTAGAACTAGTCGTTAAAATAACTGGCAACACTGTAGCAAATAAGCAAAACACATAGTGTTGCAAATTTATTTTAACCCTCATCCGCATTAGATTTCATTACCCTAATCAGCACTTGTGGTGTCAATTTGACACCACAAGCTCAAATCGTTATAACTTTTGGCGTAAAACTTACATCAAAAGAAACCTTGTAATGTCAGTGAAATATGTTTAGAACATTGTATATAGCTAAAGTTACTAGTTTTCTCGTTATTCAGCATGAAAGAAAAAAAATCCGAAAAAACATGCCTCACGAAAACTGCTGTAGTTCATATGTTACACGTCCAAAAAAATATTTGCCTTATGCATATGAAAGCTGAAGTTAATGCCTACATCATGAAGACAAGAAATATTTTTTTAAATTTTTTTTAATGAAATGGTCACAAAAAGTTCAAAAAAGTGGTCTAAAAGACCTACTTTTCATTCGATTGCTAGTAAATACTGTTTGAGCGATGGTAGAGTTTTGAAAAAAATATGACTACAAAATGTATTAAAATTCCAACATTTTGCTGTCTTTAGATTTTTGATGCAACCAAAATTGAATTTACTGGAATTTTTCAAAGTTCACTACTTTGCGCGATTTTTTTACAAATTGAAATTTCATCTCTTTTTGTGGTTCACCGTCAGGTTGTACCCGGATTTTCAGTGCTTTTACTTTGTTTGGACCAACCAAGAGTATATTCATTGGAAAGCACATTTAATCTTCATTCTAGTGAGGTGCTGCAATTCACGCTGTGAGATTGCACAAAAATATGAAAATTATAAACATAAAATCATTCCTGAATTTCTAGAACTACAAGCACCTCGTCCAGCAAAACGTGTTTGTTTGCTCTCCGAGTAGGTACGGTGGGTGGTGATTTGGTCAGAGAGCGAAGCCGACAGACGAAATAATGATGCGTGTCGTGACAAGCAAACGTGAACTACTATCAATAGAAAATTTCCAACCAAGAAACGTACGACACGCATCATTATTTCGTCTGTCGGCTTGGCTCTCTGCCCGAATCACCACCCACCGTACCTACTCGGAGAGCAAACAAACACGTTTTGCTGGACGATGTGCTTGTAGTTCTAGAAATTCAGGAATGATTTTATGTTTATAATTTTCATATTTTTGTGAAATCTCACAGCGTGAATTGCAGCACCTCACTAGAATGAAGATTAAATGTGCTTTCCAATGAATATACTCTTGGTTGGTCCAAACAAAGTAAAAGCACTGATAATCCGGGTACAACATGACGGTGGACCACAAAAAGAGATGAAATTTCAATTTGTAAAAAAATCGCGCAAAGTAGTGAACTTTGAAAACTTCCAGTAAATTCAATTTTTGTTGCATCAAAAATCTAAAGACAGCAAAATGTTGGAACATTTTGTAGTCATATTTTTTTCAAAACTCTACCATCGCTCAAACAGTATTTACTAGCAATCGAATGAAAAGTAGGTTTTTTAGACCACTTTTTTGAACTTTTTGTAACCATTTCACTAAAAAAAATTTAAAAAAATATTTCTTGTCTTCATGATGTAGGTATTAACTTCAGCTTTCATATGCATAAGACAAATATTTTTTTGGACGTGTAACATATGAACTACAACAGTTTTCGTGAGGCATGTTTTTTCAGATTTTTTTCTTTCATGCTGAATAACGAGAAAACTTGTTACTTTAGCTGTATATAATGTTCTAAACATATTTTACTGACATTAAATGGTTTCTATTGATATAAGTTTTATATGAAGTTCAGAATAATTCAAACGACTTAAATAGATTTTACTTCTGTGGTGTCAAAATGACACCAAAAGTCGGAAAAGGGAGTTTTTTTGTCCAGGCTTCCAGGGTTCGTCCATAAAAAAAGTAAAGATGCAATATTGAAGAACGTTTGAATTCATTTAGGGTCCCCGAAGAAATTTTTGTATTTTGAAGCTTCTGAAAAAAGTTACAAGCCTTCAAACTTGCAATGTTGTCAAAATGACACCCTAATGCGGATGAGGGTTAATGCTAGTTCAAAATAATTTTCTTCGACATTCAAGACATTTGACAAAATTTAAAATAAAAATATCAAAATTTTTGAAAATATTATTTAGTTTTGAAGAAATTTTTTCACACCTAAGTTAAAAAATGTAAAATTTGAATTTTTTAAGGATTTTTTTTTTCGAAACCGATTTTGATTTTTGAGCGAAAACTTGAAAATTTATGTCGTGAATTTTGTTAGCAAAGTTGTTCTTGACCCCCGATTGATTTTTTTCCTGAGTAGTGCGTTGGATAGAGGAATGTCTTTTCTGTAATATTGCAAATTTTTAAGAGATGATTTTTTTTCTTAAAATTGTTCAAAAAAAGAAACCGTGGTACAATTTAGTCGCCACCAACATAGTGCTATGTTTTTTTTCAAATTTTTTTACTTTTTATACAACACTAAACTGAGTCCAAAACGACGTTAAGAATTGAAAAAGTTTGTTATCTATTTTTATACCACTTTGCCAGGAATTTACCACTTCGTGGTATTCTTGCCTAGGTAGTGTGTTAACCAAGGCTTCCGAAAGACCAGAAAAATCTGTAATTTCACATAATTTTGAGCAAATTTTCACCGCAAAATCTGTGTCACTGAACACAGAATTTTAAAATATTCACTAATAACACAGTATTTGAATTTTGAATGTATCTCTAAAATTATGATTTTTTTCTAACAATATAAAATTTAGATTTCTTACTCTGAATTAGAAAAGTATGATAAGATTGGCAGGGCCGTAGGATGAACCGTCCCATTGGGAGGGGGGAGGGGGTCGGTGTTGTTTCGACGACCGAAATTTATTTTTTCTTGACCAATGCATGCATGAAAATTTAGATTTGTTGTACTCTGATTCTTCATGTTACAGGTTTCTTTACATTCAAAGTTGTGTGTTTCAAACAAAAACTTTCGAAAATAAGTCTATGAAAATGTTTGCTTAATCTGTATTATACAGTCTTGAAACATAAAATCAGGAGCTTGAAGACTCTAATAAATGAAAATCAGCAATTAAAAAAAAATCTCCCTAACTTTTGTGCATTTTCAAATATTCTACTATCAGTGAAAGTATACAGTCGTAAAAAATGAAAAAGTTAACAAAAATGAAAGACGAACCATTAGTCCTTTTTAGAGTCACTGAAATTTCAGGCGAAAAAAATGTAAAGTCGAAATCTATGTATGTTGTTTGAATCAGGTGTGCAGTAGGGTGTCCCAAAATTGCATAATTTCTGGGAATCTGGGGGCTCACCCTCCAAATGGTAGATAAGGATGTGCAAAACAAACTTTTGTATGGGGCCGACTAAAAAAAAATATGTTTAGAGGTTCCGCAAGCGCGATCTTTGAAAAAAGTCCACTTTCAAAAGATTTGATTTTAAATAAATTCTGGGTCCAAAAATTTTCATAAAATTTATATATATTAGGTATATATATTTATATATAAGTAGGTATTTATGAAGACAAATTTGATAAATTAAATAAAAAATATCCCAAATTGTGATTTTTGTTAAGGATTAAACCGTGAATAGCTCGTCACACGATCATACAAACAAGATATTTTGTTCAGCAAAGTTTAAGTGCACAAAAATCCGCATCTTTTGATGGCATTGGTAGCAAAAATATGTTACGCTTGGTACACATTTTGCTCAGTTGAATCCGAAATTTTTGGACCAAACAAATTTTTTTTCTTGGAAGTAGCCTGCTTGTTTTACATTTTGATACAAATTTGGTTCATTTTTTATTTTTACGTGTAGTATTTAACTCAAACAAAATCAAAAAAATATAATATATATAAATTTTATGAAAATTATTGGACCCAGAATTTATCTAAAATCAAATCTTTTGAAAGTGGACTTTTTTCAAAGATCGCGCTTGCGGAACCTCTAAACATAATTTTTTTTAGTCGGCCCCATACAAAAGTTTGTTCTGCACATCCTTATCTACCATTTGGAGGGTGAGCCCCCAAATTCCCAGAAGTTATGCAATTTTGGGACACCCTAGTGTGCAGTTTATAATCTAAAAAATCACTCTGGTCGATCACACCCGCTTGAAATTTATTTGAATCTGGCTTTTTATTCAATTTTCTTATTCAAATCGTTTCGATCTTGCCGAAGACCGAACAAAATAGTTTTGAAAAAACCATTCAAAATATAGAACTTCGACAAAAATATTTTATATGAAGATTGTATGTTCTTGTCAACAAAGGATTTTTATTTAAGATCAATTTCAAAATTGATATTCTGTGGGAAAGTTTTTACTTATCAAAATCTAAATTTATCACAAAACAAAATTCTCAAATAACTAAATTATTTTAAAAAAATTTGTAATTTTCAGCTGGACTGTGTATCTAAACATTCTTTTAATTGCAGAACTCAAATAAGCTGAAGTTTATTTCAAATTCTTAATTCTGAACCTGAGCTTAATATTAGAAAACGATTTTTGAATCTTAATCCACGTTGTGGAAGGTTCCAACGTTCCAATCCTAATAAGATCTTCATCAGGGACAAACAATTTATTTTATGTTTACACAATTTTAAGAAAATTTCAAAACATTTCGTGAAATCGCAAAAATTCTTATGCCAATGTCAATAACAATGTCGATTTTTTGTTTGGTTTGATTCGTCTGATGAATATTTATCGATTTAATCCGTTTTTTTTCCATTTTTTTTACATTTTTTTTTATTAATTATTGATTCTCATTCCGGTTTTTGAGTCTGAAATAAAAAGAATTTCGAAGCATGACTGATTCTGAGTTTCTATATCAAAATCATCAATACAAACCATTAGCATTTTTGAAATCTGCATAAAATATTAAGGTAAATTTCGAATTTCGAATCCTGGTTCAATTTTTGAACCAATTTCTAATCAAGATTACAAAACAGCTTCAAATCCTAAAGCTTGTTTCAAAAATGAACCTAATTGAAAATCAAGAACTCGTAACAGCAAACAGAAACCAAATTCTGAGACACAGAAATGGAATTTTGATTTTGGTAAAGAGAAAAGGAAACAAAGAATCCAAAATGTTTCAAATTTCATTGAATATTTGGTACTTGGGAAAAAGTTCTATCTAAAAGTGAGAAAATTTCGAAAAACTGAAGCAGAACTCGAGGTCTGGGATAAAATTAAGAGTTTTGAATCATGATTTTAACTCTTGAAACACTTTAAGTATTATTAAAATTTTGACATTGCGAGGATAAATACCTAGAAAATTTTTTCGCTTGGTCTTTATAGAGTCTATTGAGGAGAGGAGGTTAACCTAAAAATTTTCAATGAATTTAAGGAAATAGCATTACAGAAAACTATCACAGAGTTTTTGAGTAAAATCACATAGAGTCAGATTTTTTTTTCTCAAAAACATAGAATTTTTTCGGAATCTTTTAAATAATACCTACTTTTCTGGTGCCTTCCGGTACCTGTTAGTTTCAACCGCTACTGAATGTTTTCATCGTTACTGTTAAAGTTTAAGCAAGCTAGATTTGCGGTTGTAATTATAATTCAATATTACAAGTTTCAATCAATATTTTAATTCGGACTCAGATCTTAAGCCAGATGTGAAATGCTTTCATGTCTTGCTAGCGAAATATGATATTATTTTGCACAAATTGAGATGGTAGAATGCGAAAATTATGATCTCTAATTGCCACAGTTTTGCTAAATTTCAATTTTGATGTAGGATTAACGATGCCTCCTTTGGATAATGTTTTATTTTTAATTTTAAAGCCCAATTAATCCAGATTTTTGTAGTAAGTTGTTACTTAAAATGGCACGTTGATTAATCGAGGCATCATTCAGGTTTCAGGGAACCCTATTCTTGGAATGATTGAGATATGACTGCTGCAAAAAAATGACTTTTTGCTCTCATATGGGTCACCAAGCATCAGTGTAAAATTTGAGATGATTTGGTTGATTCCTGAGTTAGCGCAACGCGTTTAAATTTTATATGGAAATTTGTACGGCAGACGAAATTTTTGCATAGATAATTCAAATAAGCTTGAAATGAAGATGGTCTTGGATTTTTAGTTTTGGCTATTCTTAAGCTTCAGTTTTTGTTAACATAGCAAACAGCTAAGCTTTTCATGAAAAAAGTTATAACTATTAGAAAATTTAAAAAACTGAATCCATTGAAAAGTATCTAAAAATGGCAGACTTTGCTTACTAGAGCTTTTAATAATTTCATGAAATGTTTTAGCAAACATTCCATAAATCAATAAACTCCCTGGCTATGCAGAGCGGTTTTTTGAGATTTTTTATTCTCATCTAACGGTTACACAGCTTTCAAATAAGCAGTCAAAACGCTAAAGTTAATAAAATTAATTTTGATTTTTTTTTTGTTTAACATCGAATATTTTTTCTGGGGTACAAGCTAGGTTTGTGCTTTGTAGGCATGAATTGTATTGCAAGAATCAAGGATTATTTTTAAACCAAATTTCTTTTTTTGGAACTTTCAGTACATCTCTGGCGATTTATGAATGAAAAATTTGGTTTCCCCATACAAATTTCCATACAAAATTAAAACTCGTTGCGCTATTTCAGGACTGGATAGATCGCTTCCAAAATTTTTATTGTTATTCTGGCAGCTAAAACAACAAAAAAAAAGTTATGGGAGGTGTAAACATTTAAGAATTTGAAATTTCAATACAAAGTATGCAGCGGTTCTATTGAGGCATCTTATGGTTGCCAGATTTTTTTCAGTACTTATCCGGGCTGGACAAATCCTGGGTACCCAGCACACATGAAATCGCATTAAAAATGATAACTCAAGTCATTAAAACGTTACTGCGAATCGTAATTCCAAGTAACGCAAGTAAAATGTCGTATAAATCGTTACTCGACGTCGGATTAAACGGTTTAAATCGGATATGATAAAAAGTCCGCCATGTTTGCAGATTTTGAAGACGATTTCGTTCCTTTTTTTCCCCCGCGTAGGTCAAAAGAGAGAACAGCTTTATTGTTCTCTTTGCGACCAGCAGTGCAACCAGATTGCTAAAAATCAGATGGTGTATTTGCAAGAATTGCCCAATGACAGAGGCAGTAAATATTGTCGCTGGCAACGGTTCGCATGCGTTGAGAGAAAAAACTTGTGCTCTCTTGCATTTTTTTTCAATATGTATGAATATGGTGTCGAAATCGTATACTCTTATCGCTTTAGCCAGAAGTCGAAATTTTGTATGTATATTGCCTCCACATTGGTAGGAAAATGCTGTTTTTTCGAGTTTCATACGATCATTCTATAATGTATATGAAACGTATAACAAAGTTGTTGAGAAATATACCTACAAAAATGTTTGCTGGGTATTTTATTCAAAAACCCTGGCAAAATGCGGGCATTTGATTTCAAAATTGACGATCTAAAATTCGGGCAGTATCTGGGCTTATTTAGTTAAAACCAAGAAATTGCTCTACAAAATCAAGTTAAAAACTTGAAAAAGAATTTTTTATCGGAATTTATCAGCAGATCTCAAATGGACACCTATAAAATCTTTTATGATTATTTTCATAAAACTTATTCATAAATTTCGTTTTGGAAGTATAAAAATATATACAACACAATTCTTTGTTTATTTGTTCGATTTTGCAAATAAGATAAGTAAAACCGGGCTTTTCCCAATAAAATCTGGGCAACCGGGCACTTTCAAAAAAGTGTTTAAGTTCCCTCAATTGAGGTTTGGTTAAGACCTTTTAAGGCATAATTGAGCTCGGAACCCCGAAGGGGGGGTTCAAGTACACTCATCAATCTTGTTCGTTCATCCAGCCTGGAATTATCCCGGTCTTCCAGAAAGTGATCGTTCTGCACCGAGCAAAATATCAGTCACCAGGCCATCGCATCACCAAAACACCTTTAGCTCTCCCTGCAAATTGCTTCGTTTTGCACCTTCACTGTTGCTTGACGAGATGCCAACCTAATTAGGTTTATCTTTTTCTTTCGCCCGATTGGCCACACCTACACCTCGACTTGCTGGAGACCCGCGTTCTGGATCTGGATGGCACACAGCGGGAAAGATTAACGTGAAATCGACCCGACCCGAGACATCACTCAAGTCAGCCAGTAAGTCAGTCAATGGTAGATGCGATGCGATGGTGTCCCCGCAGGCTGCTGGTTCTTTGAAGTCACGGTTCCACAAACCACAAACCCAAATCCGATTCCGACACGGATCGGTGCGGTGCCCTCGGATTGGTTCAAGGTTTTTCCAATTACCTTCTTGTGACCGCTGTTGAGCTGTTGTGATGATCACCATAAGAAGGGTAGTCGAAACACGATTCCCCCGGACCACTTGTTGAGAGTTTTGGGAGGAAAGAAAACCTGGAACACGTGCCTCGAAAATTGTTTCGATTGACATTTTGGGTCCCGGTTTGACAGTGAGGTATAGGGGAGAAGAATCGATGTCACGGACGGAAGTCGTTGGCAAACCACAGGTTTCCATCAACACGGGTTGCCCCCATCCGGAAAACATCCGGGACACGATCCAAATTAGGAAAGGTTACCCCTTTCATCAGAAGGTTGCTAGTTAAGGTGTGGATTTCATTTAAAACGACCCCTGTCGTGAATTAATAGGATGCTCTCTACTCACTGATTGTTGAGCCCTTTTTCATTTTGAAGTAAATTAAAGTCAAAAAAGACTATTAGTAGCAATTCTTCAATGGCAAATTTTCTTATTTTTGGAGGGACGAACTTTTACATGGCGACCGTGACACAGAAATAGTTCAATCTATGTCTATCTAGATTGTAGAAATGAATTTGTCCAACTTTTTCATTTCTTTCAAAAGTTGAACGAGCGTGAAGACCGAAATTCAGCCAATCTCCAATTCCTCCAATTTCATCCTCACCCAACACCTCCGAAAGGTTCACTGACATTGTCCGGCTGTGTGTGTTCATCAGGGTATGAACATATTTGCTTAAAATGCATCAAATTTGTTTTCTGTTTTTCACTGTCTTTTGCTGGTCAAGTGGATACAGCTATCGCTTTTAGGTATCTCGATCCTAGCCGAGAGTGGATCTTTTAATCATAGAGCAATATGGTAGAAAGACACGCTTGGAGGCAGCAAAATTGGAAGCAGCTTTAATAAATAATAGCTAAGACTGAGACGAAGACGACGACGATGATGGAGAACGCTTGCACGATGGCTGATTGCTAATATGTAGCTAAACCGGAGTCGGTTAAGCCATCTATGTAGATTAATTGCACCGTGAGTCGCGGTATTTGTACGATGAAATATGGAAATAGGGTTGTTGTTGATGCCGGCCTCTATTCAGCCGCTAGGGCACGACAAGTGATCGCGGGACCAATCAAAGGTCCAGCCAGCAGATCTTGATGAATGAGGTTGTTTGCATATGCATGCATACGTGAGAGATGTTGCAAGTGCTGTGTTGTCTTGCTTGGTTTGCGAATTGGAATTCCATTTCCAAGTAATAGAGTCACACCGAAAGGAATTACACATCAGAAAACAATTTAAGCTCTGGCGAGATGCCACGAAGATCAATCGTTTCTACCCTTGTTTGAAAAATTTACAAGTGTTTTAGGGGTGTAAAAAAGTTGATTAATGGGCGCGCTGACCCAATCATTTGCTCACTGAGCATCGTGATCTTTTGTATGGGACTTTGAACCAAAACGATTTTGAAGGCGAGAAGATTTTGGTCAACTTTGTTTAACCCTTATACGGGGTATTGTGTCTATTTGACGTATTTGAAAGTTCGACGGCTCATAGTTTTATCAGTGGTTCCCAAGAAAGATTACAATGACAACTAAAAAATCATTTTTGCAACATTTTCCTAGTATATTTGATCTCTTTGGAGCATACATAAATATAGCGATGGCTTACATAGCAAATTTTAAATACAATTCAATGAAGTGCCATTGAAGTGCTATTGCCATTTACAATAGGAATTAACTAGAAAATCTTGACACTATGAGTTAAAATACTGATTCCCGAAAAAAATTGTTTATCGTAACAATTCAGCGCAAATATTTTGTAAATTCTTGAAAAATCTGCCAAATACATTTTCATTAAAAACAGTTTGGAAACTTGTCCATAATTTTGTTACAAAACGCTAAAACCACACTTTATCCTATAAAGTAAATAAAAGTTAAATTAAATTTTGTAGAAATTCAAGAATCTCATTTTTTATTCACTTCAACCACCATCAAATATCCAAATCCGCCCTCAAGCTTTAAAATTATTACGCCTTAATTTATGCAGCTACAGAGGAAAACCTAGTAGAAAATAGCAAAACTCTATGTATTTTTGAACAGAAATTACTAGCTTATAAATTGTAGAGGCTTTTAAAAATTTTGAAGAAATGTTAATTAACTTCTCTTTTTACAAATTGCAAAGGAAAATGTGCATTTGGCTGACCTTTTTCATTCAAAAATATGTGAAAAACTCCGATAGATTAGAGAAAGTAATGATTTATTACAAGCTAGTATTTCCCCCCGTTTGTTTACATTTTCTTGCACACACACAATCTGTCAAAAATTAGCTTCGAAATCGCCAATTGCATATAGCTGGATTGACCTCACAGTTTTTGACACTTCGCCATTCCTTTTATGATTCCTTATTTTCCAATTCTACACGCTGAGGAAAAAAAGAAAACATTTGGGTCCTCCTTTAAATTTCTCTCACACATGTTTAGCTATGGATCTCACCTCAATTTCGAGATAAGAAAAACTTCGAAAACAAGTTTAAATAATGTGAAAGTTTTAACAAATTCTGCCCTGAACGTCAAACAGTCCGAAAGAAAAAATAGTGCAAACAAACAAAAAACATCATAAGGGTCAAAAACCGGCATTTAAAATATCAGTTTACCATGTCTTTCGAAAAAAAATTACACAAAAAGGATTTCTTATTTGGACAGCCAAAAAGTCGTATTGTTTTCGGAGCTACCACGTTCAAACAAATAGGGTAATTTCTTCTAGAGCTCTAAAAAACTTTATTTTCACAAAGTAAAGGTTTTAACACCGTTTACCATGCCCTACACTTCGTCTTATTTTAAATTTAAAACTTGAACAGCTCAATCAAATTTTTGTCAAGTATCAAGATCATCAACGTAACTCGTTTTGAGGAAGAATTATTATAAAGAGGAAGAATTATATAGAAAAATGAATCCAACTTAGATGAAATTTCAGAGACTAGATAAGAGAAAATCGATGTTGAAAAACATGCGAAAAAAATTCGCCTTGTCTCCCGGTGAGACTTGAACCCACATCTTGCGCCTCTCCGGGGCCCATGTATTAACATTCTACTACAGGAGACCAACCTGGCGTATGAATATTATACTGGTTGAGTGTCGATGTCTATCGGAATGAAGGGAATAGTGTTCCCATGTGATCATAATCATTTTTCTTGGTCTATTTTTTAGGCACGGCAAGATTTGCATTGCCTTCTCATATCCTGCACGGGTTGTCAGTTATGATGAGAAATGATGCGTTTGCCGTATTTGAATATCCAAAAAAAAAAAAAAAAAAAAGGAAGAATTTTTTAAAAAGATAAATGATGACATAACTATTTTTGGCAATGATCAATTCTCATTTAAGTGACAAAAATAATATTTGGCATAACCGGCTCGCAAGCAACGAATTTCAAAAGATTGAAGATAATTTTTATTCGAATACAATCTGTTTCCTCCTTCTAATAACCACAACCTAAAATCTCATCTATTCAGAATTAAAACCGGGTGTCAGATCCTTCTCAATACATTGTATAATTTTTTTTTAACTCCGAACTACTTGATGGTCGAAATTCAACAGCAGACATCGAGAAGCTGCATAGTCTGCGTGTCCTTTGAGGCAAGTAATCCACGGAATATCCAAAATCACGCATAAATTTTAAGTTCGTTTCATTAGTTGCTGCTTACTGCATTTTATTCTGAAAAAAATCTCTTCCAATGTCATTTAAGGTTAGGTTAATTTTCAGAATGATTTTCTAGCCAAACTTGTATAAAAAAAAACTAATAACAAAGAAAGAGTAGACCTCACCAATAACGGATTTACATCTCAGTAGTATCATCATTGACACATTTTCCGGCACCTCTTTATCGTCTCATAGTATCTTGAATATCTGCTACTAAGTATCCTCTGGAATGGCAGTGGAAGATTCCTCGTTTCGATAATATTTTGGATGTAAATTAACTTTATCTAGCTTTATCTTTTCTGTTTGTTTCGTGTAAGTTCATCCTCAGCCTGGTCATTCATGGGCTTCTGAAGATACTTAATGGAGTAGGATTGTTGACGGCTTCAATGCTGTTGAGCCGATTTTTATCCTCGGTGAAGTTCCAACGCAGCTTTAGGTCTTAATTGCTCATTTTTCAACTTCCTTTGGACACAATTACAAAAAAAAATCGAAAAATTTGCCTTATTTCACTATTTGAAAATTTTACTGTCAAAAATTTGCATCAGATTTTTCCCAGGCACAGCCTACTCCTCCACAACCAATCAATGAACTTCTTCGGTATCTGTTTCAGCAAATAGAGTTCCTGGCTTAAGGAAGATTGAGATTTCTGACTCTAGAAAAAAAAGTTTATTGAGTTTGTGACTTCAATAAAATTAAACCGAGTATTTTATAGTTCTAGCCTGAAATAATTTTTGCAGACGAATGAGATCTTCCTAAAATTATATTTAAAAAAATTGTGGAACAAATTGTTTAAAGAAATTAATGATTTTTTATCCCTAATCCGCTCTTAAGTGTCAATATGACACTATTGGAAGTTTGGCAGCTTGTAACTTTATTCCAAACTAGCTGATTTACCCGGCCTTGCTCGGGCTCACATAAAAGATGAATAAAATTTGATTTGAGTTTCGAAATTTTGAAAGCTTTTCATTCATCATTTTAACAAATTTGACCATGTTTTGCCATGTAAGCTTTGTAAGTTTTGTTAGCCTTTTAGAAGTTTTAATTGGATTTTTAACAAAGTTTATCGTTTTAACATTATTGAAAAACTTGTTAGGTTTGCTAAAATAATGTCCCTTGAATGCCTATTCATCGAGTCAGAAACAAAATTTTATACTAAGGTTTCCAGATTGCTCAGATTTATCCGGATTTGTCCGAATATTTGACACAAAATTTGAGGGAAATCCGGTCCGGTCCGGTTGACCGGATTTCGTTGGAAAAAGCCCGGATTTCACCCGGATTAATTCATTTTATTTGTAAAACATAAAATAAAATTAAATTGAATTTTTACAATTTTCCATTTTAACGTTCAAAAAGGATTTTTTTATGGCAAGTTTTATCCTGACTTGTTTTTAAAGTCTAAAATACATCCGCTGATGAGATTTGATGAAAAAATATTTAAAGTTTTCTCTTCTTGATTTCTACTGAATAATTCCGTGGTTTGTACCAAATTTGCTCGGATATTGCCCGGATTTTGGGTTAAACATATTGAAATCAATTACGCGGATTGTGTTTGAAAATTGCCCAGATTTTTTCGGTCCGGACGTCCGGAAAAATTCTGGCAACCTAATCAACCTTTTATTTTTTTTTGAATAGCTTGAATAAATCTAGTCTTTTTATATAATCTTCAAATGATAACAACGTATTTTTCATCGTGTCCATGTGTTATCTAATGAAAATCCAATATCATAGGCTTGTAAACATATGTACACGACCTCTTTTGGAGATTATCTCACTTATCAAAATGAATGGTCTATCGTAGAGTAGTATATTCAAATTTAATTTGTACTTATGATGAGAATGATAAGTTGTTTTAGATGTTAAAAGTTTCATTAATAGTTTTTGAAGTTATCACAAAAACACATCACCTTGGAACCGAAATCACCCATTTTATAATATTATGAAAAATTTATTTGAGCTACATTTCAATTTTTCTATTTTTTGACACAACTATTCCGTTGATTATCATGAAGAGTGATCAATGTTAAAATCCTAAGAAATCATTTGTTTGAATTTGCACTACTAAAGGCTCTAGTTTTCTCATAATTGGATGGCAGAGTTGAACACATTGTTGACCAAAAATGACTCAAACTTGGCCAAAGAAATTAAATTGTATGAAATAACAACTTCAGATTTAATTACTAAAAAGTTTTATGCGTTGGATTTGATTTCAACTTTTTCCAGAATTGATTTGATTGTCTACCCTGCCTTTAGAATAAATTCCTACACGGCAATCAAATCATTGAGTTTGCAGCCTTCAACTCACAACCCTTAAAATAGCTTCTTACCCTATGAGGAATTCCAAAAATATGAAAATTGTTGGTTCCTAAAAGCTGGAAAATAAGATTTCATTCAAAATAGTAATTCAACTGAAGAAGTGAATTCATAATGAAGATGAGTCATGCATTGTATTTATACTTCAACTACTGCATATTCTTGTTGACTCTCAACGCCCCCAACGGCAGTTGGGACTACTTTGAAAACCACTGTTCAAATCAATTTATTCCTAACATGCGATAAGTTTTTCTTATCCCAAAAGTAGACTTATTATTTCATCCAAGAATCACGTGCTTGTGCCCTGTGCTACGAACAGTAGACGAAAAAAAGCCCGCCAAAAACTTCGCTATCCAAATTTTAATCATTAGCAGGCTTTGATTTGCTGTTCAGTACACGTGAACTCAGGACGGTCGTTTCTAATGCCCGGCCCATGGTGATGCTGAAAACAACCCGCCAAGGGGAAAAAAGTCGGTTGACAAAATGCCATGCCATGACTTTTGGTTCGTGGGAATAAAATAGAACGTTGTATGGGAGGGTCCTTTTTCTCAGGTGGGAGGGGCTCATAACTATTACTAAAACCTTACCCTGATCCAACTACATCTCTGTACCAAATTTCAGGCTGATCGGTTCAGCGGTGTGGATTTGTATAAGGTGCATACAAACAAACAAACATATATAGTCCAACTCATCTTTATATATTAGATAATACAATTTTTTGGGAAATCAATGCATTCTTGAAATCTTCAATATTGCATCATTATTTTTATATAGACGTTGCCTGAAAGCTCAGGAAAAAACCCTCCCCATCAAACCTTGAATGTCAATTTGACACTCCTAGCTGAAAACCGCTATATCTCTCTTGTTTCTCAACTGTTTTTTTTTTACAAAATTCCAAGTTTTGGAAACCTCGTAACGTAACTCAAATATGTTACTCAGACATCATTCACATACAACACTTCAGTTTTCCATTATTCAAAGTCTAAGAATAAAAATCCGAAAAAACATGATTCGGAAAAAAGACTGTAGATCAGCTACGGAATGCAAAAAAAAAAAATTCACTTAGTGTCGAAGAAAGCTGAAATTAGAAGCTATACGTTGCACATAAGGTTATATTTTTTTGAAATTTTTAAAGATCATGACCACAAAAAATGTAAAAAAAAAGTGATGTAAAACCGTATTTTTCAATAAACGAACCGTCACCATTGTTTACGTCACACCAGATATTTTTTTTTTAAAGCACTGAAAAGTTGACGTAATTTGGCACATTTTTTCAGTTTTCAATTGTCGATATACGAAACACAGAATTTTTAACGAATTTTCAAAAAAGCTGTTTTTTTAATTTTTTGCCAATTTGCAATTGTTTTCAAATTTCCTTGCACTTAAATACAACTTTGCTCTGGATTTTGAGTATATTATCTCTAGATTTCCGCGATAAATTTATAGTCACCAGAAAGCCAATTTCATACCGATTCTAGTGGTGTAATTGTATTAGCGCTGCGATACTTTACGAAAATTCCAAAATTTATGTCAGCTTTTCAATGCATTTTTTCAAAAATTATCTGGTGTGACTTAAACAGTTGTGACGGTTCGTTGATTGAAAAAAAAAAGGTTTTTACACCACTTTTTTACACTTTTTCTGGTCATGATCTCAAAAATTTCAAAACAATATATCTTTATGTGCAACGCACAACTTCCAACTTCAGCTTTTTATGGACACTAATTGAAAGTTTTTTGAGCTGATCTGCAGTGTTTTTTTCCGAAGCATTTTTTTCAATTTTTTATTTCTTAGGCTTTGAATAACGGGAAACCGAAGTGTTGTAGGTGAATAATGCTTGAGAAATATATTTGAGTTACGTTACGAGGTTTCCAAAACTATAGATTTTGTAAAAATCGGTTGGAAATCAAGAGACATATTTTGATTTTTGTCAGGAGTGTAAAATGGACACTCCAGGGACTGTAACGGGTAAAACTTTCAGGCACGGGTGAGAGTTAAAACAATAAAATAGGTTTTTTTATTGAGACCGCTGGTTTTTTGGATAGGTTAAGTAGTCAAAATTAGATTTTAGAAAAGCTATAATAAGAGATTGAAAGTAAGTTAGAGAAAAAAGTTAGAATTTCAAAAGGACGAATATACAGACATTGTTTTGGACACTTACAAATTTATTTAATGTGGAATAATGAAAATAGTCTATTACTTTTTTAATGTTTTTTTTTGTTTGGAATAACTTTTTTCATGAAAATCTTTCTGAAAATTATATACAAAATATTTTATTGAATTGAGACTGCTCTCTCATTCTACAAAATTATTTGTAGAAAAAAGACTGACTTGTTTTGAACTAAGACTTCCGTTCTTGGGAACTTTTTCATATTTTTTTTTAAATTTATTACAAACATTTTACCACGGTCATGGCTTTCATGACACAAAATTTAAAAAATGTTTTGAGACTTCTGTTTGCAAACAAAACAATACACCAGATTTAAACTTATTTCTGTTTGCGAACAATAGAGATTTTATTAACTTGGCAGAAATTAACAAGACCAGACTCTTGTTCCTGAGGATTGCGATTTCCGCTTACGATTTTATTGGCAAAGAAGGGTAAGGCTTCTAATGACATTCAGAATTCTATTCGTAAAACATAAAAACTGTGTGGGTTGCGGTTTTCATGTTTTTTATTAAGCCGGAAGAAATTTCAAACCCTTCTTTTGTCACTTGGAGTTGAAACATCGCGAGGGAATAAAAAAAAAAGCAAAAAACTAAAACATGGAAATAAATTGCACGAAAGCTTGTACGCAAAAAAATTGCATACTATATCATTGCACTAAACCTATAAATCAAGTAATTTTTTTTTTATCGAAAAATTGAATAAAATCAAAAATACAAAAGGTGATAAAAAACCCAACTTGCACATTTTTTTTAGGTCTTGTAATCTTTCTTCAAAATTTCCATAAAATATTTCGAACTTTTTTTACTCCCCCCTTCAGATTTTTTTTTGGAAATTTCGAAGGGGGGGGGGGATAGACAAAATAAGAAATTGATATTTGTTCCAACTTTATCATGAAAAAAAACTTCAATATGTGATTACTAAAACTCCTCCAACGTATTGAGATTTTTGCTTGGATTATTAATACAGGAAAAATAGAAAAAGCACTCTTCTTTTTTTCAGGTGGGTTGAGACCTAGGTTGCCGAAATCTTAGACAATTACAATTAATTTTCCAATTTTCATATTACCAACGCTTTTTGCACGACCGGCTCTAGCTCTTCCTCACAGACTTATGAATTAAAAAATTATCAGATTGCTATGATCGATTTTAAAGTTAAACCTAACTAACGGCAAGCAACAAGGTATATGCTATGGAAGGTGCTTCACTTCGCAGGTTGTGATGGCTTATATTACTGTGTTTTTTTCTTCTAGAAAATCATATTGATATCAACACATTATGGATCGCAAAAAATCTAATCCGAGAAGCACCGAAGTTCAGCACTCTATATCTCAGAAATCATTGAAAAAAATTCCCAAACTTTAGCTTCTTTGAGTAACGGCAAGTGTTGTGTTCAATTTTGTCGAAGATAGTTTAATGATTACATGTAGAACATTTGAGTTATGCTTCTAACTGTAGACACTTGGGAGAAGCGAAAAAACGAGATACCTCGTATTTGATCCTCAATGTATTAAAAAACGAATTTTAACGGTTTAAAAAAAAATAAAGACTTTCACAAACAGTGAAGTTACATTTTTGTAGTTACAAAAATATCACAAAAAAGATTTATATTTCTGTTCCTGTAAAACCTGTTTGTTGAGACTTTGGCTTGTGTAAAAAGGTATACTCTGGCTTTGAAACTTGATCATTACACTTAAAAATGCCAAATTTGTGCTTTTTTTTTATTATTGGTAGGTGTAGTATCGTGACTTATTAAAAGGTTTTCTTGATTTCTATTTTTGGATATCAAAGCAACACTCGACATCATGAAAGACAACAATAAACATTCTTCTTCGAACTATCAACGGGAGTTAAGGTGACAGTCCGTACTTTGGAAGTTAATTGCCCCTTTCCAGAATACTACAAGTTTCAGGATTCTACATTGGCGACGAGGATAAAGAATATTTGCGTTGGGTAAGAGGAAAAGGTTCAGGTATGTTATTTTAGAGATTTATTTTCGTGAATTTTAAAGAAAAATTAGAAACGAACCAGTCGCTTAAATGCGAATCGGAAGTCTGGTTTCGTTCTGCTAATATGCAGGTTGTAGTAGAAATGGATCAGGCACTTAAATGTGCATTGAGAAGGCTGATTCCATTCTGCCGAAAAGCAGGTGAAAAACTACTGTAAAAGTTTGTTTTTGTAGATTAGTTTAGAAGTTGAAATGGATCAGGCGCTTAAATGCGCAATGAGAAGGCTGATTCCATTCTGCCGAAAAGCAAGTGAAAAACTAGAAAAGTTCGAAATGGATCAGGTGCTTGAATGCACATGAGAAAGTCTGATTCCATTCTGCCAATAAGGCAGGTAAAGAATTTCAGCTATAAACTAGTCGCTTAAATGCGGGGTTCAATGTTTGGTTTCAAGAAATTCTGGTTTCATTCTGAGGAAGCATCATATTGGTGGAGGATCAGTAGCTTAAATGCTGTTAAAATTAGTCTGATACCATCCTGTATACATATGAATATGAATGCTCGAATACATTAATTGGTAATGGAGTCATTTTAATGAGAAAGCTGAAAAGTGGTTGGACAATGGTGGTGGGGAAAAGTTATCAGTTGTAAGGTCCAACAACAAAAGATCTTGGAGACTAGTGAAGCTGAGTTGTGATCTTGTACTTGGTTTGGTCGGTTATATTCAGTGAATGTGAGAAATGCTTTTATGGTGTCGTACTTTGCATATTTTTATAAATGCATGCATGGACAGTTGAAACAGGAAACTTTGTTTCCACAGGATAATTTTCAGTAGCGTAGATTATAAAGACCATGATATGAATCCGCAGAACAGAGGATCGATGGAATTGAATAGTACAGTGCGTAACCCAATGGTGGCACATTTAAGGAGTGATTGAAATTCTTTGTCCTGTAAATAAAAATCATTTTTTTTGGGCGATTCTGAAAAGAGAAGAACTGAAACATAGTATGATTGGCGTACTTCAAGTGAAAAATTTAACATAATAAATTTTCTATCGCAAAGAGACAAGATGCAATTTGGAAAAAGGATCAATGTACCAATGGCCGCAAACGCAGTTATCTTTTGTTCCGATCGCCACGCTTTGCAAAAATTTAGTAAGTTGTGTATTGAGTCTGTAAATGTTTTTGAAGAATAAGTGTGTGAAAATAAGATAATCTTCATGGCGGAAAAGGATACTTAATGCTTAGTCGTTTTGGGAAAATCGAAGAATTACTTGAGTGGAAGGAAGGTGTTAAACATTGATGTTTAATTCGGTATAACGTCTGACATATGCAGTCCCAGCAAACATTTAAGAGGGTATATCGCAGGAACAACAGAATTAATCAAACGAATATACCAGATGAAAAGATTGTATTAAACTTACGAAAATAGCATATAGCTATAAAAATGGAGGCGATATATCTACAATGACAAGATTTTAACAATTCGATTTCCCCACAAAAAGCAAAATATACGATTTGAAGTAATTTGAATAAAACGAAAAAAAAAAATTCCCGACCGAGATTTGAACTCCAATCTCCGAGTTGTATGTCTGGTATCTTACCACGATGCCAACTCATCAGTTGAAATGATTCGCGCTATAGCTCTATATGTAAGATTTTCTGTTCACGAACCGGTCAAAGGAAGAAAGGAGGAAGGATCGCCCATTTATCGTAAATCAGTTCACTCAAATCGTAAATGTCGATATAGCGTATTCTGAACTATTTGGAGACATATTTACGAATTGTCTAAACTGCTACCCGATTCAACTTTTTTTGGGCAAAGCTTGTCGTAAATGAATGATAGAAAATCACTCAATACCAACTGGTTTACGATGGTTATTGAAAATGTCTAAATATTCGATTTGGATTATCATTTCTATTACGATTTCATGTTAGCTGGGGTGCCGATACTGATCTTATACTACGGCGGTAATCAAAAAAAAAAAAGAAAGGAAGTAAATGTAGTATCGTGACTTATTAAAAGGTTTTCTTGATTTCTATTTTTGGATATCAAAGCAACACTCGACATCATGAAAGACAACAATAAACATTCTTCTTCGAACTATCAACGGGAGTTAAGGTGACAGTCCGTACTTTGGAAGTTAATTGCCCCTTTCCAGAATACTACAAGTTTCAGGATTCTACAGTAGGTACATCCTTTATCTTCAACTGTATACTTAAAACTTTGTGCTTTAAACTTTGGACCACAAGAAATTTTTAAGGCGAATATTCTTCTAATTTGGAAACCTCACTTTGTGGATATTTTTTGTGTTCAAAAAGGTATAGGCTTAATATGCCTTAACTATTTTGCGGATTCATCCCTTTAGTAATCCATGCCGAGAGTTTTACTGAATGTTCCAGTGAAAGAATAAGCCAACAGCCTAATAACCCTAAGACAATCCTTAAGAAAAAAAAGGTAACAACTTGACATTGACACGCAACTTCTCCGGAGGGCTAATTTTTGCGTCCTCTCAGGAGGAACGCGCGATCTGAAATCGAGAAAGAATCGGACAGATGGTGGTGCACCACAAAGAAGCAAAAAGAAGGTCAGTGCAGCTTCGCAGTTGTTCCTCGTGCCAAGCTGAGCTGACAAGAGAGACCTTAACCTCCAATCTTGGAACAGTTTATGTTTTTTTTTCTCCAAAGGAACAGATAAAGAAATTCCGAGTCCAGGAAGCAAGGAAGAAATCCGAGTGAATGCCCTCTACAACAAGAGATTGGGTCTTGGACTCTCGTTTAACCAAGAAGTTAATGTCCCCTTAAGCATTTTCAGTCAGTCAGTCAGCCGTGCGAGATGTTGGCATTTGATGGTCAGTCACACCTCGGTGAAAATTCAGATCAATCAACAGCAACGATTACACTCTAGAGAGTTTGAGGATCATTCATTTGCTTCAAATTTTATCAACATTTAAAAAAAATCTTTCAAACAAACTTGAACCCCTTCAGTCAAGATCAAACCTCTTAAAGTAACCCTTAGAATGCAGTCAAAAGGTTCGCAGTAGCTTTTAGTAGACTTTGGAGGCACCATTCAGCAAGTTTAAGTTTTTGAACACCTGATGTCAACCTAACCGTGAACCAAAGTCGCAGCTTCTAGACATTTTTTTGTAGCAAACTAAACAGATGCAAAGTTGCTCCCTAAGAGAGATCGAAAAGATCGTGCTCTAGCCATAGGCTGCCTCAAGTCCCCCTCCATTCCCCAAGTTAGGAATGAATGAACTGCTGTAGAACGCCAAAAGGATCGTAATTTCGTAGAGATCGATTACGCCACCACCTAGCCGGGTAATGTGCACATATTTGAAATATTTTGTAACATTTTTCTCAAGTACCTACCCATAGCTGATGCTGAAATGTTTGCTTTTGGCGCGACTTTTTGCAATGACTGGGTACATTTATGAGGGTACCCATAGCTAGACGATCGCAAGACCCAACATTTTATGCTTACTCGTTTGGAAAAACTAACTAGCAGCAGCCAGTTTTGGCTTAAGTAGAATCGCACTTAAAAGGTATGCTAGTGATCGCTAGATAGAAGAGCAGAAGGAAAAAAAATCAACCTGCAGCCATACCTATCAATCGATGATCGCGGTTATGTCCCAAAGATAGAAAAAAAGCCCCTTCTCGAAAGAGTCTTTGCTCTACAAGCAGGTCAAGTGGCATGGCAGCTACTTTCGGTTTTGAGAACATGAATTGCACAATCGTGTGTCAAATTGTTATCATGGACATCGTTCAATCCAAATTGAGATTTGCCAAGAAGAAAAAAAAGTATCACCTGTTTAATGGTTCCTCAATGATCATCGATCATCGATGCAGTTTTGAACCCGTATCGAATTGTAGGCTCATAAAAACGAGTTGCACCGTTTTTGCTTCGAACTGGAAAAAAA